>NC_080065.1:35032973-35337358 GCF_949987535.1 Balaenoptera acutorostrata | reverse complement strand
GCAGAACCTCAGTCCATGCTTTCCAAGAGTTCTTTTTATTTTTTTATTTTTTATTTTTTTAATATTTTATTTATTTATTTATTTATGGCTGTGTTGGGTCTTCGTTTCTGTGTGAGGGCTTTCTCCAGTTGCGGAGAGCGGGGGCCACTCTTCATCGCGGTGCGCAGGCCCCTCACTATCGCGGCCTCTCTTGTTGCGGAGCACAGGCTCCAGACGCGCAGGCTCAGTAATTGTGGCTCACGGGCCCAGTCGCTCCGCGGCATGTGGGATCCTCCCAGACAAGGGCTGGAACCCGTGTCCCCTGCATTGGCAGGCAGACTCTCAACCACTGCGCCACCAGGGAAGCCCAAGAGTTCTTTTTAATCTTACATTTAATCTTATGTTTTTCCAAGTGTTCCTTATGTCTTATGTTTTTCTCTTTGCTAAGACACTTGTAATTCTGGCTTTCCTATCAGCTGACTTACATTTCATATTCAGACTGGATATATTTTATGTAGCTGTCTTCATCATAAATCAACAGTTTTAAATAAACCACATAGTTAATTGTCCCAGTGATTTCAGATCTAAGAATAGAATTTGTTGTTATATTTAGCACTTTCACTAACTCTCTTTTCATAAGGAAAAAAAAGAAAAAGAAGAAAGGAAGGAAGGGAGGAAGGAAGAAAGGAAACAGCATAAATATAATTTAGTTCTTTAGCATATAATATTAAAAGAAAGCAATTTACAAGTCATGTCAATCACATTTATCCCCAAAGGACATACTGCCACTAGCAGCATGATTTTAAATATCAGTGAGAGACTACATATGCAAAGTGTGGGATAAAAATCTGCATTTAAACAAGATCCCCAGGTGATGCAGATACACACTGAAGTTTGAGAAGCACTACTATATTCAATATTTATTACATATTTTTGTCTCCTAGGACACCATGGATATATGAAGGAGAAGATTTACCGATTCTTGCTCTGACAAGGCACACTGCAGGGTCCACAGCAGGATAGGAAGGGAAATGTGAAAATGATCCCAGCTAGCACGTACTGGGTGCTAACCCTCTGCTAGGTGCTCTGCTAAGTGATTCACATGCATTTATTAATAGAATCCTTATAACAGCCCCCTGAAAAGAGATTCAATTATTATCCCCATACAAAGATAGGGAAATTAAGGCTAAGAAAGGCTAAAAGTAACCTGTCCAGGTTGACACAGTCAATTCAGAGCTTGAGCCATGTGAGTCACTCCCTAGTCACATCACACTGCTTCCTGCATGTGTGAAGGGCATACGACAATCGACATTAAGGCATAAAAAAATTACTGATAATTAGAATGCCAAGAAAATCTTAAGAAAAGTTCCAATAGGATTTTATTAAACTTGATAAGTTATCTGTAAAGTTTATACAAAATGAAAATGTATGAGAATCACTTTCAAAAAACGTTCTGAGGGAAAAAACTACAAATATATACTCCTAGATATAAAAATATACCATCAAGCTGTAGCATTTAACACAGGTGATACTGGCAGAAGAAGAGACAAAAATAGATCAGTGAAATAGGGTAGAATCCTGAAACAGGGCCTTATATAAATAGGAATTTATTTTACTGTAAAAACAGAATTTCAAATGAGTTAGAAAAAAGTTGTATGATTAAATACCTGGTATTGGATCAACTGCTTAAAACTTAAGAAAAAAGTTAGGTTACATTTTACCTTTCACCTTATACAAAAATCTGATATTTTGAAGAGCTAAACGTAAAACCAAAATAATAAAAGTATTAGAAAAAAACACTTAAAAATAATTTTTAGGTGAAAAAGACCTTTCTAAGCTAGACAAAGCACAGAAAGCATAAGATTGCAGAGTTGATTACACAAACATTTAAAACTTCTGTGCAGCAAAAGATAGTTAAAAATAAAAGCATTGGGCTTCCCTGGTGGCACAGTGGTTGAGAATCCACCTGCCAACGCAGGGGACACGGGTTCGATCACTGGTCTGGGAGGATCCCACATGCCACAGAGCAACTAAGCCCGTGTGCCACAACTACTGAGCCTGCGCTCTACAGCCCGTGAGCCACAACTACTGAGCCAACGTGCCACAACTACTGAGCCCGTGCACCACAACTACTGAAGCCTGCACGCCTAGAGCCCGTGCTCCGCAACAAGAGAAGTCACTGCAGTGAGAAACCCGCACACTGCAACGAAGACCCAACACAGCCAAAAATAACAAATAAATAAATAAAAGCATTATGAATGGATAAGCAGAATGTGGTATACATAAACAATGGAATATTATTCAGCCTTAAAAAGGAAGGAAATTCTGATACATACTACAGCATGGATGAGCCTTGAGGACATTTTGCTAAGTGAAATAAGCCAGTTACAAAAAGGCAAAGACTATATGATTCCTCCATTTATATGAGGTACCTGGAGTATTTGAATGCATAGAGACAGAAAGTAGAATGATGGTTGTCAGGGGTTGGGGAGAGGGGGAATGGGGAATTATTGTCTAATGGGCACAGAGTTTCAGTTTTGCAAGATGAAGAGTTCTGGAGATGGGTGGTGGTGACGGTTGCACAACAGTATGAATGTACTTAACGACACAGACCTGTATACTTAAAATGATTAAAATGGTAAATTTTATATTATGTATTTTACCATAATAAAAAAAATTTGGAAAATGAGCATTACACTAGAAAAAATATTTGCATCATCTACAACAGACAAAAGATTAAGAAACTGAGTACCTGTAGAGCTTCTGCAGTAAATAGAAATAAGAGAAAGCAACTCAGTAGAAAAGTGAGCGAAGGATATACACAGGTAATTGACAGGAGACACACAAGATCCATAAATATTGTGTTTAGAAATATTAAATTGCAGCAATAATCAGCAAAATGCAAATTAAAATGCCTTATTCGGTTTCACTCATTTACCGGATTTGAAAATTTAAATTAAAAAAAAAGAGGTAACACCTGGTTTTAGGAAGGATGAGGGAAATAGATTCTCATGGGCTGAGTTTAAATTAGTACCTGGGGTGGGTCAGTGGTGCAATTTGAAGGGTTATATCCATCAAGTTGAAAAATGGATAAACCCTTTCACCCACAAATCGCTCTCCTAGGATATTATACTCAGGCTTAAGCACAAAGATGAATGCCCAATCTTCCCTGAAGCACTGTTGCTAATGCTGAATAATTTTAAACAACTCAAATGTCCATCAATAAGGGAAAGGATGAATAAATGTCTCTAATTAAAATAATAAGAAATAAGAATAAGCATTATTACTTTAGAATAACATGTAGCCATTAGCAAAAGAGGTACATACAGAGATGTTAGATCTCTAAGACTTGGGGGTGAAAAAGTAAGCTGCACAATGATAGTAAGATCTCATTTACATATATTAAAACATAGTGTAGGGCTTCCCTGGTGGCACAGTGGTTGAGAATCTGCCTGCCAATGCAGGGGACACAGGTTCGAGCCCTGGTCCGGGAAGATCCCACATGCCACGGACTAGCTAAGCCTGTGCACCACAACTACTGAGCCTGAGCTCTAGAGCCCGGGAGCCACAACTACTGAGCCCACCCACCACAACTACTGAAGCCCGCGCGCCTAGAGCCTGTGCTCTGCAACAAGAGAAGCGACCGCAATGAGAAGCCCACGCACCACAACAAAGAGTAGCTCCCACTCACCACAACTAGAGAAAGCCCGTGTGCAGAAACGAAGACCCAACAAAGCCAAAAATAAATAAATAAATAAATAAATAAATAAATAAATAAATAAATAGATAGATAATTGTACAATTTTAAAAAAAGAAAAATATCTTTAAAAAAACATAGTGTATATATACATATTATGCAATTGTACAGAAAAGAAAAAACTTGGAATAGTGGGTACCAACCTGAACTTACCCTCTTCTGAGTGGGAGTAGGAGTGACCAAGGTTCTGCATTTCATTTCATATAGTTCGTATATATATTCACTTATTATTTGCATTATTTTTAAAACACAAAAGTAAAATAGACAACCTTGTAAAAGCAAGGACACAGCTGCTGGAGAAGAAACTTGTGCTTTACAGAGCAAGGAAGGCTGCTTGGAGGGAGGGGTATTTCTCACAAAATCTTATTTGTCTTATATTTCTGCCTTTCATATAGTTTTTTCAATCAAGGAGGACTTCCTCCACCAGGGAAAAGAGAGCCAGGGCTCACTGTTCCTGTAAGTGAGCAAGATGACACTCACTCAGTTTTCCTTCCACCCAAGCCAAAAATCCTCCCACAAGGAAAACACACGCCTTCCTCCTGTCAAATCACAGTACCACCGATTCCTCTTTCAACACCCTGATAGTTTTCCTGATTTGGTTCCTTTTTCAGGACAAAAGGGTTACAAGAAACAACAGAGACTCTGGACACCTCTGTGCACCCCTGTAGATGTTCCTGCTCTTTCAGGTTAAAGAAAGGGGTAGAAGGAAAAGACCCGGTGTTCTCCCCCTTGTGGCTCCAGTTCCCGATGGACACCTAAGACCAGCCCTTTCCTCTCAAGGTGGCCTTTGATACAGAAGCTTTAGACACTTGTGCTGAGACAAGAGGAGGCAGAACAGGTACCACAAGGAGGCAAGTTACAGCTGAGAATTAGCTCTGCCCAACAATCACGTTAGCTGGTGAGCTCCCTGCCACTGGAGGCATTCTAACAATACTGAACGCTCTCGGGGAGATGCCAAACTTAGCATGCCCTGAAGATTCTGAGTAGGCAGATGAAGCTGGAGTCCAGCGCTTTGAAAAGCTTCAAGAATGATTCTAAGACACAGCTAAGTTTGGGAACCCCTGGCCACTATGACCCTCTGGGGCCCTTCAGCTTCAAGGGTCTCTGAGTGCATTTTAAAGCAGCCCAGGAGAGAGACAAAGCAGGACAATAATGAAGCTCCACGAGTGGGGTGGGGTGGGAGACACTCCAAAAAGGGTCCTAGAGTTTGAGGCACAACACAGTGGTTATAAGCAGATTCCAAAGCCAAATCCTGACTCTGTCACCTGCTAGCTGTGTGACCACAGACAAGTTACTTAACTTCTCTGGGTCTCAGTTTTCTCACTGATAAAATCAGAATGAGAAAACTGTTACCTACCTCACTGGTGAAGCTTAAATCGTCTAGCATATGTACAGTACTTAGAATAGTGCCTGGTCCCATAGCAAGTGTGAATCATTATCATTTTGCAGAGGAGGAGACAGAGGCTGAGGCCATAAAGTTAACCTGACCCAAGTCCCAAAGTCAGTTTAGACTTGAGAATAAGACCCAGAGCTTCTTTCCTTCTAGCTCAAATGAAATACACTACATTCAGTTCTGTCATATCCTCTGCCTACATCGACCCCTCTTGAGTTGGAGAATAAGCTTGTTCAGTCTTCAGGCTTGTCAGTTACCAGGCGTCCCTGCTCAGCGGCACTGCGCCCTGTGCTTCCCACCACAGGACAGGCAGGCAGGACGGATGGATGCGTGAGCGGGCCAAGCACTGTCAAGAAAGGGCTCTCGGTGTCAGAGGCAAAGCCCCGCGCTTCGCGACGTCAGTGCCACCGCGGCCAGCTCTACGGTCTTGGAAAAGTTATTGAACCCCTCCGTGCTTTTTGCCTAGGAAAGGTTTGTCTATAAAAGGGTGAGGGGTGGGTTAGTTACAAACGCAAGGCTCCCACCGCCCAGCCAGACACCTCGGCGCTCCTTCCATTCGCTTGGCGTCTACCGCAGACACCTCCCCGGGATTTCCCGCTCCACCTGCGCGTGAGCGCCTCCCGCTTCCAGGTGTAAATAGAGACCGGGTGGAGAGAGATCGCGGACTGCGAGAGGAATGACTGTCAGGTGGGAGTTTAGGGAGCGTGAGGGGAGGCTGGAGACAGCAGTTCACTCTGGAGTGCTGGGAGAGAGGCAAAAGTGGGTCAAATGGGAATTTTAACTACCAACTACCTGCGAAAGAGGCGGTGGAATGGCGAACGTAAAAGCAGGGTAGGAACCGTCGTGGTGTCCCCAGCAGCGTGCGCTCTGGGAAGAATCAGTATTCCAGTGTTACGCACCAGGCCGGCGCGCCACGGGTGAGGACCCCTCAAAGCACCGTCTCGGAGCAGAGCGAACCCCGAACCAAAGCAAACGCGGGGCCTCGGCGGCGCCGAGCAGGGGAGAAGACGGCTGAGCTCCGGGCCGCGTCCAGCCGGGTAGGGCTGGCAAAGGGGTCGGATTCTTCCCGACGCCACCCGGGTCCGTCCGTCGGAAGAGCCACGGAGGGAGGCGGGGCGCGCGGAGGGGAGCGGGACGGGCGGTCGGGTGGGTACTCACCCCGCGGGCGGAAGGCTCCGCGAGCCGGGCTGAGTCGTCGGCGTGGCTGCCGCCCCGGTGCGAGGCGGGGGCGAGCCCGGGTGTGGACGTGCAGGGCCGGCCCCGCGCCCGGGCTATGAATCAGCTGCGGGGCGCGCGCCCAGGGGCGGGAGTTACGGGAAAGCGGCGGGGGAGGGCAGAGGGCCGAGGACTTTTGCAATTTCCCGTCTCGCTGCGCACTCTTGGCACTCCTGGGACCCACAGGAATTCGCCTCCTTTGGGTCCCCGGGGGGAGCGGACGGGACCCTGCAGATGTGCGGGCCCCCGGACGCGGTGGCCGGGGGAAAGGAAGTGGGAGAGGCCTGGAAAGGAAAAGTGGAAACCGAAAACTCGGCGGGCCGGGCATCGCGCCCCCGTGCCGCGCTGCGGACCCCGCCGGGCGGCCACCCAGCGGGCGCGGAGCGAAGCCGGTGGGATCCCGCGGGGCCACTTGTTATCCCAACCTAGAGGCAGACCCCCTGGGCTCCGGGGCAGAAAGTCTTTGGGTAAAAGACAAGCGCCCCAGGCAAACTTCTTACTGTGTTTCCGTTTGGCGTTCAGAGCAATACAAATAAAAAGTAGAGTTCTAGGATCCTGCTTCGCGTTCCTCTCTAGAAATGCCCTATCACAGTCTCGCCTGCAGCAGCTGTCCTGAAACCTTAGTTTCACAAAGAGCTGTGTGTGCTGCAGCATGGCTTACTTTTCCTCTTAATAATGCCATCCAGACTTTGAAATACATATTTCAAATACAGGGCCTTTGACATGCATATTTGCCCTCTCCTCGTAGTTATATGATGGACTCTGTAAAGGCTTATCGACTTTGGAGCTGGTATGGGAACCAGCTAAATACGGTTGCTATGGTGGTAGACTTGGACCCAGAGAGGAGAGTGGGGGGCTCAGGTGTCGGGCAGGGATGTCCCGCATCTCCGGAGGCTTGTCCATGGGGCCTAGTTCTGGTCAGCTAAGCCTGGTGGGATTCAGGTACTGCAAAGTACCACAGATGGCAGGGACTGGGGGAACCAAGAGTAATCAAGAAGGGTCACCCATGAATCATATCTTAGAATCACTTATTGAATTGACTGGATGGCTCAAAATAATGTCAGAATCAGCCCAAATGTTACTTTTATGTTTGTCCTTTTTGCTCCTTTATGTCATTTTTTGCTCTCCGAATGCCATCCCAGGGAAAGAATTCTTTTTAGGCCTAAATACACATAATATCTAATGGTGCCACGAAGACACCATTACTATGCTCCATGTAGTAAATGTTTGATGATAATGAAGTTAAAGGTACTTTTGTCTAAATAAATGAATGGTCCTTTGCCACACCTCTCATTACTCCAAGATTTTTTTTTTAATTATTATTTATTTATTTATTCATTCTTGGCTGTGTTGGGTCTTCGCCTCTGCGCGAGGGCTCTCTCCAGCTGTGGCAAGCGGGGGCCACTCTTCATCGCGGTGCGCGGGCCTCTCACTATCGTGGCCTCTCCCGTCTCGGAGCACAGGCTCCAGACGCGCAGGCTCAGCAGCTGTGACTCACGGGCCTAGTCGCTCCGCGGCACGCGGGATCCTCCCAGACCGGGGCTCGAACCCGCATCCCCTGCATCGACAGGCAGATTCTCAACCACTGCGCCACCAGGGAAGCCCCAAGATTTTTTTTTTTTTTTTTTAAACATCTTTATTGGAGTGTAATTGCTTTACAGTGGTGTGTTAGTTTCTGCTTTATAACAAAATGAATCAGCTATACATATACATATATCCCCATATCCCCTCCCTCTTGCATCTGCCTCCCACCCTCCCTATCTCACCCCTCTAGGTGGTCACAAAGCACTGAGCTGATCTCCCTGTGCTATGCGGCTGCTTCCCACTAGTTATCTATTTTACATTTGGGGACCTGGTCTGACAGAGGTTCTGTAGCCACGCAGATAGCTAAACTAATGGAGTCCAAGAGTTTTTTTAAAGAGTCCATCAATTTAGCCATCTGCGTGGCTACGGAAGCTCTGTCAGACCAGGTCCCAAAGGGTTAGGAAGGCTTTCTGATTCTCTGTTTCACTGAGTGAAAAAAAATGTTAATTTCTTCTTTACAGAAACAGTTCAGAAGGGTGTTTCTTAGAGCAGATGAGATGCCAAATAAAAAATATTGAGTGTGATGAATTTCCGCAAAGTGAGTCTTCACTTACTTTGGGCTCCTATAACAATTGAAAGAAACTGAGTTACAAAAAATCGGTGCTGTTGGTTCATGACCTCAGGGAATTCCCCTAGTGAAATTCTAAACTTGCCCCCTTACACAAAGGTCAAGGAGAGGTTGACCCATTCAGATTGGTAGGTGGCAGTGTTAATAGGCAGGGAATTTACATAGGAGGCTTGTCTCAGGCAGCAGCAAGATAAATACATCTACTCTCCTGCCTGCCAGAATCTTAAAAGTTTACATAGAAGCCTTAATGGGGTTCAGTCCAGTGTACAGACCACATGATCTCAACAACACATTGCTCTCTCAAGGCTACATCCTTGAAAATGGCTCCTGGTACAGGAACAGTGGGCAGAACATACATTCCAAGGACAGGGGAGGGGAAAAAGAGGCTCTAATTGCCTGGGGTTGGAGGGTCAACCAGAGGTCACGTCCTCTCAATGACATCCTCAAACAGGTGCCCACGTAAAATTCATTTATTTTGTGCACCATTCTAATTTCTTGAGTATATTCCTCTTTCTAGAGACTAATTACTATAACACTTGTAAATCTGTGATCATACCCTTAGGATGGTGTACTAGGTTGAATAGTGTCCTCTAAAAATTCATGTCCACCCAGAACTTCAGAATATGACCCTATTTGGAAATACTGTTTTTGCAGATTTAATCAAGTTAAGATGAGGTCAGAATGGATTAATCCAGTGACTGCTATCCTTATAGGAAGAGGGAAATTTGGACCCAGATACCCAGGAGGGACGCCATGTGACTACTGAGGCAGAGATTGGAGTTATTCTGCATCAAGCCAAGGAATGCGAAGGATTGCTGGCCACCAGCAGAGGCCAGAAGAAAGGTACAGAGAAGCATGGTTTTAAACACAGTTTCATATGTTGTCATAACAAAGAACATTAAACAAGTCAGGGTTACATTCCTTCAAGGTTTCAAAAAGCCCAGATCAGCACGTACACAGGGAGTTAGTATGGCCTTGGCATCTGGGGAGGGAGTCTTGTCATTGAAGGAGTACCAGCATTGGCATCCCAGGAAGGAAGGCATTTAATCTTTATTTTTAACATGGACATTCTTTACTTCTGGTCAGTGCTCCCTTTTCTTTCATAATTAAAGCAGACGTACAATGTATGTTTGATACGCCACAAGCAGGCTGTTTTAGTTAGCATAAAATTCAAGTTAACTCATGCATAAGCCAGAGTGACTTCCTCATACCTCAATATGTGAAAATTTCCTTTATCATTTCCCTGTCCCCTTCTTGTTCTCCATGTGTCCCCTAGATGTTGGCGTGTCCCAGGGCTCCATCCACGGCACTCTCCTCTGAATCCACACAGTCTCCCGAATGATCACGTCCATGGTCCTGATTTCCATGATCACTTGTGCTCTGATGACCCTTGAATCTTCCTCTCCATTACAATTATTTCATGTGAACTCTAGACCAACTTATTTGTACATCAAAATCAATATGTCCAGGTTCAAACGCTTCATGTTTCCCCCTTTGATTCTCTTGTATTAAGTGAATGGCCAAAACTTTAATTCAGGTACCAAGTCAAAAAACCTGGGAATGACCCTTCATCCATCCTCCCTCATCTGCCATCTTCCACCAGAAGGTCTCATATATGTAACTATGATAGGGGAGGCATGAATGGAATGTAGCCCTACCCTATCCAATTTCTCAGGGGAAATATAGTTCTATAAATGTTAGTAACATTATATAGATATGGCTATGGATATAGATATAGGTATATAAAATCAGCTATGTAAATTGTGAAATATAATTATTATACTATTTGTTCAACTGCTACAAATATCTGTAATTACATGTTTGGCAGTATTTGGTAACCAAACTGATAGAATTTGAGGGAATTGGGAGTTTTCTGAAGAAAGTGGCTTCATCAAGTAAGTACTAGATGATGATTTACAATTACCCTCATGGATAAGAATTCTCTATTTTTGGGGGCATGTTGTCACATTTGACATAGGTCTTTTAGGTCTTAAAGCATGCTGCTGTGGTTATGATTGTATTGGTGATACTGGCATTATTTCTAAGAAAACTTAATGGAAATTAAAATGTTATTTTGTAAATGTATTCTTGTATTGTGAAAAACTAAACAGGCCTTTTGAAAAGTTTCTAATCTAAAGTATATCATAAATCTTGGTTAGTTAAGAGACAGCTATTATTTCCATATATATATATATATATATATATATATACATACCCAAAAGCAAATAAAAAAAGGGAGCCGGCAATGACAAAGCAAGATGTTGAGTGTTAGGGGGCCACGTGGAGCTTTCATATTTTATAATTTCAGAGGATTCCCTATAAGTACTTGAGTATGAATTGCCTTCCTTCAATGTCTGTTAAGTGAATTTAAGTGAGGGATAACATCATCCTTAATAGTTCTAAAGGAGTTTCTTGCTTGAACTAAATATTACTGGAAGATTGGGTGATGAATTGATTGATTCTACATATTCCACCCTCTCCTGGATATTGCAATTATGTTCACACCTTATTCCAGAATCATCAGAAACCAGGCAGTGGGGAGAACTTTTTTGGATCTTTATCTTTTTTTGCTCCATGGGCTTTAGGGATAATGTTGCATATGTGTTTGCTTGGATAGCTGCTTTTATTCTCTTGACCTATGGTTATGAGGATTAATAAAAATGAGTGCAGTAATTAATGCTACAGGATAGAACATTAATCCAGTTAGGAAGGAAGTACTTTGGGGGACAGTTAGGTGGGAACTTTGAGAACTTTTGAAAATGATTTGCTAAGCTTGACCTAAAATAAGTCTATAGTCGTGTTTATGTTTAAACAGCATCTCTTATAGATAGCATGTAGTTGGGACTTTTTAAAAAAGTACATTCTCTGCATTTTAATTTGATAGGGAGTGTTTAGCACACTTACATTTAAGGTAATTATTGATATGGTTGGGTTTAACCTACCACTTTACCATATGTTTTCTGTTTTGTTCCCTCTGCTTCTTGTTCTTCTGTTTCTCCTTTTCTGCCTTCTTTTATATTAAATGACTTTTAAAAGAATTTTATTTTAAATTTACCTTTTGGGTTTTTGTTATTCCTCTTGACAGGATTTTTTGGTGTGTGGCCTAATGGATTACAATATACATCCTTAATTTTTACTGTTTGGTTGAGATAATATTGTACCATTTCACCTACCATTTAACCACAACTCCTGTCCTTTACATTACAGTAGTAAAATGTATTGCATTTATGACAAGATAAAACTGGCATGTGATATGTATTTTAAAGAAATTAAGAGGAAAAATAGTCTTTTATATTTACCCACATATTTACCTTTACCCCAATGTTCTTCAGTCCTCCCAGAGATCTAAGTTTTCATCTTATCTCATTTCCCTAAGCCTGAAGAACTTCCTTTAGCATTTTTTTAGTGCAGGTATACTGGAGATACGTTCTCTTAGTTGTTTATTTTTGTTTGTTTTTGTCTTGTTTTGTTTTTTAATGTCTTTACTTCATTTCATCCTTGAGGGATATTTTTGTTGGGTATAGGATTCTCAGTTGACAGCTTTTTCCTTTCAACACTTTTAAAATGTTGTTCCGTGGTTTTCTGGCCTCCATTGTGTCTGATGAGAAATGAGCAATTATTCAAATCATTGTTTCCCTGTATATATAATATGTCATTTTTCTCTGGTTGCTGTCAAAATTTTTCTTTCTCTTTGGTTGTCAATAATTTGACAATGATGTGCCTAGAGATTTAAAAATTATTATTATCATTATTCATCAGGTTTGACATTTGTTGAGCTTCTTGAATTTGCAAATTTATGTTTTTTAACAAATTTGAGAAATTTTCAGGTAGTATTTCTTCAAAATTTTTTTTTCTGCTCCATTATCTTTTTCATCTCTCCCTGAGAATCCAATTACTCATATGTTAGGCCCCTTCATATAGTCCCAAATACCCACATGATTTTATTAATTGTTTTCAATTTTTTCTTTGTTTTTTTCAGACTGGATAACTTCTATCAAACTGTATTTAAGCTTACTGACTCCTATCCTATCATCTTAATTTTGCTATCAAATTCATCTTCTAAATAGATAGATAGTGTAAATTTCAGTTCTTAAATTTTTCTTTTCTATATATATTTTCTATTTCTTTACTGATATTTACTATCCTTGAGATCATGATGGGCATATTTTCCTTTACCTCACTGAGCATAGTTCTAATTGCTGCTTTTAGAGCATTGCTCGTTCATTCCAACATTTAGACACCTTAGAGCCAGTCTTTATTGATTGTTTCTCTTATGAGAATGGATCGCATTTTCCTGGTTTGTTTATTTATTCATTTTTGGATTGCCAAGTAATTTTGGACTGCAACCTAGATGTTGTAAATATTATGTTATGAAAACTGGATTCTGTTACATTCCTCCAAGGTATTGATTTTCTTTTTTTTTTTTTTTTTTTATATTTTATTTATTTATTTATTTTTAATTTTTGGCTGTGTTGGGTCTCCGTTTCTGTACGAGGCCTTTCTCTAGTTGTGGCAAGCGGGGGCCACTCTTCATCGCGGTGCGCGGGCCTCTCACTATCGCGGCCTCTCTTGTTGCGGAGCACAGGCTCCAGACGCGCAGGCTCAGTAATTGTGGCTCACGGGCCCAGTTGCTCCGTGGCATGTGGGATCTTCCCAGACCAGGGCTCGAACCCGTGTCCCCTGCATTGGCAGGCAGATTCTCAACCACTGCGCCACCAGGGAAGCCCCTTGATTTTCTTTTTAAATGGGCAGTAAATGTGGTGAGACTCAAACTCCAAACATGATATTGATCACAGTAGTAGAAGCTCAAATCCGAGTTCAGTTGTTTTTTTGGCTTTAGCTGGGCTCCTTTGAGTCAGCCTCGCACAATCATGATTCAGAGATTATCCGTGATGTAAGTTTAAACACAGAATATAAGCTTCTTCCTCCCTAGCTATCTCTTTTCTGCCATTTCCCACCTCATTTTCCAAAGGATGTGGTTGCCTCAAGCTCTGACCTCTGGTTCTTCAAGCCAGAAATGTTGTAGAGTTTCTAACAGAGCTTTGGTTACCGCCATGCTGCACAGACCTGTGTGGTCTCAGGCTAAGGGCCATAAAATGTGGGAAACTCCCTCCCTACTCTTTCCCTGCTTCAAAGTGTTAACTCCCTTCCAGAATCTTTCTGTTTTTGTCAATTCTCCACTGCTTTTAAGTGCTTCTTATTTTTTTCCTAGTGTTTTATATTGTCATATGTAGGAGGGGCAGTTTAATAGGAGCCACTCAGCTCTGACTGGAAGGGCACTCCCTACGGTTACATTTTGAAATGCTAAGTGATGAGGTTATTGGGAGAAAATGGTAGGAACTCTTTTTTTTTTTTCCCCCGTTTGCTAGGTTAGTTTTCTCTCCAATAAAATATTCTTCTGAAACAATCCAGTTTTTTCAAAAGATTGAAATATATTTACCTTAGACTTCAATCTGGAAATTGATGAAAGCCTACTGGAATCATGTAAGGTTAATCTATTATCTTAAACATCACTTTAGGATAAAAATTTATGAGTATTAATAACATTATACTACTAAGGAAAGAATTTTAGGAATAAAAAAAGGATGGGTCAAACTTGTCCTTGAATTTACTGTGAACTTTGTTCAAATGCCAAAAACGAAATTTATTTGCGGGAGTTACGGTAAGCTATATCTTTATCTAGTGATTCCATTTGTGTTTAAATTAATTTTACCTAGACTGAAATGAAAACTTCCTAAAGGCACTCACTTCTATACACTTCTATATTCGATCTTGTCAACTTATTAAATGTAGCCTCTTTCATTTAATTCTAACACAACAGCAACTATTTTGTCCATTATCAAATATTATCAGATGATGATTAGCATTATCCCTGTGGAATAATGCTCAGGTAATTTCCACATTCCAAGGGCATTTTGTGGGAAACAGGCGAGGGAGAAATGTTCATTCAAATTCAACACAAAATAATCGAGCTAAACTAAAATCAGATGAAAAACTCAAGAAGGAGAGAAATGTTATTAAATTAATGTTAATAGATTCTGTAGCAAAAATAATCATAAAAACTTGTTTTCCTAGAAATTATTGGAAAATGATGCCTAAAGATGAAGGTATAAATGTTTTGGAAAAGAATGACAATACACAATTTCTTTTGAAAATTCCCCTTCTTTTTAGAAACAAAAAATAATAAAAGAGAATATTCACTTACCCGGAAATTTAGGCTTACAAGCATTCACGGTTGCAAAATTATAACACACACACACACATACAGACTCTGATTAGAAAAACATTGTGGGGGAAATGGGGAGATGGTAGGAAAAATATTGTTTGTAATAGCAAAAGCTAGTAACAAACTAAAATCATCCAATAGAAGACTGAAAACTCTATGATTCATCCTTTCAAAAGAAAGAAGGAAGATTATGTGCTTTATGTGCTGCTATGGAAATACATCCAAGATATATAATTAAATGAAAAAAGTAAGAGTCAGAAATGTGTATTTGGTACGTCCATGTATCTATTTAATTTGTTGATGTTTATGGCATATATGCATGAGCCTGTTTTGAGGAGGATTACAAGAAATTGGTGACTGTGGATGTTCTTGGGGAGAAGGGCTAAAAATGGGGGGTAATGTGTAAGGGAGGCTTGTACTTTTCATTTTAGCTTTGTCTTACAGATTAGTGTTTTTATCATGTGTTTTTATCTTTTAAAGTAATACCTTTAAAAATCAAAGAATACAAGGAACCTCATTTGTTACTTACTTTGGTTGCTATGCTCAAGTTATAATCAATTACAACCTCTTTACGGATATGAAAGAAACAAAATTAATTGCCTCTGGGGAAGACAACTGAGGGACGGAGGGGAGAGTTTTTTGTTTTGTTTTGTTTTTTATTTTATTTTTGGCTGTGCTGGGTCTTCATTGCTGCATGTGGGCTTTCTCTAGTTGCAGCGAGCAGGGGCTACGCTTCGTTGCAGTGCGCAGACTTCTCATTGCAGTGGCTTCTCTTGTTGCGGAGCATGGGTTCTAGGCTCGCGGGCTCAGTAGTTGTGGCACACGGGCTTAGTTGCTCCGCGGCATGTGGGATCTTCCCGGACCAGGGCTCGAACCCCTGTCCCCTGCGTTGGCAGGCGGATTCTTAACCACTGCACCACCAGGGAAGTCCCTAGAGGGGAGAGTTTTAATTCTACCCTTTGGTATCTTTTGAATTTTTATCCACATAAATATATTACTTACTAAAAGATTAAAAATTTAAAAAACGTGATGAATAACAACAAAAAATGAGACATTGATCTGAAGTGTTGTATGCGAGAGTCCAGCATGTCAACCAGTGGGCTTCGTCCAGTGTGAACAGACAGACCTAGGTTCCATGTAGTCTGAGTTACAATGCAGGTTGTGTAGCACTTGTCTGAGAATGTGGGCTCCTGGCAGCTGTTTTAGACATTGGCTTCATAGAACTGGGCAAACTAGAGCCCCTAACCCCCAGGGGGCTGGGTTGGGGCACAGACCCTCCCATGGGAAAGAGGGAGCCCTGTTCCAGGAAGTCCATGGCCAAACAGCCTCAACTTCAGGAGTCATCCTCCAGATAATGCTGCTTACCTCTTTCCAAATATTCTTATTTGTTTTAAAAAAACAGTTCTCTGTAGAAAACTATAAAATTATGGGAAAATATAAAGAAGAAAATAATCACTATCTGCTTATTTAAAACAGGAAAAACCCCCCCAATACTATACTTCTTACTTATTTTAGCAACATAATTGACAATAACCAAATTGTTGCTGTTTCCTTACAATAATGGAAAGTTGGAAGCAACTTGCGGGTCTTCCATTCACTTATTTACTTAACGCATCCCTGGGCTCTGTGCAGCAACACACTGAGGTTTGTTTTTCACTCAGGTCATAGTCCCATGCCAATTGGATTATCTTTTCTCTTCTAAGTGGTGAGTCTAGGAGGGAGGCTTCTTCCATGTTATAGCCTTGCATCTGGAACACGTGGCTTCCAGAAATTGTTAATTTTCTTCAGTGATCACATTTTTTTTGAAAAGAAATATGTATAATCTGAAAAACTTTTTTTTAAGTGAAAAAGAAATCCTTAGATCATCTGAAACTAGAGTTAACACTTAAAATTACCTTATAAGTTGCTACAGACTATGAAGTTAGGCTAGTAAGTTTGTTTGTTTAAATCAGCAGAGGGCAGCTCCCTGCTTCAGTGCTTATTTTTCCTTTGGCATAGATGCTAGCCAAATTCCCTGTTTTACACATTAATTGTGGTCAGAATCACGTATTTGATTTATTCCTTTGGGAAGAAGCCAAGTCTGAAACCTATCTTTGTCAATTGCAACACTTATTGGGTAGCATGCATTTTGCTTAACAGAGCAAGTAAGCAAACCAGGTGTGGCCTTCCAGGAGGTTTTCATCTACAGCAGACAGTACTAACATATCCACAGGCTCAGTCACGAAACTAGGAGAGGAGAGCAGTTGCACACAGCAAACACTGTCCTTGTAAGAAGGACAAAGTGTGTTTGGAAGAGAATGAGGACTGGGCTAAGGGGGCAGCATATTCCATTAGGACAGAGCTAGATGAAAACCATATTTCCTTTGTACAGGGAGACTTTGTGGATTAAAAAATACATATCATTTTTAATATCCATGTAGGGCAAAGAATATTGACAGGAGGAACAGACAAAATAGAGATACTCATTAAAAACAAGAAAGTGTGCTCCATATGTATTTTAAATCCATCATGTTAGAAAAATTTACAAGATTGATCATGTCCAATGTTAATGAGGGTGTGGATCAACAGTTAATTCTCAAATACTGTTGCTGGGAGTATAAATTAGCCTTTGTATTATCAAAATTTTAAAATTTTAAAAAAAAATTTTTATTTTGTTTATTTTTTGGCTGTATTGGGTCTTCGTTGCTGTGCGCGAGCTTTCTCTAGTTGCAGCGCGCGGGCTTCTCATTGCGGTGGCTTCTCTTGTTGCGGAGCACAGGCTCTAGGCACGAGGGCTTCAGTAGTTGCAGCTTGCGGGCCCTAGAGCGCAGGCTCAGTACTTGGGGCGCACAGGCTTAGTTGCTCTGCGGCATGTGGGATCTTCCTGGACCAGGGATCGAACCTGTGTCCCCTGGATGGGCAGGCGGATTCTCATCCACCGCGCCACCAGGGAAGCCCTCAAAATTTTAAATGTATGTTTCCTTTGATGGAGAAATTGAATGTCTAAGGGTAACTCACTTGGCAGAAATAATGTAGGTGGATGCCCAAGGCCTCTGCTGTCCTGCTGTCCACCTTCATATCCTAAGCTGTGAGGTAAAACTGTCCTCAATCCCTTGGCAGGCCTGGTAAGGTCCAAAGCAGCTCAGCAAACCTGTCAGTTCACAGCAGGACAGACTGCAGAGAAAGAGACCCTAAAGTTCCCTCTAGTGGCTGTTTTTTAGATAACAGGCTCTTTAAGAAATGCTTCAAGCTTTCGCACCAAGGCACCAAAAGACAAATCTGATGTCACGGGGCATTGAGACTTGGCCTCCCGCCACCCCACTACCTCCAGGTTCCGGTACTGGCCAGGAACAACCCTTTGGCTTGGCTTTGCCTAAAGTGAGTTCTGGGTGTTCGCTGGGTGCTGCAACTCCAAATTCCTTCCCAGCGGTGTGTTGATGCAGACAGCCGAGGAACCTGGCAAAATCCCAAAGGTGCTGTCTTGTGTGGACCCCCCATAAAGCCCAGGGACGCACTGGTAAAGCAATTCCCTGGAGCAACTTAGGTTTCCGATTGCTTCCTTGAAAATATGCAAATTAACTTGACCTTGAGTTATGCAAGAGTGAGCAAGTAAGGAAAAGATCACATAGGCTGGAAAGAATGAGAGGCCCCAGAGAGCGGCACTGATATTTACAGAGTGCTTATTTGGTGCCAGGTATCAGGGCTGCCACAGGTGCTGGTGTAATGTGCTGGGCCACCCACAGCTTGATGGTACCTCTGCACATTCCCAAGAAGTGGGCGCAGAGCTTGGCAGAGAGAGAGAGCCTTTGTGTGAAGGCAAAAATGCTCTCTTCTCAGGCATATGTACCTGCATGCTGAGACATAACAATTTGGCAAGAGAAAAGGACTTCAATTTAGTTCCCAGTCACCCCCGCCCCATTGTCCGGGCACCTTGGGGAACACACCCACCTCACAGGTGTACCATCAGCCTTGGCATTTGTGTGATGCTGAAGGAACCCAGCCAAGGGAAGAGTGAGGGCTGAAACCTAACCCTGCTCTGCTGGCCAAGCCCTGAGTCATGAGTCTGGAGCTTCTTACCTTTGCGTAAGAAGCACAAATGTGCCTTATGTGCTAGTGGCCCTGGGTCTACGTTGTGTCATCCTCTAATGACCCTATAAGGTAGGCAGAGATGGGTTTCCTGTGAAGCTGATCTTTCCCAAGATCCAGGGAGGGGTTCAAGCACTGGTTCATATGGTCATATTTTGCCACAAAATTTGCAAAAGTAAGGTCATTGAACTGTCATCGCTTAAAACTATCATCATAGCAACTTTTTATAGACAGGTACAATTATTATCTCTATTTTATAACTGAGACACAAGAAGGTTAATTAGCATTACTGTTAAGTGGTAGAGCTTGGATTTGTTGCAAGCTAACTGATGCCAATGCCAGAGGATCATGGAGAATATGTATATTGTTCCCAAGGAAACAAAGCTTCCAGGGGAATCCTACCAGTTGCTATTCATTCTTGCCCCCAATTCTCCAAATATCATAATACATGAGAAACATCTTTAGATGTTACTTTAGTCAGAGGAGACTGATAAGAGGAAGAGAACAAACCATCAGACCGGAGGTCAGACCAGAAAGACGCAGTGGTCACTGTGAAGCCAGCCCTAGATGCTGGCAGCCCGGCCATGCAGTCACTAAGGAGAGTGATAGGTCTTGTGCCTTTTGTATCATTTAATGCACAGTCTAAAACCAAACACTGTGGTCTACCTAAAACCTAACTTTATCTTCTCCTTATTTGACAGTCTAGAGGTGAGTGGTCTGGGTAGGTAGGGCAGCTCTGACATGCTAAATGCATGGCTTCCAAGAGTGGTCCAGCCATCACCTTTCTCCGCCTAGAAGGAAGGAGGAGTGAGACTCCCTCTGGTGCACATGTAATCACATGTGATCATAGATATGGTCATATCTAGCTGCTTGAGAAGCCGGCTAATTAGTCTGTTTAGGCTCAGGGAAAACTTGGAGGTTCTTTTAGTAAAAGGAAGAAGAGAAGATGGATATTGAGAGATTATTAGCAATATTTACCAACACCATGAGGCCAAGAATGGTTTGACTTAAAAAAACTGTGAGGCCTGAGATCTGTGGGCACAGTGTGAGAATTAATATGAACTGCAGGGCAAAGGAGGTGAGCGAGAGTGAGGGACAGACCTTGCCAGGAGGTAGTAATGAGATACAGGCTGTGCGGGGCCGGGAGAGAGTGGAGCACAGACACAGCAATGGCAGCTGTTTCAGGGAACTTTCCCACAGTTGTGGGCTCTGAGAATCTGGCAAGAAAATGCACAGGGGATCTGAGAGTCATTGCTGTTGACTCTCAAGAAGACTTGGGAGACCCAAGAAAAGACCCCTTGGGCTTCCCTGGTGGCGCAGTGGTTGAGAATCTGCCTGCCAATGCAGGGGACACGGGTTCGAGCCCTGGTCTGGGAAGATCCCACATGCCGCGGAGCAACTGGGCACGTGCGCCACAACTACTGAGCCTGCGCGTCTGGAGCCTGTGCTCCGCAACAAGAGAGGCCGCGATAGTGAGAGGCCCGCGCACCGCGATGAAGAGTGGCCCCCGCTCGCCACAACTAGAGAAAGCCCTCGCACAGAAACGAAGACCCAACACAGCCAAAAAGAATAAATAAATAAATTAATTAATTAATTAAAAAAAAAAAAGACCCCTTCGTTCAGAGAATGAGGAGAAGACAATGAAGAAAATGACAAAGAAGAGAGAGGTTGAGACTTTTTTAGTCTCTGATTTTACCAGTCCTCAGTGGGGAATGATGAACACACGGATGGTAACCACATCCTTCCTTTTTCTTTCTCAACCAAGGTTCTGGAAAGAGTTATACTGTGGGACTCCTTATCTCTACCTTCTCACCTTTTCACCATCCCAGTGAAGCAGTCCCTCTTCTGGCCTCTAGGGATATCATTATTGCCCAATTCAATAGATTCTTTACAACTTTACATGGTGTTCCTCTGCATCATTTAATCTAAGTGATTGACCCTTCACTTCTTCATGCTGCCTCTTGGAATGATTTCTGGGATACCAGGTTCTCCTAATTCTCCCTGGCTTCACTTTCTCACTCCCCTCCTCCCTAAACAGCTCCTCCTCAGGGTGATGTGTTAGAAAGAGTAAGTTGGCCCCCTCAAGTCTCACTGTAACCTCCTTCTAGGTTTCAATGGCTAGAAAGCTAAATAGGGCTAATATGACATGTCCCCAAGTCCCGTGCAGCTAGTGGTTCAGACATGTTCTAGATTTTGCCAATCAGGTGGATTCACATGGAAGCCTGGGGAGAGACATAGGGAATCAAGGAAGCTTGGAGAAGAATCAGATCAAGGTATTTATTGAAATCTTAAGGAAGTCCATAACTCTAAAGTAGGTTAAGAGTCACTTCTTTACACAGTCTTCCTAGAAAATGCATCCGCTCTCAGGTTTCAATTTCCTTGTGTATGTAGATGAATTTCTGTGTTAGTCACCAACTGAGGCAATAATGCTGCATATCAAACCATCACGAAGTTCAGTGACTTGCAATAAGAACTTCTATATTTTTTTGCCCACAGCTCTGCTTCAGGCTGCTGGTCACCTGGGCTTGGCTTCAGGCTTCAGCTGGGTTCAGTTTTGCTCTGTGTGTCTTCACATTCTCTGTGATGGACAGTTACCCAGGGTATGTTCTTCCCATGGCAGATCACAGAAGCCTAAGAGAAGCCAAATCACACAAGCACATTTAAAACTTCTGCTCTCATCATGTCTGCTCACAGTTTTTGACCAAAGAGATTCACCTGGTCAAGCCCAAAGTCTGTGTGGTAGGGCGGTATATTTGTCCTCTGGGGGAGAAGAAACGGGATTCATACTTTCTAAAAATTAATCAAATCTATCTCAACTTCCAATGTAAATACTGAGCTTAGAATATTGCTCTTGGGCTCCAGATGTGAGACATCTTTTCTGTGCTGGTGCTGCTTCCAAGGCTGCCCGCAAAGATGACCATGTCCTACCTACTGTTTAATAACTGCCAGTTCAGAAAATAAAGCAGGAAAAGCTAAAAAGATTGAGTTGACTTCTGCAGAGAAAGGATGTTCTAGAGAGGGGCTAGGACCCATGTGTGTGGGCGACTAAAGATTCCTTTAAATGGGGATGGAAATTTAACAATCAAAGCCTTTAGTGATTGAGAATTTCCTGGTGGTCCAGTCGTTAAAAACTCCATGCTTCCACTGAAGGGAACAGGGGTTTGATCCCTGGTCAGGGAACTAAAATCCCATATGCCATGAGGTGCAGCCAAAAAAAACAGCCTTTGGTGATCTAATTTTTTCTTTTCTCTCTCACAGTTCCCCCTCTTGAACCTTCAACTCTATGAGAACTGCAACAAACAAAAACAAACCCCACTAGAAAAGAAAGGTCTTGTATGAATACTGATATATTGTTGGAAAGAAATTAAACCTCTTTTGCCATTTAAAAAGATATATAGTCAACAAGCAGCCTGAAATAACTTTTATTATATTACTAAGTTTTCAAATTAATCACCGAAATTAAATGTTAAAGTATTAATATTCTGATGAATGTTTCATCTGGAAATGCATCTGATTTTGAGTATTTTTTTTTTTTCTGAAGAGAGAGATAAATAAAGTTCAGAAGGCTCCCACCAACATTTTGTCAGGGTTTCTGCTAATGTGTATAATTGCTTTAGATGAAAACATGAAACCTCTGGAATAAGCTCTTTTTGGACAAGCTATTAAAAAAATAGATGTAGTCCTTCTTATACAATTGACTTCCCCCAAATCAGTCTTACCACTTAAGCTGAATCAGGAAAACCCCTGACTCAGAGGTGAGAGCAGCCCATGCCCATGAAAATTGGAAGTCATGGAGGAGCCTGGTCCCAGGGCTTTCTGTGAACCAAGGGTTAAGATATCTAGGATGAAAGCCCGTTAGTCTGTGGCCAAGTTTGGTTTCTTTACCTTTTGAAGGGACTTCATGTGCCACCCATCAGAGGGATGAATTTAATTCTATTCTCTAGAGACTACGTCCATCAAAACCACCAAAAGTCCCCAGCTTCTTACCTAAGGGATCTCATCTTATTTTTTAAAGCTTTGTATTATGGAAAATTTCAAATGTACACAAAATTAAAGAAAAATGGTATCCAAAACCCATGTAGTCATCACCCAGCTGAGACAAGTGTCAACTCCTGGCCAATCTTATACCATTTCTATGTCTAGTCACTGTTCTGCATTCTACTGGACGACTTTGAAGCAAATCTGAAACAATTCTATCATTTCGAATGCAAATATTTTAGTATTGTCTCTAAAAGATAAGGGTTCCTTAAAAAAATCCAATATCATTGTCAGGATCAATATTATAGATTAAGTAAGCATAATGCGTAGCAGAGCAGCTCCCTTGCTGTGATCTACTGAAAGTCAGCCCTTGACACAAGGGTTTGTAAAAAAGAAGGAAATAATAATTAAAAAAAGAAAAACAAAAACAAACAAAAAAAATTAAAAAATAAATAAGCATAATGTATAAATTGCTATTAAGGAGAAAAGTTGTTTTTTGGTAAGACACTATTTACAACTGTTTCAAATAACTACGACAATCATTTTCTATGGGTATCAGAGCATAAACCACAGAGGCATTAATCTATAAAACTTAGCACTGAACATATTGTTTCAGCTACTATAATTGGAACCGTTTGATTCTATTTATTTTAAATAAATTCAAAACAAGAGGTTTCCTGCTCAGTTGCCAGTTTGTTAAATTCTTCCTATTACTGTTCTTGAATACTTTTCTAGGGAATTATCCATCTTGAGAAAATCGTGTGTTCCCCAATATCTTAGTTGAAATGTCCTTTGAGCTCTACATTTTCCTGCAAATCAACTTTCCTTTCTCCTTATACGTCAGGATACATTTTCACGCTGGTTTCACTAGCCAGCCATCAAACTTCAAGGGCTGTTGCTGTAGCATTCTATTGTTGCCTCTCCAACAAGTTTCAAATTTTTAAACTCCAAGCCATTTAATACTGGTTTTGTTTTTTTTTTAATTTTCTTTCTTTTTTTTTTTGGCTGCACCACGGGGCTTGCAGGATCTTAGTTCCCCGACCAGGGATTGAACCCAGGCCATGGCAGTGAAAACGCTGAGTCCTAACCACTGGACCACCAGGGAATTCGCCATTTAATACTATTATCATCAACATTTCCCAAGTGGCTTATTGAAGATAAGGTGGTGGTGGTGGTGGTGTGTGTGAGTGTTTAGTTGGAGAGGTTCAGGGTGACCAATAGCACTCCCATTTGAGCCCTAAGCATCAGAGGCTTGCCAACTAGTTTAAAAAATCATCATTGCAAATTTTCATTGCCATGATACCTCTTTCTTGTTTTTCTTTAAAATTATTTGACCTTTATTGCAATAGCCTTTCAGAAATTATGAAGAGGTTGACATATGCCTTTATAATGAAGAAATATGTCTTAGCACTGCTTTCTGAATCTCTCTCTGCCTTGCTGGTCCACTCTAACACCATGCCTTTTGCTGTACTTAATTCCTTGTCTTAGTCTGTTTGGGCTGCTATAACAGAATAACATAGACTAGGTGGCGTATAAACAGCAGACGTTTATTTCTCACAGTTATGGAGGATGGGAAGTCCAAGATCAAGGTGCTGGCAGATTCAGTGTCTGGTGAGGATCAGTTCCTGGCTTATAGACAGCTGTCTCCTCACTATAACCACACATGGCAAAAGGGACAAGGGAGCTCTCTGGGGCCTCTTTTACAAGGGCACTAATGTCATTCATGAGGGCTCCACACTCATGACTTAATCATCTCCTAAAGGCCTTATCTCCAAATACCATCATCTTGGGAATTAGGTCTCAACATATGAATTTTGGGAGGGACACAAACATTCAGTCTACAGCGTTCCTATTCCCTCAGAGACCTCCAACCTGCTTTCCAAAACTTAAAGTGGAATACTCGATATGCTAGTTGTGTTGTGAGGTTAATGGGTGATAGTGGCTTAATAGGTTGCCTGTCTTGGAAGTAGCTTCATCCCAACAGATTACTTCCGGGGACAAAATACCCTGATGTAAAATACTAAGAATGATAACAACGCCGTGTTTTTTTTTTTTATTTTTTTTTATTTTTTTAAGCATCTTTATTGAAGTATAATTGCCTTACAATAGTGTGTTAGCTTCTGCTTTATAACAAAGTGAATCAGTTATACATATACAATATGTTCCCATTTCTCTTCCCTCTTGCATCTCCCTCCCTCCCACCCTCCCCATCCCACCCCTCTAGGTGGTCACAAAGCACCGAGCTGATCTCCCTGTGCTGTGCGAATGCCGTGTTTTTATCCTCTGGAACAGATAGGAGCTGCTGAGTTAATATTAATATTTTTTAAATGATTTTAAAAAATTTACTTTAGCCTTGTCCTAAGCAATAATCTCTATAAAACCACTGGTTTGATGTACTAATCATACTTTCATACACATTGACAAACACATAACCATTAAATTTTTTTAATCCATCTTTTCATTCTCTTCCTCTTTCCTTCCTAAATAATTCAGTCCTAAAGTGAATAGATGTGACAGAGCAAGATAGAGTCCATGGTTGGGGGGTCCAGGAGAGACCTGGTGGTTCAGAGTGGGATGTCAGGGTCTAAGTAGGGTTAAGAGGGTGTTCATATGAAGGCTGAAGTGGGAGAGTCATAGCCAGAATAAGGTAAGGAAGGCATCCCCGGGGAGGGTGGTGTGATGTGGGGTGTGAGAGCTCCAGCAGGGTGAGGAAAGTGTTCTTACTAAGGTTGGCTTGGCATGGAGAGTCAGAGCCCAAGCAGAGTGAGTTGAGAGTCTGTTCTAAGGGATGGCCTTGATCTTGCATGGAGAGTCAGAGTCTGATCAGGGTGAGGGAGATGCCCATGTGTGGTGGAAATGGGAGATTAGTTAAATACTTTGATCAAATAGGGAAATCAAGGATGATAGAAACCATGTTTCTCACTGTTGGAGAAGCAATTAAAAATCTGGAAAGGGAGCAAACTAGAATGAACTCTATGGTGTTGGGTTGGACATGAGTGTATCAGTGTGAACTCATGGTTTTCTCTCTATATAAATAGGTGTTCGATACATTGATAGATATATATTCCCTAGCTCTAACCACTCAGAGGGCCCAGGAGCATTGATATCCCAATAGCAATGAGCACCCCTAGTACTTAGATCTTGGCTTCTAAATACCATCTTCACTAAATAGAACCAGGACTTGGGGCTTCCCTGGTGGCGCAGTGGTTGAGAATCTGCCTGCCAATGCAGGGGACATGGGTTCGAGCCCTGGTCTGGGAAGATCCCACATGCCGCGGAGCGGCTAGGCCCGTGAGCCACAATTGCTGAGCCTGCGCGTCTGGAGCCTGTGCTCCGCAACAAGAGAGGCCGCGACAGTGAGAGGCCCGCGCACCGCGATGAAGAGTGGCCCCCACTTGCCACAACTAGAAGAAAGCCCTCGCACAGAAACGAAGACCCAACACAGCCAAAAATAAATAAATAAATAAATAAATAAATAAATAAATAAAAGCCATGGCTAAAAAAAAAAAAAAAAAAAAAAATAGAACCAGGACTCTTTGAAGAAATAACTAATCTCATGGTGGTTGGAGGGAGAGTAAAAGGTAAACCTGGGACACCTTGTTGTATCAAAAAGTTAGAAAACACTTAAAGAATGACAGACTTGAGTAGGCTTCCACTAGCCAAATCAGGGATAAGGTGAAAAACAAAATAAATAATGATAGCATCAATTATAAACCACAGAATAAAATTTTTTAAATGAGTGTAAATAAATAAATGAATAGATTAAAAGTTTGATAAGGAATGATGTATTTACATATTTTCAAAATACCTTTCTAGAAAATACTTATGAATTACAAGTGAGAAAAGCGTAACTATATGGTGGAGGAACCTGGCAGATATCAGAAAGGGGGCAAATGGAAATTGTGTGTCCATCTCATAGGTAGGATTCCATGAGAAGCATTACTTCTGTGATAGTCCTGACAAAGATGCAAAGTATGAACTTAAAAATGAGAATACATCAGGAAAACCAAAACTAAAGGCTATTCTGAAAAATAACTGGCCAGTAATCTTCAAAAGTGTAAAGGTCATAAAAATCAAACAAAGATTCAGAAACTATTGCAAATATAATGGAGACTAAAAAGACATGACAAATGCAACACATGATTCTGGACTAGATCCTTCTGCTGTAAAGGGCATTGTTGGGACTATTGGTGAAATTCAAATAGGGTCTGAGGATTCAGTGGTAATAACATATCAGTGTCAATATTCTGATTTTGGTGGTTGTATTTGTTTACATGGAAAAATGCCCTTTGTAGAAAACATACCAAAGAATTTGATGGTAATGGAGCTTCAGGTTGGCCACTGACTCTTAAATGGTTCAGGAAATAAATGTTCTTCCTTCTGTTACTGCAGTTTTTCTGTAAGCTTGTGAATATTTCAATAATATTAAAAATTAAGGACATTAATCCCCATTTTCCCTGAAACTGTATTGTGAACAATGGGTGGTCTGTGGACAGTCCTTTGGTGAACGCTTCCCAGCCAGAGTCTTACCATTTCCCACTTCCCTGCTTGCATCCACTTTCCCTATGCTATGGAGTGGAGTGAGGGGAATGAGAGGTGGGGAGAAGGGAGAAGAATCACAATCACAGTGTCCTGGAGGCTTTTGACTACACCTGCAATTTCTCTCTAGGAGTCTGCTCCCCAGAACACCCCACTCCAGGAGTGTATCCTGTCCCTTGGGTATCTTGAAGAAAAAAACAAGGTTTAGAATCACCCTCCTAGGGCTTTCTCAGAGACCGCTGGAGACCACTGCACACTTTACAGTCCTAATGGGGCAAGAGAGAGCAGGAGAGGGCAAGCTTGAAGGAGTCACTCAAGAAGGCAAGGTGACTTTCTGGGGCAGGACCAGCCTCACTGTCCCATGCCTGAAGCATAGAGCAGAGGCAGAGACAGGCAGAGAGAAATGAATATTGGTGGCCAGAGGGAGTGCTGGTGACTGTAGCAGATGCAGTTCATGCAAGGCTCACATCTGAACCTATCTGGTACCTTTGGCATCATTCAAGTGCTTTCCCGAAGAGATGGGCTCTCTGGTTTTCCTAGAAGATGACGAGGGTCCACACCTGCCATCTCAGCTGCTCACAGACCAGGCAGCAGCCTCTTCAGAAGTGGCTCTCAGACAGCAGGCCGGCCAGAGAACTCCATTAGGACACTCATGCTTGGCATCTGTGTGCTCTGTGCACTCCTCGCATACTTCACACCGTCCCGCCTCCAGATAAATTACAGTAAGTCCCCTACATACGAACCTTCAAGTTGCGAACTTTCAAAGATGCGAGTGTGCGTTCACGTGTCCAATCATGTAAGTTAGTTCATGTGTCTGGCGTATATTGTCACGTGCCTGCATCCTTTACAAGTGGTAACGCTTTTGTTTACTGTACTGTACTGTATAGAGGGAGTACAGTAGTACAGTATCTTTATTTCAAACCAGGATGTCCAGAAGCAAGCATAAAAGCAGTAGTGATGTAGCTGGTACAGTATTACCCAGACATCACTGGGTCATTGTTTTCAAGAGGGTAGATAGAATTCAGTCCAGCAAGGAACCAGAATCTGTGCCATCAACATCACGTGTGAGTGAAATTGCAGCTTGCCCTCCGTCTCCTATTGCTGCCAATCCTTCAGCTCTACCATCTCCCACCTCCTCTCCCTCCTCCAGTCAGTAACTCTCCTTGCCTGTTCACTCGATGCCAGCCCCTGTTTGCCAGCTGTTGTACTGTACTACTGTACTTTTCAAGGTACTGTACTGTAAGGTTAAAAATGATCAAGAGGGATTTATCCCAGGGATGCAAGGAATCTTCAGTATACACAACTCAATTAATGTGATACACCATATTAACAAATTGAAGAAGAAAAACCATGTGATCATCTCAATAGATGCAGAAAAAGCTTTTGACAAAATTCAACACCCATTTATGATAAAACTCTCCAGAAAGTGGGCATAGAGGGAACCTAACTCAACATAATAAAGGCCATATACGACAAACCCACAGCAAATATCATTCTCAATGGTGAAAAACCAAAAGCATTTCCTCTAAGATCAGGGACAAGACAAGGATGTCCACTCTCGCCACTATTATTCAAGATAGTTTTGGAAGTCCTAGCCATGACAATCAGAGAAGAAAAAGAAATAAAAGGAATATAATTTGGAAAAGAAGAAAAACTGTCACTGTTTGCAGATGACATGATACTATACATAGAGAATCCTAAAGATGCCACCAGAAAACTACTAGAGCTAGTCAAGGAATTTGGTAAAGTTGCAGGATACAAAACTAATGCACAGAAGTCTCTTGCATTCCTATACACTAATGCTGAAAAATCTGAAAGAGAAATTAAGGAAACACTCCCATTTACCACTGCAACAAAAAGAATAAAATACCTAGAAATAAACCTACCGAGGGAGACAAAAGACCTGTATGCAGAAAACTATAAGACACTGATGAAAGAAATTAAAGATGATACAAACAGATGGAGAGATATATCATGTTCTTGGATTGGAAGAATCAATATTGTGAAAATGACTATAGTACCCAAAGCAATCTACAGATTCAATGCAATCCCTATCAAATTACCAATGGCATTTTTTACAGAACTAGAACAAATCATCTTAAAATTTGTATGGAGACACAAAGACCCCAAATAACCAAAGCAGTCTTGAGGGAAAAAGAAGGAGCTGGAGGAATCAGACTCCCTGACTTCAGACTATACTACAAAGCTACAGTAATCAAGACAATATGGTACTGGCACAAAAACAGAGATATAGATCAATGGAACAGGATAGAAAGCCCAGAGGTAAACCCATGCAACTATGGTCAACTAATCTATGACAAAGGAGGCAAGGATATACAATGGAGAAAAGACAGTCTCTTCAATAAGTGGTGCTGGGAAAACTGGACAGCTACATGTAAAAGAATGAAATTAGAACACTCCCTAATACCATACACAAAAATAAACTCAAAATGGAATAGAGACCTAAATGTAAGACCAGACACTATCAAACTCTTAGAGGAAAACATAGGAAGAACACTCTTTGACATAAATCACAGCAAGATCTTTTTTGATCCACCTCCCTAGAGTAATGGAAATAAAAACAAAAATAAACAAATGGGACCTACTGAAACTTAAAAGCTTTTGCAAAGCAAAGGAAACTACAAACAAGACGAAAAGACAACCCCCAGAATGGGAGAAAATATTTGCAAATGAATCAACGGACAAAGGATTAATCTCCAAAATATATAAACTGCTCATGCAGCTCAATATTAAAAAAACAAACAACCCAATCCAAAAATGGGCAGAAGACCTAAATAGACATCTTTCCAAAGAAGACATACAGATGGCTAAGAAGCACATGAAAAGCTGCTCAACATCACTAATTATTAGAGAAATGCAAATCAAAACTACAATGAGGTATCACCTCACTCCAGTTAGAATGGGCATCATCAGAAAATCTACAAACAATAAATGCTGGAGAGGGTGTGGAGAAAAGGGAAGCCTCTTGCACTGTTGGTGGGAATGTAAATTGATACAGCCACTATGGAGAACAGTATGGAGGTTCCTTAAAAAACTAAAAATAGAATTACCATATGATCCAGCAATCCCACTACTGGGCATATACCCAGAGAAAACCATAATTCAAAAAGACACGTGCACCCCAATGTTCATTGCAGCACTATTTACAATAGCCAGGTCATGGAAGCAACCTGAATGCCTATCGACAGACGAATGGATGAGGAAGATGTGGTACATATATACAATGGAATATTACTCAGCCATAAAAAGGAATGAAATTGGGTCATTTGTAGAGACGTGGATGGACCTAGAGACTGTCATACAGAGTGAAGTAAGTCAGAAAGAGAAAAGCAAATATCGTATATTAATGCATATATGTGGAACCTAGAAAAATGGTACAGATGAACCAGTTTGCAGGGCAGACATTGAGACACAGATGTAGAGAACAAACGTATGGACATCAAGGGGGGAAAACGGCAGGGGGGGTGGTAGTGGTGTGATGAATTGGGAGATTGGGATTGACATGTATACTGATACATACTAGTATGTATAATATGGATAACTAATAAGAAACTGCTGTATAAAAAATAAAATAAAATTCAAAAACAAACAAAAACAACATAAGTACATCTAATAGATTCCTGATACCTTTGATTATGTGGAAAACAGTATGGGGTGGGATTTTATAGTTGTTAAGTAATATGGAAGAAATGAAACAATTAAACAAAAGAAAATTTGAAGAAATCATTGAGGGGAAAATTAACCCAACAAAGTTAAAGCCCTACAGGAATGTAAATATTGTAATGTGAATACCAAAAGAAACAGTTCAGAGTAAAGGATGACTCTGGGGGCAGTAAATGGGGGTAGAGGAGGAAGCATGGAGCTTGTGGGTTTTGCTGTTGTTATAAGTTTTGTAGTATCATTTTATTTTTAAAATTATGTGAATGTATCACTTTTAATAAAGCTAAAAATTGATTTTAAAAATGTGTTCTTTATTTTTTGTGTTTGTTTTTTATGTATTATTTGTGTGAAAAATATTTTAAACCTATTACGGTACAGTACCATATAGCCGATTGTGTTAGTTTGGGTACCTAGGCTAACTTTGTTGCACTTATGAACAAATTGGACTTATAAATGTGCTCTCAGAACGGAACTGGTTCATATGTAGGGGACTTAGTGTACTTTACTCCAAAGATCTCTTCAATTTTCATGTCTCTGCAGTGGAAACTCTGCTGGATTTAAAACCAGCTTTATCACTAAGCATGTCCCAACATTTCCAGCCCTCAGTTTCCTCATCTGTATACACACACACACACACACACACACACACACACATACACACACACATGATATATAGAGGGAGCCATATAAAATATACTACTTTTCCGTGTATTTATTCTAATATGAAAACTTTATTTTGGCATTTCTTTAGCCTTTCATGCTTTTTATAGGATTACCAAGATCTCTGTATTTCAGGGAGAATTTAAAATTCTTCATTAATATCTATAATAATGAAGTATAGAGGTTCTTTTTTTTTTTTTTGAGGAATGGAAATATTTGAAACTAGACATCTAAACTTAAACCATTAAGTAACAGCAAACTTGACTTTAAAAAATAGTTTCTCACATCTAAACTTAATTGATACTGGCTATGGAGTGTGAATAAATTTCTAATCCTGAGGACATGTTTAACCTGTGAATTGAATCTCTATTCAGGATTCTTTTTACATGGATATCTAAGCAGATATAGAAACAGTAAAAGGGAGATAAGATTTTACCAGAGTTTTCTGCTTAAAGAAGGAGGAGGCGTTAGATCAGCCGCCTTCCCAAATCAACCAAATGCAAAGGTAAATAACCTATTTTTCAGATAACCAAGATCTCAGAAAATTTACCTCCCATGAACTGTTTCTAAGGAAACTACTGTAGAGTGTGCTGTACCAAAACAAGGAAGTAAACCAAGAAAGAGGAAAACAAGAAACCCAATCCCAAAGAGGTATAAAGGAAATTCCCAGGGTGATAAGAAAGGGATATTCCAAGAAAACAGGAGGTAGTCTTAGAAGTCAATCCACCCAGATAATTGCAGGCCAGAAGGCTTTAGAAGAGTCATCTTCAAGAAGATGAAATTGATGGAGTACTTAATTTGTTTGAATATATCCAGAGGAGATTTACAGGGTAAGTGTTTGGAAATATATTAGTAATAAATACATAGAAAAATAAGCAAATGGAAAAGAAAGACTTGTATTAACTTTAGGGACAGAAAAACGTGAGTAGAAAAAAGCAATCATAGTATATTGCATTGCTGAACTTTATCATTTACGTATAGTCATAATAATACATTTACTGAGTATTGATTTTAACTTTACTGGACCATGGGTGAATGGAAAATGTACTCTGTGTGTTTGTGTGTGTATATGTATGTGTATGTGTGTGTATAAAAAAGAACAACATCTTCCGTCTCTACAGAGGAAAGTTGATGAATAATGTCTAAAACAAATTATCAAAAAGTAGCAGCATAAGCATTTTTTTCCAGAGATATGCAAAGAATATATCAAAGGAGTTGAAACTAATCGCCTCTGGAAATGAGAGGGAAGGAAGGAGGCTGTTCCTTCTGGTAAGAAGATCAATAGAGCTCTTGTTACAGGTTGAGTTCTCTGGAGCTCATTTATTGGGATGGCTCTTGGATCAACCACTTGTGGAAGAGGGCTGGGTGAAGAGCAAAGCAACCTGATCTTACAGGTCAGCTCCCACAGGGAGATGGCAAGGTGGAGGGTGGATCTGCAAGCAAGCAGGACTAATCATCACATACAGCATGTTTATGCTCGTTTTATAGGGGCCAGAGAATAGTGCCTTCAGCTCTTTTAACTTTGCTTTAAAAAAAATGATACATTATTCTCCTATAATTTGGTAGTTGTTCTACACTCAAGTAGCCTGCCCTTAGAAAACTCCTCCTTCTCCCCCTAAAAAGATCTGAGCATTCTTTTAGTGGCAGGGGCTGGGGATTAACTTGGTTAAGTCCTGTCTTTCCAAGAGTTATTTGTCCACAGCATTCAAATCACGTGATAATATCCTAAGGAATACACTTTAATAAACCTATTTAACTGTGGCTGGGCTTTCTTCAGGAATGCAACTTCCAATTACAGCATTGTTCTTAAAAGGAAATATGATTCCCTTTAGGAGGACAATTCCAAGTACTGATTGATGGTGGCCAAAACCAAGGTCTGCCTATACATGCCTGGTTGAGTGCTGTAAAATGGAAACAAAACAAAACAAAACAAAACACACCTAACTAGAAAGAAGAAAACAAGGGGAAGAAAGAAGGGAGGGGCTGGAGGCTGTTTAGAACCAGGTTTGAAAGATGCAGTAAGCATCAGGGGTATTACAGGAGTCCAGATGGAAAACAGTTTTGTTCGTTTTTACGTAAAAAGGAATAGAGTAGGGGATGGCTTTATCCCCAGTAGGATGGATGGAGGGAAAGTAGGTGTGTTAAAGGACAGGTCGGGTAGCCTCCAGGAGAGGCAGGAGACAAGACTGGGGTTCAGGTGGATTAGAGCATTTTGTTTCAAACTAAACTGGCTGTACCTGTAGCAGCTGGAAAACAGGAGTCTGAGATCAGCCAGGGACTCTGCTTCCAAAGGAACCAGCCAGCCTGGGGGAAAGGGATGAAAACTGTGAAGCATGATTTAGTAACACCTAAGGCTGTCAGTCAAGACCAAATGACTCTCAGTGTATTTGTAACTTCTCCCTCTGTGTTTGATTTGTTTGGTAACTTTCCCCATGCTGGGCTAACTTCATCCTCTGAAACAGAGACTGTCAAAAGTTGCCACCTGTGGCAGTAGCCTGAGGTCAAGTGGGAGGGGCAGGTTGGGGAAGACAAGGTGATCTCCTGATTCTAAGACGGCTCTCTCATGAGGAGAAAAAAAGTGTACGTATCTTTCCCCTTGATCCCTTTGGTAGGAGTGAAGGAAATGAGTTGGGGTGAACAATTCAGCAAGCCCAGGGAAATTTTACCACGTAGGCCAGGGATAAATGATGGGGATCACCTTTATAGGTACTAAGGATTTTCCCCATCTGAGTTAAGTTTCTAAAAGATTTTAAATAGATACAAAAGAATATTTTAAAAAATGTGTAGGGTAGCAAAATTATAGTAATGAAGACAGACAAGAGGTTGGCAGGGGTTGGTGTTGGAGGGAGGTTGTGACTGTCAAGTTTCTTTGTGGTGATGGAACAGTTCTGTATCTTGATTGTGGTTGTGATTACAAGAATCTATACATGGGATAAAGCTTCATAAAGTGTACACATGCAGACACTCACACACTCGTGCATGCACACACACACAAAGAGTACACATAAAAACTAGTGAGATCTGGATAAGGTCTGCAGTTTACGTCACAGTATTGCACCAAGGTCAATTTTCTGGTTTTGCTAATTGAACTATGCTTATGTAAGATGATGTCATTGGGGGAAACTGGATGAAGGATACATAGGAACTCTGTGCTCTTTTTGACGTTTCTATGTGAGTATAAAAAGAAAAAGCGTTTAAAAATTGGGGCGTTTAAATAGTAATAACTCAAGAGAGATCCATTATCAACCACCCACTTTAAGAAAGAAAGAAAGCATTACCATTGTTTCTGGAAGCCTTCAAAGCACTCTCTCTGGACTCCTTCTCTTCCTCCCACTGCTCCTCCCCATCAGAGCTAACTACTACCTGGATCTTTATATTCATTATCCCTTTGCTTTTCTTTGTAGTTTTACCTCATACATTTAAATCCCCAAGGAATATGTTGTCTAGTTTTGAGTGTTCTTGAATATTATGTAATCATTCTGCTTGTGTTCTACTACTAATTGCCTTTTTACTCCATGTTTCCTTTCTGAATTCCGTCAGTGGTGAGTGTAGCTTTTTGATTTGTTCATTGGTGTATTCATTGGGAAAACACCATGATTTATTTATCCATTCTATGGTTTATTAACATTTGGTCTGGTTTCAATTTTTTTCCACTTACAAACACACAGTTCTGCTATGAACATTCTTCTGTATGTCTCCTAGTACACTGTGCAAAAGTTTCTTTAGGGACTCTACCTTGGGGTGCAGTTACTGAGTCAGAGATTTCTGCTACTTTCCTAATTTACTAGATGATGCCAAATTATTTTCCCAAGTGGTATAACTATTGCTGTGTATTTTCAGTAATATTGGGTATTGCCAGGATTCTTACTTCTTGTATGCATGGTAACTATAAAATGTTATCTGATCACGGAGGCTTTAATTTATGTATTTTTTCTAATTTCTAGTACAATTGCCCATTTTCCATTTTTTAAAAAAAATCCTTTCTACAGCCTGCAAGACCCTGAACAATCAGGTTTGATTCCTCTGACCTCATCTCCCACCACTCTTCTCTCACTCAACCACATTTACATGGGACAGAGAGAGTCCAGAAATAAACTCATACACCTATGGTCAGTTGGTTTCCTTTTTTCTTTTCTTGATATTTATTTATTTATTTATTTATGGCTGTTTTGGATCTTTTTTTAATAACATCTTTATTGGAGTATAATTGCTTTACAATGGTGTGTTAGTTTCTGCTGTATAACAAAGTGAATCAGTTATACATAAACATATATCCCCATATCTCCTCCCTCTTGTGTCTCCATCCCACCCTCCCTATCCCACCCCTCTAGGTGGTCACAAAGCACGGAGCTGATCTCCCTGTGCTATGCAGCTGCTTCACACTAGCTAGCTATTTTACATTTGGTAGTGTATATATCTCCATGCCACTCTCTCACTTCGTCCCAGTTTCCCCTTCCCCTTCCCCGTGTCCTCAAGTCCATTCTCTATGTCTGCATCTTTATTCCTGTCCTGCCCCTAGGTTCTTCAGAACCATTTTTTTTCTTTTTAGTTTCCATATATATGTGTTAGCATATAGTATTTGTTTTTCTCTTTCTGACTTACTTCACTCTGTATGACAGACTCTAGGTCCATCCACCTCACTACAAATAACTCAATTTTGTTTCTTTTTATGGCTCAGTAATATTCCATTGTATATATGTGCCACACCTTCTTTATCCATTCATCTGTCGATGGACACTTAGGTTGCTTCCATGTCCTGGCTATTATAAATAGAGCTGCAATGAACATTGTGGTACATGATTCTTTTTGAATTATGGTTTTCTCAGGGTATATGCCCAGTATTGGGATTGCTGGGTCATATGGTAGTTCTACTTCTAGTTTTTTAAGGAACCTCCATACTGTTCTCCATAGTGGCTGTATCAATTTACATTCCCACCAACAGTGCAAGAGGCTTCCCTTTTCTCCACACCCTCTCCAGCATTTATTGTTTGTAGATTTTTTGATGATGGCCATTCTGACTGGTGTGAGGTGATACCTCATTGTAGTTTTGATTTGCATTTCTCTAATAATTACTGATGTTGAGCATACTTTCATGTGTTTGTTGGCAATCTGTATATCTTCTTTGGAGAAATGTCTGTTTAGGTTTTCTGCCCATTTTTGGATTGGGTTGTTTGTTTTTTTGATATTGAGCTGCATGAGCTGCGTGTATATTTTGGAGATTAATCCTTTGTCAGTTGCTTCATTCACAAATATTTTCTCCCATTCTGAGGGCTGTCTTTTCGTCTTGTTTGTAGTTTCCTTTGCTTTGCAAAAGCTTTTAAGTTTCAGTAGGTCTCATTTGTTTATTTTTGTTTTTATTTCCATTACTCTAGGGAAGTGGATCAAAAAAGATCTTGCTGTGATTTATGTCAAAGAGTGTTCTTCCTATGTTTTCCTCTAAGAGTTTTATAGTGTCCGGTCTTACATTTAGGTCTCTATTCCATTTTGAGTTTATTTTTGTGTATGGTGTTAGGGAGTGCTCTAATTTCATTCTTTTACATGTAGCTGTCCAGTTTTCCCAGCACCACTTATTGAAGAGACTGTCTTTTCTCCATTGTATATTCTTGTCTCCTTTATCAAAGATAGGGTGACCATATGTGTATGTGTTTATCTCCGGGCAGTCTATCCTGTTCCATTGATCTATATTTCTGTTTTTGTGCCAGTACCATATTGTCTTGATTACTGCAGGTTTGTAGTGTAGTCTGAAGTCTGGGGGCCTGATTCCTCCAGCTCCGTTTTTCTTTCTCAAGATTGCTTTGGCTATTCAGGGTCTTTTGTGTTTCCATAAAAATTGTGAAATATTTTGTTCTAGTTCTGTGAAAAATGCCATTGGTAATTTGATAGGGATTGCATTGAATCTGTAGATTGCTTTGGGTAGTAGAGTCATTTTCACAATGTTGATTCTTCCAATCCAGGAACATGGTATATCTCTCCATCTGTTTGTATCATCTTTAATTTCTTTCACCAGTGTCTTATAGTTTTCTGCATACAGGTGTTTTGTCTCCTTACGTAGGTTTATTCCTAGGTATTTTATTCTATTTGTTGCAATGGTAAATGGGAGTGTTTCCTTAATTTCTCTTTCAGATTTTTCATCATTAGTATATAGGAATGCAAGAGATTTCTGTGCATTAATTTTATATCCTGCTACTTTACCAAATTCATTGATTACCTCTAGTCGTTTTCTGGTAATGTCTTTGGGATTCTCTATGTATAGTATCATGTCATCTGCAAACAGTGACAGTTTTACTTCTTCTTTTCCGATTTTGATTCCTTTTATTTCTTTTTCTTCTCTGATTGCATAGCTAAAACTTCCAAAACTATGTTGAATAATAGTGGTGAGAGTGGGCAACCTTGTCTTGTTCATGATCTTAGTGGAAATGGTTTCAGTTTTTCACCATTGAGAATGATGTTGGCTGTGGGTTTGTCATATATGGCCTTTATTATGTTGAAGTAAGTTCCCTCTATGCCTACTTTCTGGAGAGGTTTTATCATAAATGGGTGTTGAATTTTGTCAGAAGCTTTTTCAGCATCTACTGAGATGATCATATGGTTTTTCTCCTTCAGTTTGTTAATATGGTGTATCACATTGATTGATTTCCATATATTGAACAATCCTTGCCTTCCTGGGGTAAACCACACTTGATCATGGTGTATGATCCTTTTAATGTGCTGTTGGATTCTGTTTGCTAGTATTTTGTTGAGGATTTTTGCATCTATGTTCATCAGTGATATTGGCCTGTAGTTTTCCTCTTTTGTGACATCTCTGTCTGGTTTTGGTATCAGGGTGATGGTGGCCTCGTAGAATGAGTTTGGGCATGTTCCTCTCTCTGCTATATTTTGGAAGTGTTTGAGAAGGATGGGTGTTAGCTCTTCTCTAAATGTTTGATCGAATTTGCCTGTGAAGCCATCTGGTTCTGGGCTTTTGTTTGTTGGAAGATTTTTAATCACAGTCTCAATTTCAGTGTTTGTGATTGGTGTGTTTATATTTTCTATTTCTTCCTGGTTCAGTCTCAGGAGGTTGTGCTTTTCTAAGAATTTGTCCATTTCTTCCAGGTTGTCCATTTTATTGGCATAGAGTTGCTTGTAGTAATTTCTCATGATCCTTTGTATTTCTGCAGTGTCAGTTGTTACTTCTCCTTTTTCATTTCTAATTCTATTGATTTGAGTCTTCTCCCTTTTTTTCTTGATGAGTCTGGCTAGTGGTTTATCAATTTTGTTTATCTTCTCAAAGAACCAGCTTTTAGTTTTATTGATCTTTGCTTTCATTTCCTTCATTTCTTTTTCATTTATTTCTGATCTGATCTTTATGATTTATTTCCTTCTGCTAACTTTGGGGATTTTTTGTTCTTCTTTCTCTAATTGCTTTAGTTGTTAGGTTGGGTTGTTTATTTGAGATGTTTCTTATTTCTTGAGGTAGGATTGTATTGCTATAAACTTCCCTCTTAGAACTGCTTTTGCTGCATCCCATAGGTTTTGGTTCATCGTGTTTTCACTGTCATTTGTTTCTAGGTATTTTGTGATTTCCTCTTTATTTCCTCAGTGATCTTTTGGTTATTTAGTAGTATAGTGTTTAGCCTCCATGTATTTGTATTTTTCACAGATTTTTTCCTGTAATTGATATCTAGTCTCACAGCATTGTGGTCAGAAAAGATACTTGATTCGATTTCAGTTTTCTTAAATTTACCAAGGCTTGATTTGTGACCCAAGATATGATCTATCCTGGAGAATGTTCCATAAGCACTTGAGAAGAAAGTGTATTCTGTTGTTTTGGGATGGAATGTCCTATAAATATTAATTAAGTCCATCTTGTTTAATGTATCATTTAAAGCTTGTGTTTCATTATTTATTTTCATTTTGGATGATCTGTCCATTGGTGAAAGTGGGGTGTTAAAGTCCCCTACTATGATTGTGTTACTGTCGATTTCCCCTTTTATGGCTGTTAGCATTTGCCTTATGTATTGAGGTGCTCCTATGTTGGGTGCATAAATATTTACAATTGTTATATCTTCTTCTTGAATTGATCCGTTGATCATTATGTAGTGTCCTTCTTTGTCTCTTGTAATAGTCTTTATTTTAAAGTCTATTTTGTCTGATATGAGAATTGCTACTCCAGCTTTCTTTTGATTTCCATTTGCATGCAATATCTTTTTCCATCCCCTCACTTTCAGTCTGTATGTGTCCCTAGGTCTGAAGTGGGTCTCTTATAGACAGCATATACACGGGTTTTGTTTTTGTATCCATTCAGCCAGTCTATGTCTTTTGGTTGGAGCATTTAATACATTTACATTTAAGGTAGTTATTGATATGTGTGTTCCTATTACCATTTTCTTAATTGTTTTGGATTTGTTATTGTAGGTATTTTCCTTCTCTTGTGTTTCCTGCCTAAAGAAGTTCCTTTAGCATTTGTTGTAAAGCTGGTTTGGTGGTGCTGAATTCTCTTAGCTTTTGCTTCTCTGTAAACGTTTTAATTTCTCCATCAAATCTGAATGAGATCCTTGCTGGGTAGAAAAATCTTGGTTGTCGGTTTTTTTCTTTCATCACTTTAAATATGTCCTGCCACTTCCTTCTGGCTTGCAGAGTTTCTGCTGAAATATCAGCTGTTAACCTTATGGGGATTCCCTTGTATGTTTTTTTGTTGCTTTTCCCTTGCTGCTTTTAATATTTTTTCTTTGTATTTAATTTTTGATAGTTTGATTAATATGTGTCTTGGTGTGTTTCTCCTTGGATTTATCCTGTATGGGACTCTCTTCACTTCCTGGACTTGATTGACTCTTTCCTTTCCCATAGTAGGGAAGTTTTCAACTATAATCTCTTCAAATATTTTCTCAGTCCTTTTTTTTCTCTTCTTCTTCTGGGACCCCTATAATTTGAATGTCGAGGTGTTTAATGTTGTCCCAGAGGTCTCTGAGACTTTCCTCTATTCTTTTCATTCTTTTTTCTTTATTCTGCTCTGCGGTAGTTATTTCCACTATTTTATCTTCCAGGTCACTTATGCATTCTTCTGCCTCAATTATTTTGCTATTGATTCCTTGTAGAGAATTTTTAATTTCATTTATTGTGTTGTTCATCATTGTTTGTTTGCTCTTTCGTTCTTCTAGGTCCTTGTTGAACGTTTGTTGTATTTTCTCCATTCTATTTCCAAGATTTTGGATCATCTTTAATATCATTACTCTGAATTCTTTTTCAGGTAGACTGCCTATTTCCTCTTCATTTGTTTGGTCTGGTGGGTTTTTACCTTGCTTCTTTATCTGCTGTGTATTTCTCTGTCTTCTCATTTTGCTTAACTTACTGTGTTTGGGGTCTCCTTTTTGCAGGCTGCAGCTTCATAGTTCCTGTTGTTTTTGGTGTCTGCCCCCAGTGGGTAAGGTTGGTTCAGTGGGTTGTGTAGGCTTCGTGGTGGAGGGGACTGGTGCCTTTGTTCTGGTGGATGAAGCTGGGTCTTGTCTTTCTGGTGGGCAGGACTGCATCCGGTCGTGTGTTTTGGGGTGTCTGTGACCTTATTATGATTTTAGGCAGCCTCTCTGCTGATGGGTGGGGTTGTGTTCCTGTCTTGCTGCTTGTTTGGCATAGGGTGTCCAGCACTGTAGCTTGCTGGTCGTTGAGTGGAACTGGGTCTTCACGTTTAGATGGAGATCTCTGAGAGAGCTTTTGCCGTTTGATATTACGTGGTTGCTGGGAGGTCTCTGGTGGACCAATGTCCTGTACTGAGCTGTCCCACATCAGAGGCTTGGGCCTGACATCCGGCTGGAGCACCAAGAACCTGTCAGCCACATGGCTCAGAAGAAAAGGGAGAAAAAAAAAAAGAAAGAAAGAAAGAAAAAGAGAAGCAAATAAAGTTATTAAAATAAAAAATATATTATTAAAAATTAAAAAATTAAAAAGTAATAAAAAAAGAAAGAAAGAAAGAAGAGAGCAAACCAAAAAACAAATCCACCAATGATAACAAGTGCTAAAAACTATACTAAAAAAATAAAAAATAAAAAAATAACTGACAGACAGAACCCTAGGACAAATGATTAAAACAAGGCTATACAGACAAAATCACACAAAGAAGCATACACATACACACTCACAAAAGGAGAAAAAGGAAAAAAAATATATATATATATTAAAAAAAAGGAAGAGAGCAACCAAATCAATAAACAAATCTACCAATGATAATAAGCTCTAAATACTAAACTAAGATAAACATAAAACCATAAACAAATTAGATGCAGAAAGCAGACCCCAAGTCTACAGTCGCTCCCAAAGTCCACCACCTCAATTTTGGGAAGATCCGTTGTCTATTCAGGTATTCCACAGATGCAGATTGTGGAGATTTAATCTGCTGCTCCTGAGTCTGCTGGGAGAGATTTCCCTTTCTCTTCTTTGTTCACACAGCTCCTGGGGTTCAGCTTTGGATTTGGCTCCGCCTCTGCATGTAGGTCACCTGCGTGTATCTGTTCCCTGCCCAGACAGGATGGGGTTAAAGTAGCAGCTGATTAGGGGGCTCTGGCTCACTCAGGCCGGGGGGGAGGGAGGGGTACTGAATGGGGGTGAGCCTGCGGCGGCAGAGGCCGGCGTGACGTTTTAACAGCCTGAGGCACGACATGTGTTCTCCCGGGGAAGTGGTCCCTGGATCACGGGACCCTGGCAGTGGCGGGCTGCACAGGCTCCCAGGAGGGGAGGTGTGGATAGTGACCTGTGCTTGCACACAGGCTTCTTGGTGGCTGCAGCAGCAGCCTTAGTGTTTCATGCCCGTCTCTGGGGTCCGCGCTGATAGCCACGGCTCGCTCCCGTCTCTGGAGCTCATTTAGGCAGTGCTCTGAATCCCCTCTCCTCGCGCACCCCAAAACAATGGTCTCTTGCCTCTTATGCAGTTCCAGACCTTTTCCCGGACTCCCTCGCTGCTAGCTGTGGCGCACTAGCCCCCTTCAGGCTGTGTTTACGCAGCCAACCCCAGTCCTCTCCCTGGGATCTGACCTCTGAAGCCCGAGCCTCAGCTCCCAGCCCTGACCCGCCCCGGCGGGTGAGCCGACAAGCCTCTCGGGCTGGTGAGTGCTGGTCAGCACCAATCCTCTGTGCGGGAATCTCTCTGCTTTGCCCTCTGCACCCCTGTTGCTGCGCTCTCCTCCGTGGCTCCAAAGCTTCCCCCCCGCCACACCCCTGTCTCTGCCAGTGAAGGGTCTTCCTAGTGTGTGGAAACTTTTCCTCCTTCACAGCTCCCTCCTAGAGGTGCAGGTCCCGTCCCTATTCTTTTTTCTCTGTTTTTTCTTTTTTCTTTTGACCTACCCAGGTATGTGGGGATTTTCTTGCCTTTTGGGAAGTCTGAGGTCTTCTGCCAGCGTTCAGTAGGTGTTCTGTAGGAGTTGTTCCACACGTAGATGTATTTTTGATGTATTTGTGGGGAGGAAGGTGATCTCCATGTCTTACTCCTCTGCCATCTTGAAGCTGTCTCCTGTGTTGGGTCTTAGTTGTGGCATGCGGGCTCTTCATTGTGGCACAGTGCATGGGCTTCTCTCTAATTGTGGTGCGTGGGCTTCTCTCTAGTTATGGTGCGTGGGCTCCAGAGCGCATGGGCTCTGTAGTTGCGGCATGTGGTCTTAGTTGGCCCATGGCATGTGGGATCTCAGTTCCCCGACCAGGGATCGAACCCGCGTCCCCTGCATTGGAAGGCGGATTCTCAACCACTGGACCACCAGGAAAGTCCCTCCACTTATTTTTGTCTGTTTCTTTCTCTTCTGTGAAATACATGTTTAACACTTTTGCCCATTTGTCAGTTGGGTTGTTTGTCTTTTTCTTATTGATTTATGGTAGTTCTTTATATATTCCAGAGATTAATCCTTTGTGTGGCAAAAACCTTCTTCTAGTTTCTGACTTAACTTTTTACTTTCATTATGGTGTCTGGTAAGGAACATAAATTCTTAATTTTAATATAGTTAATCTCATTTTAAGAATCTTTTCATTTAGCATATATTTTTATAGTATATATTTTTTCAAAGAAGTTTTTTATAAACCAGAAAATCATAAAATTATTTCTTAATATCAATCCTTAATACGTTTTCTAATTCTACTTTTACATTTAAGTTTTTACTATACCAATACTTGGCTTTTATGTGTGATGTGAAGGATTCAATTTTATTTATTTATTTATTTATTTTTAATTAATTAATTTTATTTTTGGCTGTGTTGGGTCTTCGTTTCTGTGCGAGGGCTTTCTCTAGTTGTGGCAAGCGGGGGTCACTCTTCATCACGGTGCGCGGGCCTCTCACTGTCGCGGACTCTCTTGTTGCACAACACAGGCTCCAGACGCGCAGGCTCAGTAGTTGTGGCTCATGGGCCTAGTTGCTCCGTGGCATGTGGGATCTTCCCAGATCAGGGCTCGAACCCGTGTCCCCTGCATTGGCAGGCAGATTCTCAACCACTGCACCACCAGGGAAGCCCCCAATTTTATTTTTCAAATATATGGGTAATTTGTTTTCCCCATACCCATATATTGAAAAAAATTTATGTTTCCCCTGGGTATCTGTAATGTTAGCTCTAGAAAAAGTCAGTCAGATCTCTGTTCATGTGTCTATCTGATTCTGAGTTCTATATTCTGCTGCACTGATCCATCTATATGTTTTCCCACTGATACCACCCTATCTTATTATCTTAGCCCTGGAATAATTTTAATATCTGGAAGACAAGTTCTCTCATGTGGTTCTTCTTTTTGAGTGTCTTGTCCTTTCTTGTCGTTTGATGCTTCATGTACATTTTGGAATCAGCTTGCCAAGTTTCTCCAAAGGCCAGGGGAATTTTGAATGGAATTATGTTGAATTCACAAAGTCATATATCTTCAAGTGTATGTGTATATGTACTTGACCACATTTTTCAGCCAAATAGACCATTTGTACAGCACTATACTTTATTAGATCATTGGGGCATATCAGAGGCTGGGCATTGGCTCAGTATGGAGGTATGAGAAGCCAGTGGTTTTTTACCACCTGCAGTATAACACTATCCGATAACAATATAGAAGAAGATCATGTGCTCGAATTGCCACAAACAGAGTTTTCAATTAAAAAGACCTGTTCCCTAAATTAGAAGATCTCACGGACTGCAATTACTGTTACATGAGTACATCACTTTAAATCAATGAAGATTGTATTTCTGGGTATGCCTAATACAAAACATTGCAACTAGACCTGGAAGCAAATGCTATATGATATAGCAGTCAAAAAAGCCTTTTTATATCTATCCATGTCTTCTCATCTATAAAAAATTTGTAAGAATTTTTTATTAGAACTATAGATCCAATTCAGATGAGACTCTGTGATTCTGCAATATGGCTGCAGGATGAGCATTAAAAATTAGGAAGAGTGTGATACTCTGCTCTTAGGTCAAATGAATATTTCTCATCTTTTTTTTTTTGCAGTTTAATTAGGGCTAAATTTAAAAAGCCAGGTGAAGCCTAGAGACACCACACATATGAAACTTGTCAAGCCATTTTTCCTACCACCAGGGCCTGAGCACGGCCTCATTTATCTTGGTCAGTGAAGCTCAGGGAAGCATTGCACTTTGGCTTCAGCTTTAAAAGGCTTGTATGTTAAAAAAAAAAAAAAAAAAAAAGGCTTGTATGTTGAGGTGTATCCTGTGTCTCCTAAAGATAAAGTGCTGTTTCACTGGCATTACTCACCATGTCAAGGCTTTCTGGTAAATTCTTCAGACACTCACCTTGTGGGAAAAGGCATCAGTTTGCCACTTCCTAAGAAATGGGCTGTTCATAATGTTGTGTTGTAATTTGATTCTTGTGAGGCGTTGATGGAAGACAATAATGGCCCAGAGTCGATGACAAAACATAGAGGCTGACCCTTAAGAGATGCTCCATAAGTTAAAACTTGTTTTCATGTGACTATAGTGTGAATTCAGTTGACTAATAATATCTGACTCTTAATCATATTACCATGATTCAGAAAAAGCACCATGTTCCAAATTGTCCAGGTGTTTAATCCAAAATTACATAACGTTTTCTAGTTGTTTGGGGGCATAGAGTGGCCAGGCAGGATATTTGCACCTAAGAAACTTACAAACTAATAAATGAAACATGAAAGAAAGCCTTATATGGCCATAGGACTGTTCAGGAAAGTTCATTGAATCAACCCGAGATGGCGCTGTGATTGGGAGAATGATAGTAATGGCAAGTGAAACAAACAAACAAACAAACAAAAAAGCAAAAAAACCTCCTGATTATCAATCAGCTAACAGCATTAACTGAGAATCCCTTGAGATAGATCAGTGGTCTTCAAATTTTTTTGCATGCTTTCTCCTAAAAATAATTCTTAAAAGCTGTATGTATACCTCCTGTTTCTGCTGCCAATGTGAGGATAGCCAAAGGAATTGCCACTGAGACTTGCTACACAGGCACAATTTGCTATGCTAATTAACAAAGACTGCTTCAGTGCAAGAAAACTCGGGTTGTTCCTTTAAATTCTAGGATAATTAAATGTTAGTTAATATTTATTTCGTGCCTGCCATGTGTCAGGCCTTATCTGAGGCATTTATATGGTTTATCTCATTTAATCTTCACCAAAACCTTATGAAATAAATACTAGAATTACACTCATTGTACAGAAAACTGAGGCAGGGCTTAAGTAACAGAGATGCACATGTGGAACCCAGGCATTTGGCTCCAGAGTCCATGTTTACAAACTTCAAGGTCTCCTGACCCTTTAAAAGGCAAAGAGTGTTTCTTCCCCGTGTGTTCATTGAAACAGCTTTTGTTTCCCAGAAGCTTTAATCATCCCCCCTTTTTTTTTTTCTAAGATTTATTTATTTTATTGATTGATTGATTGATTGCTATGTTGGGTTTTCATTTCTGTGCTAGGGCTTTCTCTAGTTGCGGCAAGCGGGGGCCACTCTTCATCGCGCTGCGCGGGCCTCTCACTATCGCGGCCTCTCTTGTTGCGGAGCACAGGCTCCAGACGCGCAGGCTCAGTAGTTGTGCCGCACGGGCTTAGTTGCTCCGCGGCATATGGGATCTTCCCAGACCAGGGCTCGAACCCGTGTCGCCTGCACTGGCAGGCGGATTCTTAACCACTGCGCCACCAGGGAAGCCCTAGAATCTGTCTTTGATGAGTTTCTGTTCCCTTCAGGACTTCTAGGCCTCACCCAGAGCTACATCTGACCTGGAGGAGAAAAGAAAAAAAAAAAAAGAAAAGAAAATAGAGGAAACAGTAGCTCTTTGTCATTGAATCAAATCTATAACGTAAGGCATGAATCAATAACTTAAGGCAGAGTCAAGTTCTTCTTGAAGCAAAAACTGCATAGTCACAACTGTTATTAGGGAAAAATGCAAGTTTAGAGCGCTAAACTCTTATCCTCGTTAAGTTTTATTACAGTTGCTTTTAGGCCACATTCTCTCATTGGGTGCTAATACATGTTTTCCGTCATGTGCAAGAAAGGTTTCACACAAATTCCATTTCCCAGAACTCTGTGAATGAAATGGAAACCCCCTTTTCTGGGTGTGGAAAAGAAAAACCAACCCTGAAACCTGCGAGCTCAGTGTTTCTTGAGTACCCTCTGGTTTTGCTAGGTGGCGCTGTAGGCTAATTCACGGGCCTCACTCCGCTCTCGGGCGGCCACCTTCTGTGGGAGGGAAGGAAGGGAGGGAAGGCTGCTGATCTCCTCAAGTTAATCAGGATCATCAGATCCACGGACAGGAGGTGAGATCTATTTGCCAAGGCTCTGGCCTCTGTCATTTTATGAACTGTTTCCTTTTTTCCCCCCTTCACCTTCCTGGTTGATCACAGCTGGCAGGGAGGGGGCTTCTAGGCCCTGGGCTTTGGCTGTCCTTGAGGAGAATTCTGGAGGATCTTAAACTTTGTCCTAAATATTGTGTTTTTTCCATCTGAATCTCCCAAAAGTGGTTCAAGAATTTGGGGAGGAAGGACCAAGCTCAGCTCGAAGAATAAAAGGAAGGGACAGTACTTCAAAGGTTTGCACCAGTTCCCTCCCCATCTCCTGAGCAAGGTCAGGGTGTGAGCAAGTCCTGACCCTTGTCCTCGCCTGAGATCCCTAGTGTTTCCCAGCCTCCAGCAGCCCTGCAGCTCTCAGAGGAACAGAGGGCCCCGTTGTAGGGAGGTGGGGAGCACAGGTCCAGGAAGCCTTGGATGGTGTGGAGGACACCAAAGGACCTTTAGTCTTAAAGGAGAATCCCCTTTCCCACCATGCCAGAGGCCTGAAACTCCTAAATTACTGACTCCTATGTCCGAAGGCATTAAAGACTCTCCTTAAAACACAAATGTGACGGAAAGGTTTTAACTGGAAAAGTTGGTGGAGGAATCCATTGCAGAATGGCGCTGCTCAGAGAGAACCCCAGGGAGGAACCGGTCATGGGTGGGGTGGGGCAGGGTGGGTGGGCTGAGCTGAGGCAAGAAGAGAGCTAAGGTGGAAACAAAGGTCACCTACGTGGCATCTTTGTGGGACCATAGCCTCCTTTCCACCTGCCCTGTTTGGAGTCAGATACAGATCTGTGATGGCCGAGGCCGTGTGCCCTCAAGTTTCTAGGAGAGACTGGGCTTCAAATACTGTCCCAGTATCTCCACAGACACACACATACCTGTCTGCTCCTGCATCCTGGTTTTGGCTCAGACACATTCCTGCTTCACTCGCCCTCCCCTGAAGTATGCTTCATGCCTAGGGGTACCTGACAGTGGTCGCCGGACCTTGATGGGGACGACAGGCTAAAGAGGGGCCTTAGCCAGGTGCAAGGTGATCTGCATATGTTCCAGGAAGGAAACCTCATAAACAGTCAAACTTGCACAAGCCTCTCAGACACAAGTAGGATGCCAGTCACAGGGGATATATTTCAGAAAATAGATAAAAAGGAGAAAATACTCTATAAAAGTAGTATATAGAAAGTGAAAACAGGAACAAAAATTAAATTTGAAAATTATATATATTATATAAATATTCACAAGATCTCTCTCTATATAGATATGTAGATATCTGTATCTATATGGATATACCTTCACAAGAAGGTAAGGAGAAACCTAAAAACCCCCAAACCCCAGATTAGAGGGAGAAAAGCTGAAAATAAAGATGTATATCTATGGATTTTCATGAGTACATTGTGAGATTACTTGTTCTGAAACTGTCCTGAAGACATTGATTTGAGCAATTATAGGAACTCTTATAATGCCGTGTCCATCTTGATACCTTTGTCTATTTTAACCTTGAAGAATCTATCAGCCTTCCTACATTTGTCTCTGTCACAGCAATGATGCTTCTTTTGGCAGTAAACTTCAGTGCCATGAGTCATATTGTCAATTTTTAATTAAATCATGGTCTAGCTAGAGTTTGATTTATTTAGGCTTGAATTAATTTAGACCCTGGTCCACATAAATTTACACAGTTTACTTAACAAGCTCATGATTGTATAAATTGTAAACTCTCTTAAAGTTTATAACAATATATGTTGTAAAAGCATTCTCTTATCAAACGGAGAGTGGCAGAACATAATTTCTAAGGGTGGTGTTAGCTTTATTTTTAAACCGAGCATTATAAAGGAAATCTGTTGTATTCCTAAGTAAAGACATTTATGAGATCATTTAAAGATAACCGTCCCATATGTTTTCACTCAGAGTTTTAGTGATATGGCAAAGCCTCATTAAGAGCTAGCGGTGCTGATTTATTTTTTCTTTCCAAGAATGGTTACAGATGGTTGTGAATCCATACAACGAGCATCTAGTGAAAAACTCGTCTGCCTCAATTAAATATAGTAAATACTGCTTTCAACTGCAGAAGTGTGAGTCATACGGATATCCACTTTCCTAGAATTCTCATAAAAAAGCATCATGGTTAATTATCGTTCCCAAAAATGGGTCAGAGCTCACAGGAGATGAATGGGAAGGTGACAGGGAGAAAGGGTGGGGAGCACAGGACGCTCTGGCTCAGGGCTGTTGGCGAGATTCTCATTCCTGCAGCCAGAAACTGACAACAGCCTCAAGGAGGAGAGAAATCGTGCCTGCACATTTACACGCAGGTCTGACCAGACTGGAGATGCAGGGGTGCAGAGATAGAGGGGAGGACAGAAAGGTGGAAAGAATGAAACTACTAAACACAAAACAGATAAGCAACAAGGATTGACTGTATAGCACAGGGAATATACCCAATATCTTGTAATAACCTATAATGGCAAAGAATCTGCAAAAAAAAGCTGGATCACTATGCTATACACCTGATGCTAATACAATATCGTTAATCAACTATACTTCAATAATAAAAAAGAATGGTATTTAGGAACCAAAAAAATAAATATCTATATTATTTATTTTTAGTTGGAAAAAAAAAGATGCAGCTAGAGGGGCTGGGTGGGGTTCAGGGAAAAAGGCCGAGGGAACAGCAGTGGGTGAGACGCCCTCCACTGCTGATCTGGTCTGGGCCCTGCTGTCAAGTTGCTTTTGTGGGTTTGGGGTTTTATAGAACTTCTGAGTGTTAAATGTGATTGAATGGGCACAACTGGCAGTTCCCCACTCAAGACTCAGTTGAATTTGCAGCCTGTAGCTGGCCATCAAGTGACCCTCAGAGGGGAAAATGAGTGAGATGCATCTTCTGCAAAAGGCAAAATGAAATTTGCTTTGTGGGAGAAAAGCCAGGTGCTGCCCATGATTGTGTATGGGATTGGAGTGCAGCTGTTTGCTGCCTGCACTCAGTGACCTGGGGGCTGGGGTAGCTGGGTGGGAGGAGCCGGGGACCAGGCCTAGGTGGAGATGCTGTTCTCTTCTTCTAGTTTGTTCTTCCCACTGGGTTATAGCCACCCGCTCTTCCAAGCAAACTGTCAGGACGCAAGGTCCAACACAGGGTTGTTTTCTCTGATGAATGGTTTGATGGCCATGAAACATTTACAGAGGTCTAAAAATCAAAGCAAATTTCATTACATGCCTAATGAACTCATCTGTCAGAAAGAAATCAGGGTTCTTCCAGGAAATCTAGAAAGGGTGGGTGTCATACTTCTAGCAATTCCTGAAAACCTTCATGGATTATTAATTTTCCTGGAGAGAGAGGCTGTGAGGGCCTTTGTTGATTTGCAACACCAGAAGCATAGCTGTATTTGTCTCAAGGAGGTATGCTCTGCTTCTTTTTTTAAAAAGTCATTTTGAGGTGCCTGACTGCACTTTTGATGGGGGCTTGGGGAGGGGAGGGGTTGACTATTATATGATCCGATAAAATGTCAGGTATTGCACATCTCTAAGGGTTGGGGCAATTTTAGCTGACCCCAGGGAATCAGGAAGCATGAGCAGAATCCTTTCTTGCTCTGTGCCTGGCAAGGCACCACCGTGGATGTAATGAGAAGAAAAGCCGGGTTTCAGTGAGAATTTAAGTACCATCTGCCAATCCATCAGCAAACAATGGAAAGTCCCACTTGCCTGTGAAACTGTTTTTGTGAAAATGACAGGTTTACTGAATGGAAATAAGAAGCCAAGAAAACATGTTCATGATGTATCATGGAGGTCAAGACTTGTGTTCAAAACCCAGCTCCACAACTAACTCGCTGTTTGTGGACAAATCATGTTATTTCTCTGGGTCTCAGTTTCCCAGGAGGACTTTTTAATCAGTACAAGCCACCCAGCTCTAAACTATCTTTCAAGTCTTCCAAGTTTCTTTTGCTGTGTCTTGGATATCTTCTAACAAGGATGTGGAGGACCAGCAATTTCTATTTTCTAAATCTCCCACTATCATTGATAGAATATATATGTATATACATTTTTTGTATTGGTAACATGTTACCAATATCCTTTCTGGTATAATCTGTATTTCTAATGATAGGATCTTGTTCTTGACTTTTTTGAGTGCACGTGAGAAGTAAAACCATCCTTGACCCTCTTAGGTACATATTAAACTTTCCCAGTTGGGCTGCCAGTAATCTAACAGAAAAGACAAAAACAATTGTAATACACACTTAGATCGATACGGAAAAAAAAAAGGAGTTGACGAGGACAAATAAGGGTAAAGATAGTTGAAGAATGAATGGAGTTAGACCGGCCTTGAGATGGCAGGTTGTGGGGGCAGCAAGCAGCTCAGCCCTTTCCTGCTGAAACACCAGGGATGGCTTCTTCTTTTCTGTTTCACCGGGGCATGGAAAGTAAGGAAGAATGACCTTCTCTGGCTGGGCTATTGTTTGCATATCCATGCTCCAGGGCCTAGTGATCCACTAAGCAGCTGCTGCCGTCTCTGTCCTGGATGGAGGGAGACACTCTTCTTTTTGTATTTTTGGATCCCAACCTCTCTTACCTTTCCCAGAGTTAATAGTCAATGCCTGGAATGATTCTCTACCCAAGGATTCTGTAAAGTCTTATAACTTTACAGGGCATGGGACGGAATGCTGAAATCAGGCAGCTTACTCTCTTGTCCCACCTTAGGTACAAAAGTTCACCACCTAGGCCTGCGTACATGCATGCGTGTGAGTGCGTGTGTGCATGTGTGCGTGTGTGTATTGGGGGCTGAAGGGAGATCCATGGAGGTTCCAGAGGGGGCTTTCTGGGCCTTGAAGAGGTGTCTCTGATGGTTAATTTTATGTGTGGACTTGGAGGGTATTTTTGGGTGAGATTAGCATTTAAATCTGTAGACTTGAGTAAGCAGATTGCTCTCTGTAATGTGGGTGGTCCTTATCCAATAAGTTGAAGGCTTAAATAGAACGAAAGGACCAGCCTCCCTGAGCAAGAGGGGATTTTCCAGCAGGTTGCCTTTGGACTTCATCTGCACCATTGGCTCCCCTGGGTTTCAAGCTTGCCTGCCCACATTGTAGATTCCGTTCTCACCAGCCTCTGAAATTGTGTGAGCCAATTCCTTACAATCAACCTTTCTATTTACACACACACACACACACACACCCCCTGTAGGTTCTGCTTCTCTGGACAGCCCTGACTAACAGTGTCCCTCGTGTGCTTCTGCAATTCCAGACTCTTTCTCTTTACTTCCTGTAGTCTTTTCTCTTAAAGTCCTCTTCCCCCTGTCATGGCAGGCTGGCTTCCCTGGGAAACAGAGTTTAGGGCTCAGGAGGCTTCTTAGGCAGTGCCCTTGTGGTCAACAGCTGTGAAGGAGCTGGTGCAGGCCTGGGATGAAGGAGAAATTGAACTTAAAAGTTCCCCAGTAGCAACCTCAGCCATGGGGGGGCTCTGGAGCGAAAATGGCCTGTCAGAGTTGTCCCACACTGGGCTGAAAGGCCAGCCTCCATGTGCCCACCTCAGTCGGTCACTGAACGTGGGCAGACCCTTGGGTCAGGTGTGCCCCGAGGCTGAGCAGACCCATGGGGCTGAGCTGAAGGCGGTCTGCTGACGGCACCCCCGAGAGCTGGGACAGCGAGCTTCTCTTGAAGGGACAGGCGGTCACTGCGCCTGTGCAAGAGGCTGCTTGTTGCCCACCAGTAGACATTTACCCCCCTTTTAAGTGCCTGATTTTATCTGGACACTAAGCTCCCAGAATAAAGACTACATTTCCCAGCCTCTTTTGCAGCTAGCTGTAGCTGTATGATTCTCTTTTAGCCAGTGGATGTCAGCAGATATGTGTGTGTGCAGCTTCCACAGTGTGCCCTTAAGTGGAGGAGCAGGTGCTTTTCTTCTCTCTTTTTTCCTTCCTACTGACTGGAAGACAGATGCAATGACTGGGGCACCAGCAGCCACTTTGACGGTGATATTACTTTGGTAATGGAGAGTGCACATGGCAGAGCAGCACTGAGAAGGAACCTGCTTCCCTGCCTCCATGGATTACTTAGCAACCTTGCTCTGGCTACCTTCAGGCTTCTTAATCATGACAGAGAGGGAGAGAGAGAGAATCTTCTTTCTTTTTTAAATCATTCTTATTTGGGACTTTTCTGTTTTGTACAGCTGAAACTAATGCTGATTTAGACTTTCATATTCCTTTTTCTATACCTTTTGCCAAGGTTAAACCCACCACTCCCTAGAAAAATAACTAAGTCCTACTCGTTTGGTACTTTCTTGTGTTTTGTGGTCTCTTTAATGGCCTTTCTCTTTGGGCTAACTTCTGCTGGTTGAGCAGCAAAAAGGGTGAGTTTTGGTCTCAGATGACTGGCTGAGGAGAGCAGTGTATATATAGAGGTGAGCTTTGGCCGACGGGAAAGAGGGAGAGGGCTTCCACTCTGGTTTATGGCTTACTCTCTCTTTGAATGTTCAAAATGAAACCCACCTCATCATAACAAGGATTCATTTCCTTTCAAATATAAATATTTGATTGGCACAAAAAAGTCATATTCTTCCTATCCATACACATTTGACTCTACTTCACGCATATTAGTGCTGAGGGTCTCTTATTTTAAGGGGAGGATTTGGTCCCTCTTTGCCCTGGGTTGCATTGCCAAATTGTATTACAGTCATACCTCCGAGATATTGTGGGTTCAGTTCCAGACCACAGCAAGAAAGTGAATATTGCAATAAAGCGAGTCACAAGAATTTTTTTTGGTTTCCCAGTGCATATAAAAGTTATGTTTACACTATACTGTAGTCTATGAAGTGTGCGATAGGGTTATGTTTAAAAACACAATGTACATACAATTTAAAAATACTTTATTGCTAAAAAATGCTAATCATCATCTGAACCTTCAGTAAGTTGTAATCTTTCGGCTGGTGGAGGGTCTTGCCTCAGTGTCGTTGGCTGCTGACTGATCAGGCAGGTGGTTGCTTAAGGCTGGGGTGGCCGTGACAACGTCTTAAAACAAGACAACAATGAAGTTTGCACATCGATCGAGTCTTCCTCTCACAAGCGATTTCTCTGTTGCATGCAGTGCTGTTTGATAACATTTGCCCACAGTAGAGCTTCTTTCCAAATTACGGTCAATCCTCTCAAACTCTGCCACTGTTTTACCAACTAAGCTTATGTAATATTCCAAATCCTGTTGTCCTTTCAACAATCTTCACAGTATCTTCACCAGGACTAGATGAGCAGGGAACCACTTTCTTTGCTCATCCATGAGAAGCAACTCCTCATCTGTTCAAGTTTTATCATCAGATTGCAGCAATTCAGCCACATCTTCAGGCTCCACGTCTAATTCTAGTTCTCTTGCTATTTTCACCATATCTGTACTTATTTCCTCCACCAATGTCTTGAACGCCTCAAAGTCATCCATGAGGGTTGGAATCAACTTCTTTCAAGCTCCTGTGAATGTGGATATTTTGACCTCTTCCCATGAATCATGAATGTTCTTAATGGCATCTAGAATGGTGAATCCTTTCCAGAAGGTTTTCAATTTACTTTGCCCAGATCCATCGGAGGAATCACTATCTATGGCACCCGTAGCTTAACGAATTATAGCTCTTAAATAATAAGACTTGAAAGTCAAAATTACCCCTTGATCCTTGGACTGCAGAATGGATGTTGTGTTAGCAGGCATGAAACAACATTAATCTCACTGTACATCTCCATCAGGGCTCTTGGGTGGCCAGGTGCATTGTCAATGAGCAGTAATATTTTGAAAGGAATCTTTTTTTTTCTGAGCAATAGGTCTCAACAGTGGGCTTAAAATATGCAGTAAACCATGTTGTCAACAGATGTGCTGTCATCTAGGCTTTGTTTTTCCATTAATAGAGCACAGGCAGAGTAGATTTAACATCATTCTTAAGAACCTAGGATTTCCAAAATGGTAAATGAGCATTGGCTTCAACTTCAAGTCACCAGCTACATTAGCCTCTAACAAGAGAGTCAGCCTGTCCTTTGAAGTTTTGAAGCCAGGCATTGACTTCTCCTCTCTAGCTATGAAAGTCCTAGATGGTATCTTCTTCCAATATAAGGCTGTTTCATCTACATTGAGCATCTGTTGTTTAGTGTAGTCACCTTCATTGATGATCTGAGCTAGATCTTCTGGATAAGTTGCTGCAGCTTCTACATCAGCACTTGTTGCTTCGCCTTGTACTTTTATGTTATGGAGATGGCTTCTTTCCTTCAACCTCATGAACCAACCTCTGCTAGCTTCAAACTTTTGTTCTGCAGCTTCCTAACCTCTCTCAGCCTTCACAGAATTGAAGAGAGTTAGGACCGAGCTCTGAATTAGGCGTTGACCTAAGGGAATGTTGTGCCTGGTTTGATCTTCTATCCAGACCACTAAAACTTTCTCCACATCAGTAATAAGGCTGTTTCACTTTCTTATCATTTGTGTGTTTTACTGGAGTAGCACTTTTAATTTCCCTCAAGAACTTTTTTCCTTTGCATTCAGAACTTGGCTAACTGATACAAGAAGTCTAGCTTTGGGCTTATCTTAGCTTTAGACATGCCTTCCTCACTAAGCTTGATCATTTTTTGCTTTTGATTTAAAGTGAAAGATGTGTGACTCTTCCTTTCACCTGAACACTTAGAGACCATTGTAGGGTTATTAATTGGCCTGATGTCAATATTTTTGTTTTTGCACTGTTTTCTCATGGTTTAATAAACCCATCAGTAAGTTGTTTTTTTAAAAAAATTATTATTTATTTATTTATTTTTGGCTGTGTTGGGTCTTCGTTTCTGTGTGAGGGCTTTCTCCAGTTGTGGCAAGCGGGGGCCACTCTTCATCACGGTGCGCGGGCCTCTCACTATCGCGGCCTCTCTTGTTGCGGAGCACAGGCTCCAGACGCGCAGGCTCAGCAGCTGTGGCTCACGGGCCCAGTTGCTCCGCGGCATGTGGGATCTTCCCAGACCAGGGCCCGAACCCGTGTCCCCCGCACTAGCAGGCAGACCCCCAACCACTGCGCCACCAGGGAAGCCCAACCTGCTTTCAATATTGTTGTGTCTCAGGGAATAGGGAGTGAGAGAGATGGGAGAAAGGCCTGTCAGTGGAGCAGTCAGAACACACACAACATTTATCAAGTTCACTATCTTATATGGGCATGGTTTGTGCCCCCTCCGAAATAATTACAATAGTAACATCAAAGATGAATGATCACAGATCACCATAACAAATACAATAATCATGGAAAACTTTGAAATATAGCAAGAATTCCCAAAATGTGACACAGAGACATGAAGTAAGAAAATGCTGTTGGCAAAATGGTGTTGACAGACTTGATCAATGCAGGGTTGGCACAAACCTTAAATTTGTAAATTTATAAATTTGTGGAAATATTGTTACACAGCAATAGATTATATATATACACATATATATGTATGAAATAAGGAGTTTGGTGGTCTTAGAAAGGAAAAGAAAATGCAAATTCCTTTGATGAAGGCTTTTCAGAGCAAGATGATTAAGATGATTGATTATACTCTGGAAGACACAGCAGATGAGGACAAAGGTTTTCCTTATACTCTGCTAAATATTTTTGAGTGGGAGGAGGCCAGATGGCTACAAAGAAGGCTGGAAATTCAACAGTTTAGGTACAAAAGTAGCTGGAAACAGAAAGGAAACTAACAGTGGGAATTAGCAAAAAAAAAAAAAAAAAAGGCTGTATAAATATTTGAGACAGAGAAACGGGACAGTTGATCTCTTTTAAGGTGGAGGGATTGAAGCAAAGGCCAAAAAAGTTGTATTTTACAAAAATGACCATTATGGAGGTTGGGGTCATGGTGCTGGAGAAGGTGGAGGTGATGGTGGTGAGAGGTTGGGGAGAGTTCTGCCCTCAGATTGTGGGTGTCAGGTGAGAGAAGCATTTCTGGAAAAGGATGCTCCAGGGGGCAGAGCAGTGAGATGGAATCATGGTCTGGTTCTGTGGGCCCTGGGTTGGAAGACCTGTGTCTGAGTCCCAGATCCATCTGTGTTACCTTGGCCAAATGACATCATCTCTCCAACCCTTAGTTTCTACATCTGTAGAGTGGGGCTAATTATAGGACTGGTCTCATAGAATCACTGTATTGGGTCAGTGAGGTAATGCATGATGAGTGTCCAGCCTGGCACATGATAAAGGCCTAATCAAAGATAGCTTAAGAACTTAATGACTGGAAGAGGAGTCATAAGATTTGGTCAAGTTCAGGCTTTCCCGAAAGTCCTTGTAGTCATCAGAAGCAAATTGCATCACATCTTTGAGATGAGATGGTCCATCAAGGTGTCATGATTGCTCCAGCCAGTGATTTTCTTCCTTGGCTGCATTTTGAAATTAACTAGGAGATTTGAAACATATTGTTGCATGGGTCCCACCCCTAGAGATTCTGATTTAATCGTCTGGGGAATGGCCCGGGCATCAGGAGTTTGAAAAATCCCTCAGATGCTGCTAATGTGTGGCCAGGCTTGAGAATCTTTGTTTTATCTCTTCAGTCCTTCCCTAATGGCTGCCCCTGATTGTTTCAGGTGTACTGGTTTTGTTTACTCAGCTCAATGGCAAGGTCTTATGGACTCACCTACATCTTATGCTTTATTGCCTGGAAGAGTAAGAGGCACAGGCGACTGGAAGCTGAAAGGCTTGGATTCTTGACCTGGTTTTCCCTGCCTGGCTGTGGGACCCTGGGTCATAATGAGATTGAACGTGTACTATGTCCAGACACTATTCCAAGTACTTTGCATGTATTTGTTCATCTGTCCTATCAGCTTGATGAGGTAGGCTCTAGTATTAGCCTCAGAGTTAATAATAACACAGAGAAGTTAGTAACTTGCTCAGGGCCACAGCACTGTGCATTGGAGGATGTGAACCCAGGAGGCCGGAGTGCCCACCATGAACTACTCCACCCTCCCCGGCTGATACCAGGCTGCTCTTGATTTTGTTCCCTCCTGAAGTGGAGGAGCTGGACCATCCGTGGTCCAACTTCCCAACTCTGATGTTCTGCCGCTCCCACCGGCACCTGGTAGAATGTCATATAATGGGTGGTCTGGCGCTACCCGGCCATGGATTGATTATTAAATCAAGGAATTGAGCTCAGACCAGAATGAGGGCAGCAGAACAAGGAGGGAAGACACGTGGACGTCATGACCTAGGAGGGTGGCTCTGCTCAAAAAAGTGACCTGGCTGAAAGGATAAAGTTTGGCCTAAGATGTTGAAAGGTAAATTTCCCTGCATAAAAGATTATCAGGACTTTGAGGGAATAGAGCCTAACAGTGAGAGAAAAGATGAAAAAGTCTGTTGAGTGGATGCGGCTCAAAAAGTAAAGAACGATTCAATGGGACTGGAATTTTCCATGGCTGCTGGTTTTGAGGAGGGCAATGCCTGCTGTCCTGTGTGGTAATGCCTTTCATTAGCACTCAACTGTCCATAAAATGACACACAGATCCTTTTGTTAGTAGCGCTCTGAGGGGATGAGGGAATGGGGATGGTGTTGATATGGAAAAAAACAATGAGGCAGACGGTGATGGTGACAGGAGATAAGACAGAGAGTAGAGAGGAAACGTTTAGGGGAAGCGAGAAGAGGGATCAACAGAAACTTAGGTCCCCCTAGGAATGCTCAGATATTTTGGGTGAACAGTAGGTTCAAAGGAATTTAAGTTAACGTATGAAGGGACAGAAAGATCCTACTGTCTGAGGGACTGGGATACCCAGGAGGCTGACATGTAGGTTATTCAAGGTAAAACAAGAGGTTGAGATAAAAGAAAGTACACAGTATGATTTCCCCAGTGAAATACAGAATAATAAAATGGAGACTCCTTTTTTTTTTTTTTTTTGAAACTCCTTTTTTTAATGTGTGTGTGTGTTGTTTTTTTTTAATATTTATTTATTTGGCTGTGCCAGGTCTTAGTTGCGGGCATGAGGGATCTAGTTCCCTGACCAGGGACTGAACCCCAGCCCCCTGCAATGGGAGCACGGAGACTTAACCACTGGGCCACCAGGGCAGTCCCGAGACTCCTTAATCTACATACATTTTGAGAAAAAGAAGAAAGGTGAGGTAGAGTAACGCCTTCACCCGGGCAGGGGTTAGAAGATACAGCTCCATCTCAGATGTTCCTCGGGTCCTGCATATGTCTTAAAAGGGGTCCTCAATTCTGAGGAAAATTGGAATTACAAGGGTTTTCAGAATACTGCTGTCTGGTCCACTACAGGGAGAAAGGCTGATGAGAGTGGTCTAGGAGGTGACCTGGGCACAGGACTTTTAAAAGCTCCTCAGGGGATTTAATGTGCAGCCCAGGTTGGGAACCGCTGTCCTGTCTGGAGACAGTGGGAAGTGCACCTGTGGGGACACAAGGGGACTGGCAGTTCTACAGAGAGGGATTTGGTTGAAGCTTAAAGCTTGTGTGATGGTGGTCATGCTGGATTAGGTGAGTGTTAGGAAGTTAACATTAGGAATTTCAGGTGTGAATAAATATTCAGAAGAACAATTGTGACTTTCCTTGCATAAAATCCTGGCAGGAACTTTCCCAGAAAGAAAATCTGTAGACAGTGCATCTCAGTTGCTGGGAGGTGTCTCAGATCCCCTGGCATCCACTTGAAGGCGGCTGAACACAGTGTGATTGGCTCAGAGGCCTGAGCCAGCTCTCCTCAAATATCCCCTTCTAATACTGGGAATAAAAATCAACAGCTTTAAAATTCACAGGAAGATTTAGAAATTATCTACTTGAACCTCTGATGTTATCAAATTGTTTTAAAAAATCAAAATTGCGAAGTGAAGTGTCTGGCTCAGGAAACACAGCCGCTCAGCACAGTACCAAGACTAGAGTGGAGTCTTTGAACAACCAGCCCACTGCTTTTTCTCTTAAACCTCCCTGCCCTTCCAATGCAAGGGTTAATATGTAGGAGAAGTAACTTGGCTTAAATTCATACTCAAGTGTACATGACTAATATAAAAGTACTTTCTTTACAGCAGGTTATAACTGGGTGGGATGCATAAAACTTAGAGACCTGAACATTGAAAGAGAGCGGAAAGTGTCAAGGCTGATGGTGAAAGTCAAAGAAAGGGGTCTGGGTAGGAGGATGAGGGCAGACAGAGCTGATTTCACAACTCAGACTAGCACGGACCTCCAGAGTTGAGCATGGCTTGGACCTCCCTCTCTGCACCACGCACCCCCCCACCCCAGGAGACCAGCAGAAGGAGAAGAATGACTGTATGTTGAACGTGTTTATGAGTGAACACATTTTAAACTAACATGTGCCAAACCACCCACCTACCCAGAGCTTCTAGGAAGCCCCTAAAGGCTGGCCCTGAGAGACTCCATCCCATTACCAAGAATCACTGACATTAAGGCTATTTCTGCTTCGTCCAAAAGGTTTTCAGTTACCTTCAGAGTAAACAGGAAATTAATCAGCAAGTAGAAAACTGAAAGAAGATCTGCATCTCACTGTAGGAGTCATTAAAATAAAAGCAGATTTGGCAAAATGGCAAGGTTTTTCAGTTTTTTGTATTTTTTTTTAAATCTCTCTTCTACTTTCTTTCTTAATAAGTTGAAAATTCCAAAACTAAAAGCCTGAGGAACACAGACTCCTTGGAGGATGGGACACATACTGTCCTAGGACCTGCACCCCTCTGCTGAGCACGCCAGCCCGATGGCCATCCAAATAGCTCTCCCCTCATGCTCGCAAAAAGCCCCTGGAAACCTGACCACTCAGTGATACAGTCTGTTTAAAACTTGCTGGACTCATCTCAGGCCATATCTCTGTCCTGTATTGTTTGACTTGCCTCTCCCCTGTAAGCTCTTGGGGGGAAAGAGCTTCTTTTTTTTCTTGTTTTGGAATGATTTTATTTATTATTGTAAGCCTGGGTGGAGAATGCACTTCCTTGCTTATCGCGCAGTTATGTAAGAAATATTAAATAACAATAATACCTGGATGCAGTAGAGATCATAGAACTCTGCCTATCGTATAACCTTTGCTCTGCCATCCTGAGTATCTGGGGAAGCAGCTTCTCTCTGTCTTCCTTATTATGGGAACTAGAAATGCACAGACCCTAAATTTGAGAACTGATATATGGAAGGATGGTGGGAAAAAGTTCTATTCTCTTCCACTAGCTTCTGACCTATTGAGCTTTAAAATTCCCTGGCCCCCCTGACCCAGAGTGATGGTGACAAGAATGGATGTGGAGTCACATGTGTTTCATGTGGAGTCTTGGGGCTGCAGCTCACAGCAACCATCTCCAGTTGGCTTAAGCAAAGCACGACGTTTATTGGAGAACCATTGGGGTTTCTCACGGAACCCACAGAAACATCTCAGGGGCCTGTCAGGAAACACAGGCCATGCTCTTTTGCTGTCTCTCTCCCTCTCGTCTTTGTTTCCTGGTCCCTACTTAATGTGACTTTCATGAAAGCAGGAATTGGGTTTGTTTTCTGCAGGCTCACCTGTGCCTAGAACAGTGCCTGGCATATAGTAGTTGCTCAATCAGCACTTATTACTCTATTTCTCTGCAGAGCAGCTTCCTTCGTTCCTCTGTGGGTATGTCAGAAGGCAGTCACCCCTCAGTACCCACATTTTCATCTTTGAAATTCAGGCTGGTGTCAAATGTTTATTCCTGATTAGTCAACTCCAGCCAGGGGTTAGGGTTTCCTAGCAAGTGTGATTGAGGCAGAGATGCTTTTGCATGAAAGAGAGTCTCTCTGGAGTAAGGCAGACACTTTCACATGTGTTTACAACAATTGGGCAGGTGGTTGTCATTGGTGCATGTAGCCTGTGGGAAGTGGGTACATGATGATTCCCAAACAGTACCATCTTTTGATGAATAGCCAACCAAAGGGGACTCAATCTGCTCCCATAAATGTAAAACTTTCTTGCAACTTTTCTGATATGTTGTTGGCCAGTCTCTCTTTGGACATCTCGAAGGCCAAAGATGGCACTATTTTTCAAGAGTTGTTCACTCCATTTTTTGACAGATCTAATGATTAAGAGGTCCACCCATGTATCTGTCTGACTTCAACCTCCACTGGTCCCAGCTTTGCCTTTTGGAACCAGAGAGAGCAAATTTCTTTTCCATATAACAACCCATAAAGAAGTTATTTGAAGAAAGTGATCATGTCACTTTGAAGTCTTTTCCTTGGAGTGAGGAATACATGCTGCCTGTGCAGTCGTTACATTGTATCTAGGATTGTTTTTCCTCTGATTCCTGAAAATGGTAGAATCAATGACTCAATTGTGGATGGAAGGCAGTCCTCCCAGACATAGGACTGCATGACCTTGGTCCCCACCTAAAAGATAGACTTCGTGTGTCTTTTCAGCCACCCTTTACAGATAAAACAGTTTGCGTCAGTGGTCACATCTTCTGCTTCAAGGAACACGTGTTACCTCCTAGGGGCTGATGGCTAAAGGAGCTGAAGTTTATCAACTGGTTAGTCTGGACCAATGAAGATCTAATTGGTAACCTGTAGCTGTTCCCAAGCTAATGGTATCTTTATTAAATTTGTCAGCCCCTTTACGTCTTCTCTTTTCAAGGCTAAATACACTCTCTTCTTCTTTCTCTCCCTTCCCCCCCCCCTTTCTCTGTCTTTTTACATTTAATGCATATCATGTAACAAACATTTAGAGAACACCAACTACTTGGCAAGAATTGTACTATTTGTTGGGATAACAGACAAAGGATACGATTTCTATCTTCACAGAATTCACAGTGCAGCAAGAGTAGTAGGTAGGCTGAGTAAACAGATGCTTTTAACCTCGGATGAGCGCTGTGACAAACGTATAGACAAGGACTGACTGTCAGCAGCATGCAGAAGGAGAGGCACTCGACAGGCGGTGGGGAGAGGTGGGGAGAGAGGGAGCTCTGGGAATGCCGCCTGGCAGAGGTGCGGCCTGAGATGAGCGTCTAAGGAGGAGGAGAAGTCAGCAGGATGAAGAAGGATGCCTGAGGGAGGAGGTGGTAGACCAGGCAGAGGTTTTACATTTGCAAAGCTGTGGAGAATTTAACATAATGGTTTGTTCAGAAGCAAAGAATTATGAGCGTCAGAGTAGCAAGACAGGTAACGTAGAACCAGTACGTATGGGCTGTAACAGCTGGCTGTTGCTCCGTGACAAACCACCTCGAAACCCAATGACTTAAGACAATAAGCTTTTAGTACTGCTCACGAGTCAACAGATCAGCTGGGAAGTTCTGTTGAAGTGGCCCAAGACTGTCTGATCTCAACTGAGCTTGCTCATGAGTCAGCAGTCAGGTGGCAGGTTGGGGGCTGACTGGTCTTGGATGGCCTCACTCCCATGCTGGCAGTTTGCTGGCTGTCAGCTGGGTGTCAAGGTGATGTGCTTCTCATCATACAGCGGGCTAGCCTGGGCTTGGTCACACAGTGGTGGCAGAAAGAAAGTGGAAACACACACGGCCGCCTAAAACCTAGGTTTGGAACTGGCATACCATCCCTTCTGCCCCATGTTCTTAGCCATAGCAAGTCACAAGAGCCCTTCATTCAAGGGACAGGGACATCTCTTTTTTTTTTTTTTTTAACAGATTTATTTATTTTTGGCTGCGTTGGGTCTTCATTGCTGCGCATGGGCTTTCTCTAGTTGCGGCGAGCGGGGGCCACCCCCCCATTGTGGTGCGCGGGCCCCTCATTGCGGTGGCTTCTCCTGTTGCGGAGCACAGGCTCCAGGCGCGCGGGCTTCAGTAGTTGTGGCACGTGGGCTCCAGAGCACAGGCTCAGTAGTTGTGGCGCACAAGCCTAGTTGCTCTGCAGCATGTGGGATCCTCCCGGACCAGGGCCCGAACCCGCGTCCCCCGCATTGGCAGGCGGACTCTCCACCACTGCGCCACCAGGGAAGCCCACAGGGACATCTCTTAATGGGAGATGCTGCAAGGTCTTGTTGCAAATGATGTATACATAGGAAGGGGCGAGTAATTGCAGCCATTTTTGCAGTCAATCCAGCACAAGTGACATAGATGATTAGAATTTCTCTTGAAAAAGATGGGGAAACATCAAAAGGATATATTATTAAACTTTTATTATTAATATACAGTAGTTTAATAATTACATGTTATAAAATTATATTAAATATTTTATTATTAAATGTTTATTATATTGTATTTATTATATTATTGATTTATTATATTAACATTTTTAAAAGTGAATTTTCATTTACACATGTAACATTAAAGCATGTTCTCCCTTAAAAACAAGATATCAGATAAGGCTAAAGTCTCCTACCAACCATGTCCTTGTGGGATAGGATGATATGGATGATGTTTCTCCGGACACCACCCTTCAGGTCCTCCTCCAGGTCCCCCTCCGGGTTGATGTGGACCATTCCCCAGCGTCCTTTGCCTCTGGTTGTCCAGCTAATTAGGAAGTCACATGAATCTCTTTGCCCCAAACTACATTCTCTACTTCTCCACAAGGATTTCATAAGAAACATTGTCAACTGCCTCATGACATCCAGATCCACTGTGTCTACAATATTGCTTATTAATTCTTGGTCTAGTAAACCTGTCAGAAAAGAGAATGAGGTAGGTCCAGTCCAACTTGGCTCTCTAAATCTCCTTTTCCGGTCACTCACATCTCCTTTAATAACCCATTCTAGAAGGCGTCTAGTCTATTATTTGGGCATCCATTTTGATGTACCTTTTGAAATTTGGGGTCCAGTTCCCCTTCCGTTGCCAAAGTTCCTTAGACACAATGAGCAGCACTTCCATCATTTCATGCCGAGGTCCTCCCAGTTCCCTGAGAGAAATTTCACCACAGCCCACCTGGTGATCTCATTTAGATCCACTGGGTACTTAGATGAGCTCCTCTCTTGGCTGGATCTTCAGTTCTCTCAGGCCAGTGAGCTTCAGTCTTCCTACTTCACATGGGAAGAATAACAAAAGAGACAGGAAGAGGTGGGGGGAAGGGAGGAAAGAAAAGAAGGAGGGAGGGAGGGACAGAGGGGAAAGGAGGAGGAGGAGGAGAATTAAGTGTGTGCTCTTCTGGTCCTGTCATCAGTTTTTACTGCACCACAAGCCCTATTTGATCGACTTCTAAATTTTTTGTGTACATCTTATTTAGCATTTAATTAAATATAAAACGTTTTTAGAATGTTTTTCTGGAAGTACTCATAAGAAACTGTTAGCCGTGGTTCCACTTGGGGAGAAGCGCTGGGGCAAGCTCGTTGGGGGCAGTTTTTGTTTGGTGTTTTTCTCTATTGATTGAATTCTCTGGGCATGCCAGAGAGACTCATCTAGAAAATGGAATTATGGAACATGTTTCTGGTTTTTTTCTTAATTTCTCTCTTTTTATTAAAAAATACTTAGAAGGTGGAAACAACCACTTTTTTGTTGTTTTTACGACAGCAACAAATATATATAACATGGAGCACTCAACTTTGTGCCCAGCACCATGGTAATGTATATGTTCTACATTTATTATCTTCTTTGTCCTACAACAACACACTGGGGGAGGACTTCTTTTTTTATTTTCAAAATTTTATGTTGGAGTATAGTTGATTTAAAATGTTATGTTAGTTTCAGGTATAGAGCAATGTGATTTAGTTATGCATAAACATATATCTCTTCTTTTTCAGATTCTTTTCCCATTTAGGTTATAACAGAGTACTGAGTAGAGTTCCCTGTGCTATACAGTAGGTCCTTGTTGATTATCTATTTTATATGTAGTAGTGTGTATATGTTAATCCCAACCTCCTAATTTATCCCTCCCCTGCCTCCCCTTTCTCCTTTGGTAACCATAAATTTGTTTTCTATGTCTGTGAGTCTGTTTCTGTTTTGTAAATAAGTTCATTTGTATCATTTTTTAGATTCCACATGTAAGTGATAGCATATGATATTTGTCTTTCTCTGTCTTACTTCACTGAGTATGATAACCTCTAGGCCCATTCATGTTGCTGCAAATGGCATTATTTCATTCTTTTTTATGGCTGAGTAATATTCCATTGTGTATATGTACCACATCTTCTTTATCTATTCCTCTGTCGATGGACATTTAGGTTGCTTCCGTGTCTTGGCTATTGTAAATAGTGCTGCTATGAACATTGGGGTGCATGTATCTTTTCAAATTAGAGTTTCCTCCTGATATATGCCCAGGAGTGGGATTGCTGGATCATATGGTAACTCTATTTTTAGTTTTTTAAGGACCCTCCATACTGTTCTCCATAGTGGCTGTACCAATTTACATTCCCACCAACAGTGGAGGAGGGTTCCCTCTTCGGGGGAGGACTTATACACGGTTTTAAAGACAAGAAAATGAAGGCACAGGGCAGTTATGCAACTTGTCTAAGGCCACACAGCTGCCAAGAGTCAGTGCCAGGATCTCCCCGCACCCGCCCTTCAATTCTATCAGATTCCACAGCCAAGGTTTTATCCACCATGTGATGGTGACTCCTTCCATCTTTTCATGGATATTCTTTTAAAATCTTGGTCATTAGAGAGCACCATAGGTAGCCACATAACTTCTTGTGGCCACCCCTCCCTGTCCTAGGCCATCTGTGTCGGGTGGAATTATAGTCAGACTGTCTTCATGGGGGTCTCTTACCTTCCATCTTTTCTCTGAACGCTAAGAATCCACCCCACTAACGTTGAAGTCCATGTCTCGCTGAGCTCAGGCTGTTCCTCCCTGCTTTCCCTGAAGTTTAAGCTGCTCCTTTCTGCCTAGTTGCTCTTTTCTTCTTAGCTCATCTTTCCCAAGAGATCAAAATCTGGGGCAGAATAATGGTTCTCCTTATCACTTTATCAACATCCTGGGAGATGAAGTGGTCATAAGCCACATGAAGAATTGTCTGTGTATGTTGTTCTTACGTGACCTTAACCCTGTCTTGCCACATAGTAAAATCCTCTGAGTCCTGCATTAGTTAGTTACTTTGGGTTTTGTTTGTTTGTTCATTGTTAACCACAACTGAACTTTAAGTCTGGGAATAGTTTCCAAGTTTCTGGAAATAGTAAGTGGCTCCTTGTCTCTCTGTTGTTGCTATAGATCAATTTTGAGAAGAAATTTAACCTCAAAACCTCTTCGGTTCCTTCCTTTCACTTGCTTTTCCCTTCCCCCATATTCAGTTAATGACTGTTCTCTCTTCAAAATACCTCTTACATCCTACTTTCATAATTATTTTTACCACAATAAATAAAATCGGTTCAGGCTTTTGAAACATTTTAACCTACTATGTGGTAACAGCTCCTAAGCTGGCCCGGTGGCCATGCAGGTTTTCTCCTCAGCTTCCACCCCACCCTGAACGGTTAACTTAAACCCACTAATCCCATTCCCCTTTCTAGTGACTGGCTCAGAATGGGCATGTGGCCTGATTCTGTTCGAAGTGTGAGGGGACGTCTATTATGGAACTTCTGGAAGGTTTCCTTGGTCCTAAAAATTAGAAATGTTGGTTTCTTTGTCTTTTCTGGATGTGCAGCATCTGGATGTGATAACAGAATCTCCAGCAATCGTTCCCAGGTATTTCTCGTGATGTGCAATTTCAGCTGTCCAAATTTTAAAATACAAGGCATCTCAACAGATACATCAGCCTCTCTGCCTGTAAACTTCGCACTTTTCATCCTACTCATGCCAGACTAACAATCCTAAAACACAAAAACCTTTATGATTTCATTCCTCTCTTCCAGTTATCTTCCGTGAAGGGAATGGAGAATTAAAGACCAGGGTCCAAGATGCTAAGGATCTGTACAGTCATGTAACTTTGTTATTTCCCATGCTTGTTATTTTTTTACATTATACCATGTTTGGTCATTTTCATTTATTCAACAAATATTTATTGAGCATCTATTATCAGATGTTATGCTATACCCTGGAGGTACAAAAAAATGAGGAAGACTGTTTCTGCCATCAGCAAACGTATAGTCTAGTAGGGGAGTATGGCAGGCACTAATGCTGCCCACTCAGTAGATAACCCCTGTTCTTTCTTCTTAACAGGCCCCCAATTTTGTTCAGACAGTAATATACCTGGCCAGAGGAGATGATTTGTAATTTGTCTAGGAGTGAACATGTGAATGAGGCTTAAGGGGAATTCTACTGAGGATTTAGGGAAGAATTATCTCCCCGATAAAAGGCATGAGCCAATCACCTACTTCCTTACTTCTTGGGGTCCTGTTGTATAAGACTGTGATGTGGGGAGCAGCGGCAGCCATCTTGAAATTGAAGGAAAGGCCATTTGAATCAGAGACGCGCGTGATGCAGTCACACTGTGCTATGACATCATTGAACTGCTGATCCAACTGTGGAACTGTGCATGTCCAGACTTAATTTTCTGTAGGGTAATCAAGTGCCTTTCTCGTTTAAGCCATTATTAGTTGGGTTTTCTAACTAAAACAAGGGAGAAAGCCATACAAAGAAGTATGTGAAAAACAATATATGTGATGATTGAGTTATGCATGGGAAGGCAGTATACTTAGAGGTATACAAAGAGAAAGAATATCTGTCCCTGACCCTAAGAATCACAGTCCGGGAGAAGTATCATCAATGCATATTTATAGTGCATGTGATAAATGCAATGCTAGAAATATTCATGGAAAAATATAAACACACCAAAGAGGAAAATCTGACTCAGGTGTCCATAATGTTTGCTCATGATGAGAGCGACATTATGTATTTTCGTCAGGAACACTGCAGAGGTCACCTTGTGTCCTTAGCACATCACATCGGTAGGTGCATAATGTCAATCTGTCCCATTACTGGTAATGTTAAGTTGGATTACAAGGTTCAGGAGGTGTTTGGCAGGTTCTTCTCATTCAACTCACCATTTCCCTTTGCCATTAATAAGTATTTTGTGAGAAGATATTTTGAGACTCCGTAAATGTACCATTATCAATCAAACTTCTCAAACTTTCACCTACCAGTTTTATCATCTATTGATGATTCTTGCTGAATTGCTTTTTATAAGGATGTTTGTGAAATGATTTTTAAAACTCTTGTATTCCTTTTATATTTACTTCGTGGCAATCTATAATAGGGAATAGTTTTTCCTCCTACTTCATTTACTCCATTTATTCATATCAGTATGAACTTATGGATTTCTATTTTATTCAATAGGTGATCTGTAAATATCATGTATTTTCATGCTCAAATTATCCCAGATTTGGCAGAGTGAGCCTCTTTAAGCTTCCTTCTGTGCCCTTATTCTTTGAGAATTTCCTTAATTTATTATACAAGAAGATATTCCAGACTCACCTTGAACTTTTCTTGTCCTAGCCGTGAAATCAGCCATTTCTTCAAGTGACCCTGCTTTAGTGGAGAATGGTGTGGTATTTAGAAACTAGAATCTGGGCAATAGGTGTGTTCATTGCTACTGGGGTATCATTTCTTCTAGGCCTTTTCAGTGGACATAAGTAATAGATAATGTATACACACATCCACCTATAAACATATGGAAGTAAAATATATATCTATAATGATATAGATATAAAATAAACCATGAGGTCATACTGATACTTCCAATTCTAACCTAACACAACTTTCTCTGACAATGAGAAACCTGGCCCCATTATCCTCAATATATTTACATTTTAATCCTATAATATACTAAAAACAGTTTCATACTTACTGACCTATACAACTGTGACAAAAAAATTCAACTAACTAGAATTCATATTTGTTTACAGTTCTTATTATCTTCAGTCTGAGGGTATATAGAAAAAAACTGTGTTCAAAAATTACTTGGGTTGGTTTTTACCCTCCTTTAGTAAGATTGTTATTGATTTGAAATACAGTTAAGTTTGTTTTTGTTTGTATTCCATTTTAGGTTTTGTTTTCCCCATTCTTTTAAATTTTATCATTATTATTTTGAGTATATAATCATAATTCCAAAAGTCAAAAATATTCAAAAATATTCAGAGAAGTGTCACTCCTTTACCTCTTGTTTCTTCTAACCCATTCTCACCTACTCTTGTATTTCTGATGTATCCTTTGTTTTGTTTTTGTGAAATTAAGGAGATACATGATATTATCTTATATTCTCCACTTTTTTTTACAGAAAAGGTGGCACAATATAGATCTCACATTAGGTCCTTCTTAGTGTATTGCATCAAGAGGTACATGACTTCAATTTGTTCCATTATTGGCAACGTTAAATTGGATTACAAGTTCAAGTACTTTTGTGCTTTGCTTTTTTTCATTTGACAAATGTGGTTCATAAATACCATCCTCAATAACTTTTATGGCTTCATATTGCTCCATTATGTGGATACAACATAGTTTATTTAATGACTTTTTTATATTTCCAGTGTTTACAATCACAAACAATGCTGTATTGAGAAACCTTTTGCATATATATTTTTATATTTTTAGAGGTGTATCTTCAAAGTAAGTTCTTAGACATGGGACTGCTAAGTCAAAAGATAAACACATATATAGTTTCATTAAATATTGTCAAATTCTCCTCCTCAGAGGTTGTACCAATTTTCATTCCCACCAGCAAAGTCTAAGTGTTCCTGTTTCCCCAAAGCTTCACCAACAAAATGTATGGTCAAACTTTAACATGTTTGCCAATCACATGGGTGAGAAATGGTACCTCAGAGTAGTTTAACCTTTATGACTTTTCTTATGTTAAGCAGTGTTCATATGTGTGTGTTTTGTGTGTGTGTGTGTGTGTGTGTGTGTGTGTAGTCTGTTCATGTCTTTTGCTAGTTTTTAAAAAGTCAAGCCTATCAGGTCTTTCTGTGACTTTTAAATGAATTCTTTATATATTAAGAATTCTTAATACGTTAGAATTATCTATGTGTTGCAAATATCTTTCAGTTTGTTTTTGTCAACTTCATTTATGGTGTTTTTTTGCCATGCAACTTTTTTTTGTAGTTAAATTTTTTTGTAGTTAAATATTTTCTTTTATTGCCTCTGGATTTCAAGTGATAATCAAAAGTCTTTCCTTACACCAAAGTTATAGAGGAATTCACCTGTGTGTATTTATTGCATCTATATGGTTTCATTTTTTACATTTTTCTCTCTGATTCATTTGGAGTTTATTCTTATCTATGGTGTGAGATATAAGTCTAATTGTATCTTTTTCCAGATGGTTATCCAGTTTGTCTCAGCACCTTAATTAAAACACTCATCTTTGTTTCAGTGATTTGAAATACTTTTCCATACACTATTTTCCACAGGTACTTGGGTCTAGTTTTTTTCAATCATATTCTGGTCTGTCTATTCACACACCAGTACCATACTGTTTTAATTATAATGTTTTTATATCCTTAATCCTCTCTTGTAACTTTTCTTATTTTGTGTTTTTCTAGTCTTACTATCAACTTGTGTAGCTCCATTGTGAAAAAGCTTTTTTGGTATTGGTGTTGGGAATGCATTAAATTTATAAATTAACTTGGGGGAAAATAACATTTTTATGGGCTGAATTGTTCTCTCCAAAACAAGAGATGTCTTCTGTTTGTTCAAGTGTACTTTTGTTTCTGTCAGGAGTGTTCAGAAGTCTTCCTCATTTCTTATTTCTTGGGAAGTCCACTGTCATCCCAATCTCTCTACTCAGGTTAAGTTAGGCTCAAAATACTAGTAAGCATTTATGCTTTTGGCTTCCTCTGAATTCATCTTCTTATTCTCCTTCTTGATTCTTATCATTCTCATTAGTCTCATTCACCCCAGGATGATAGCGATGTTTTCCTCTTGATTCTTTGGGAATTAATGGGAGAACCTAGTACTTCTCCTATACAGGACATCAAAGGCTTCAAACACTGAGCCAGGCCCTGAAAGTCACGTCCAGAATCATGAGGCAGAGGACAGACTTCACGTGGGTTCTGAGTGTCTTTTCAGCCACTCATAGAGATGACTGTTTTCATCCATGATAGGATGAAGGGATAAATATGTTCAACTCTATCAGCTGCTGTATGTGGATTTGTGAACAGTTAGTACAGAAAACAGCCATATTTGTCTTGTTACTTCTCCTCCACTTCTAAAAGTTTATTTACCCCAAACAGTTCTCCTTTGACCTGCTTAGGACTAGCCAAGCTAAAAAGTGTTTTAAACACAAACCAACTATTTTTAGCCTTTGGAATAAAAGAGTCAATTCAAGCAAAATTTATCGGGTTCCCAGGCAGTTTGGACACTCCCTTGTGGCTTATAGTAAACTATTACCAATCTAGACTTTTGTAGGTTTTATCAGAAGTCTCACCTTCAAAAGCCAGTCTTGCACTACCAAAATTTTGTCAGTTCCTGGATCTGAAGCCATCATCCCTGGGATCCCTTTCATGCCTTTCAGAAACCCAAAGGCAATACCAAAAGGCAATTTCCTATGAGATAAACAGTCCCTTCCTTGAATTGTTTTCCTTTTTAGCTTAACTCATCAATTTTCAATCAATTTTCTTTCCATTCAAGTGCATGTGTTTTATGTAAACTCATACATAACTCAGTTGCCTCAAGTCCATCCTGTCTCAGCATGGCTGATCTGACCCTAAGTCTCCGCAGACTCTGCAGATCCTTGGAGCAAGGTACATGAGGGGCTCTGCAGAGTACTTGCCCTGCTAAGCACAGTCATTATGTGCCAGCGACCTGGGGATCTAGATACTGCTAAGATCTATTTAAGGTCCATTTCAGGGAAATCTGATGATTGACTGAGCCCAGATGGGAACAGAGACTAGAAATACTCACCCATTGATTCTGCAGAGAGGCTTCCCTCTCCTTTAAAGGATATTCTCACCAGCCTGAACTCTCCTTGCTTCTTGAGAGGTGTACCTTTACCAATCACGGCCCACAGGACTATTACTCAGTCAACCTGGCAGTCTCAAACTGTACCCTGTGGTCCAGCAAATCAGCTGGGCCACAAATGATTTTCAGTCCAGCCTCACATCTTGCCACATTTTCCAGCTGGATGGACAAGCCCCATGAGGTTAAATGATGTAGCCCTGGGTTCCAGAGTGAGTCAGTTGCTCAGCTATGCTGTAAACTGTGGACCCGTTCAGGCTTCCAGGACTTTTCTCTAACCAGCAGACCGCAGGGTCCCTCTCCTGCAATCAGGTCAGCTTGTCTGCAGAGAAATGGAATTAAGCTATTAGCAAGTGGTTTCTGACTCTTGCAGAAACACCAGCAACAATGGCCACTTCGACATAACGTTTTAAGAGAGCTGTTTGTTTTGGCAGTGCTTCGCTGTATTACACATTCCTGACACTTAATTGTCCTTGCAAAGATCAACAAAGACCTTCTGAAGCAGAGCTGGAAGCTGTAGAACTCAGCTAAGCAAATGTTTGTTAAAATGAGGAGGAAGGGGGGGTTAGCTCTATATATTCAGCTGTACTCTGAAACGACACCATTTTCTCTACACCATCATCCATTTCCTGAGCTTCCGTATCCCGCTCCTACTGCCTTCAATTCTGAAAGTTTGAAAATATGTTCTAATTCTTGGTCTCATTATTATCAAACTGCTTCCTTTGATCTTCAAAGCCATTTGACAAGTTCAAAGCACATAAAGACACAGTGTCTGATTTTTTTTTGTTCTTGCTTTTTTAAATATAAAAGTCACATTATTATAATGATGTTAATGATAATAGTGAGCAAACACCTTAAATATCTTAGTGGACATTGATAAAGGGCCCTCATGAGCTAAGAGTTGTGCAGAGCATGGACTCAAACACGAGTCTCTCTCTCTCTCTCTCAACAAAGGCAAGAAAAAAGAAAACACAGCTGTTGATACACACTTTTACTTCACCTTGTATGTGCAGTTTCTGGCCAGAGACCCAGGGGTAGATACCAGCAGGATGGGGGAATCAATTCCTGCCCACAATGAGTTAATGATCTAGCAGGATGGCGAGGTCATGCCAGTGTTAGGGATGGTTAAAATCTTTTAAATAGAGGCAGAAAAATCACCCTGTGGCTTTCCTGGGTCTTTGGAAATACTGAAAATTAAAAGCCAGTTTCTGAAGGTCATCTTTAGGAATTGAGCCACACCCACACTTTATACTTCTGGAAACATGTTCACGTTTACTATGTCCCGTGTGTCCTATCAAGAAACTCCTGAACTGGGGGGAAACTACTTTATGAAAATGGGCCCATGAGAAATGGAAATGGGAACTAGGATTCCCATCTCCAACCCTCAACTGAGGAATGTTATATGAAGAGAAAACAAGGACACTGGTTATGTTAAAATTATGCTTTATCCTTTGAATTATTAGTAAATATGTATAGAGCATTACCAAGCACGTGGTACAGAACAAAAGACATTTTATGGGCCTAATGAGTTAATAGAAGGGGGAAAAAGGGTGTCTTAAGATGCAAAGGACCTGAGAGATGCCTTTGCTCATTCTGTTACCTTTGTCTGGAACACCACTATGTGCCTGGTTCACCCTTACTTCCTGTGCAAGACTCAGCTTAGATGTCACCTCCTTGAAGAAGCCAGCCTCGGTCCTCTCAAGTTCATACCCCTCCTCTGTGATCTCATAGCCTTTCTCAGTCTCAAAATACAGTCTTTATTGTATTTTGTTTGAAATTACCCTGCAGAGCACCGCCCAACATTGACCCAAGCTCTTTCAGAATAAAGACACTATCTATTTTACATGTTTATCCCTAGAGCCTAGCACACAGTAGGAAAGAGGCAGCAAGGAAAAGATCTTAACAGTGTGACTGAGAGAAAGGATGTATTAGTTTCCTGTGGCTGTTGTAACAAACTGGGTGGTTTAAAACAACAGAAATTTATTCTCTCACAGTTCTGGAGCCTAGAAGTCTGAAATCAGTATCGCTAGGTGGAAATCAAAGTATCAGCAGGGCTGTGCTTCCTTCAGAAGTTTTGGGGAGAATCTATTCTTTGTTTTTCCCAGATTCTGGTGATTGCCAACATTCTTTGACTTATGGCTACATCACTCCCATCTTCAAGGCCAGCATCTCCAAATCTCTGTCTGCTCTGTCTTCACGTTGCTTCCTCCTACCTGTGTGTGTCAAATCTGCCTCTCCTTCTCTCTTAATGATACATGTGATTGCATTTAGGGCCCACCCAGATCATTCTGGATAACCTTCCCACCTGAAGATCCTTAATCACATCTACAAAGACTTTACCCTATAAAATAATATTCACAAGTTCTAAGGATTAGGGCATGGATATCTTTTGGGGGGCCATTTTTCAATCTACCACAGGAGGCTTAGAAATAAATTTTTTTTATGATGACAAAAGAGTTAACAAGAAGAAGTAATTTGATGAAGAATAATATGTCATAAAATGAGCAAAGCCTTTGAAAATGAGGAAGTTGATAAAGAGGAAATAAAAGTTATTATAAAATAGGAACTAAAATATTTAATTTGGCAATCTAGGGAGGCAAACTTCATAGCCCAATAGTTAAGATCATAGATGCTGGAACTCAACTGCCTGGTTAGAATCTGGCTTCATCATTTACTGGCTGTGTGACCTGCGATAGTTACGTAACTTCCCTGTGCCTCAATGTCCTCATCTATAAAATGGTAATGACCACAGAGCTTACTTCATAGGGTTGTGGTAAAGGATTAAAAGACAGTATATTTAGAGCATTTGGAAGTATTTGCAACTATTATTTTAAGAAAACCAGAAATCTAAAAGAGGAAGTACAAATTTAAAACGGAACAAAAAGGAGAAATGTGTGGAAGATAAATGTTGATAAGAAAAGAGAACTTTTAAAATGATTGACCAAGAAGAAAGAAAAAAAAGAAATGCTGCATAAATGATGTAAGATGAAAGATATTTTTTAAAAAAGTAAATTAAAAACATTTGCAACCACAAATTTGAGGGGGAAATAGGATAAATACGTTGCATATCATAAGAAAGACCAAGTCTATAATTGAGGACACTAAGAAAATTGCAGAAAGTAGAAAAGAATGTTCCAAGGCTAGCAACTCTTCTTTCCTTTATGTATTTATGTGGTTGGTATTGTTTTACTCAGATCTTCTATGTCTTTGCTGATTTTTTTGTCTAGTTATTCCAGTAATTGCTGAGAGAAGATTGATAAAATCTCTAAGATTGTGGAATTTTCAATTTCTCCTTTTAATTCTATCTGTTTTTATCTCATGTATTTTGAGATTCTTTTTTTAGTTGCACACACATTTATGATTGTTTATGCCTTCCTTATGAATTGACCCTGTTATTATAATGAAATATCCCTCTTTATCTTTGATAATACTTTTTGACTTGTGTATTAGTTTCCTGGGGTTACCATAAAAAGTAACACAAATTGGGTGGTTTAAAACAACAGAAATTATAATCTCTCAGTTCTGGATGTTAGAAGTTCGAAATCAAGGTATCAGCAGGGCCATCCTGCCTGAAGGCTCTAGGCAAGAATTCTTCCCTGCCTCTTCCAGCTTCTTATGGTTGCCTGCAGTCCTTGGTGTTCCTGGGCTTGTAGATCTGTCAATCCAATCTCTGCCTCTGTCATCACATAGCCTTCTTCACCCTGTGTTTCTCCATGTCTCTGTGTCCAAATTTTCCTCTTCTTATAAGGACACTGGTCATTGCATTAGGGTCTGCCCTAATGCACTATGACCTCATCTCAACTTGACTATATCAGCAAAGACCCTATTTCCAAGTAAGATCACCTTCACAGGTACCAGGGGTTAGGACTTCAATATATCTTTTTGGGAAACACAATTCAACCCACAACATCTTGGAATCTATTTTGTCCGATATTCATATAGCTAGCCACTGCAGCCTTCTTATGCTTTCTATCTGCATAGTACATATATTTTTTTCCATCCATTTACTTTGAGACTCTCTATGTCTTCAGATTTAAAGTATGTCTCTTAGGCAGTAGTTTTTAAATTCCTTCTGAAAATCTCTTTCTGTTAAATTGTTTAATCCATTAATATTTAATGTGATTATTGATATGTTTGGGCAGGCCAACCATTTTATTTTTTGTTGTTTACCTGTCTCCTCTATTTTTTTAGCCTATGCTTTTCATTTATTGCCTTTAAAAATTATTTGAATTTAATTTATTTAAATTTTCTTATTGGCTTTTCAGATGTGCTTCTTTGCATTTTTTTTCTTAGTGATTGACTAGTAATTACAACATATATTCTTAACTTTTCACAGTTAACATGATAACATGGTAACATTTCATGTAAAATATTGAAAACTTGCAAATATATAGAGCCATATCCACCCCTACTCTGTCCTTTTTGTTATAGTTGTTATGTGTATTACATATACCTATATTATAAATCCCACAAGGCAATGTCATACTTTTTGCCTTAAACAGATTTATTTTTTAAATTAAGAGAAAAAAGAAAAATTAATCTTTTGTATTTCTCCAGCTTTTTAAAAAACCATTTCTGATGCTCTTTATCCTTTTCTGAGAATACAGATATCCATCTAGAATCTTTTCCTTCAGCTAAGGAACTTCCCTTAGCATTCTCATAATGTAGATCTGCTAACAACAAATTCTTAGTTCTCTTTTTTCTGAAATAGTTTTTATTTTGCCATTATCTTTGAAGGATATTTTTGCTGGATAAGATATTCTGGGTTGGTAGTTTTTTTTTTTTTTTTTTTTTCTTTCAGCACCTTAACGATGTTCCATTCTCTTCTGACCTCCATGGTTTTTGATGAGAATTCATTTCTTAATTGCACTCTGATCCCCTGTATATAATGCGTCATTTTTCTTTTGCTGCTTTCCAGGTTTGTCCTTTATCTTTGGCTCAATAGTTTAACGATGATGTATTTCAATGTTAGTATCTTCGTGTCTATTCTAACTGGTGTTGACAAAGCATCTTGAATCTAAGTTTTTATTTTTCAACAGATTTGGGAAACTTTTGGCCATTATTTATTCAAATATTTTTTTCTGCCCTATTCTTTCTCTCTTCTTCCTCTGAAACTGCCTGTATGTTGAATCATTTGATATTATCTGAGAGAGCCCGTGTTCATTTTTAAAAATTTTTTTCTCTCTGTTCATTACTTAGATAATTTCATTGAGTTATTTCCAAGTTCACTTACTCTTTTTTTTTTTAACATCTCCATTTGGTTATTAAGTTGATTCAATAATTTTAGAATTTCAGATATATTTTTAGTTCTAGAATTTTCACTTTTTTATTGTTTAAGTACCTCTGCTGAGTTTTCCGATGTTTTCATTCATTGAGAGCATATTTTGCTTTACTTTATCGAGAATAGTTAAAATAGCTGCTTTAACATTCTTATCTGTTACTTTCAATATCTGCTTCATCTCAGGGTCAGATGTAGTTCATTCTCTTTTCTCTTGAGAATGTGCTTCATTTTCTTGATTCTTTATATGTCAAGTTATTTGTGAATCTATCACATATATTATGAATGTAAAGCCATGAAGTTTCTGGGTTTTGTTCTTTTTCTCTAGTGTGCGTTATTGCCTTGGCTTTAGCAGGCAATTTTCTTGGCTAGGCTCGAACTGCAAATTCTGTTTCTTTGGGCAGCAGCTCTAGTCTTGATTCAAATCATTCGCTGTAACTGAGCTGCTTTATTCTGTTCCATGCATTCACAGTTCAGAGGTCAGCCTGAGGTGTGGCTAGACAGAATTTAGGGATCCTTTCTCTGTCTCCTTTCTCTTCCCTTCCAGGATTCTTCCACTCACTTGAGTAACAGTTTCCCAGCTTCACTTTTCTGATTCTGCTAACCAGAAAGACTGCGTTTTTCAATCAGTGCCCTCACCACTAGGCTGCCAAATGCCAAATGGACCACATCAATCTCGAGCTAAAAGCCACAGAACTGGGGCACTTACACCACAGCACTCCAAGCATTCACTCCCCACAAGAGTCTTTCTGCTTCTGTTCCCTCTCCAATTGCTTCAGGTAGTTGCTTTTGTATTATATCCAGGTTTTATCATTGTTTCTAGAGGGGAAAGGGCATCCTCTGGGAGGGACTTATTCCATCACTATCAGAAGCTGGAAATCCATTTGACCTGCAGGATTGTTTCTTACAGTAAGGAGTTGAAAACAACTTGAATGGCCATCAACAGAGAAAGATTAAAGAGACTGTGGTCCATCATCTGCTGGAACACTATGTAGCCATTAAAAAGAATAAGATGAACCTGACTACTAAAGAGGAGAGAGCACCAGGAAATACTCTTAGGTTTAAAAGCAAGTTTCAGAATTGTACTAGAGCCTGTATAGTGGGGGCTATGTGGTGTGCCTCTCAGGTCCTCCCTTCAGGGTCAATGCCCTTATTCTTCCAGCTGCCAGGCACATTGGCTGCTGAAGGGTCACAGTGGAGTTTCGCTTTAGAAATTGCCCTCAGCTGAAGAGAGCCATGTTTTCTAAAGTACATCCCCTTCTCAGGGGCAGCTGCCTTTCAATGACTGGTTAATGTACGATGGCCCAGTCCCTTAACCTTAAAGGTCAACTCTGAAGGCGCCTCTGGAGTGCCCCATGAGACTGGCTGAGACATCGGCTGGATATGCATCATAATTCATTTGTTCCTCTGTCCAACTCCCTCACTCCCTTACAGGCCTTGTTCCAGCAATTCATTCCCCCCATTACATCTCTTGCATGTAAGCCTCCATCTCAGAGTCTATTTCTTGGGGAAACTGACGTAAGGCAGCCTAATACCTTTCAGGTAAACAAACAAACGAAACACAGTTCTGTAAGGTCATATATGTATATAAAGGCAGAGAAAACATTCTGGAAGAATATAGGTGAAAATGACAATAACATATCTTTAGGGAGGTATCTGACATATGGAGAGAGTATTCAATAGATACTTTAATTCACATGTGCTGTTTAATTTGTTACAACTCATATATTTATGCATATTCGTTGAATTAAAAACAAATACAGTCTGAGAGTTCCCTGGCGGTCCAGTGTTTAGGACTTGGCACTTTCACTGCTGGGGCCCAGGTTCAATCGCTGGTCGGGAAACTAAGATCCAATAAGCTGTGCTGCGTGGCCAAACAAAGAAACAAAATACAATCACAAATACCAAAAAATAACTCTCCATCTCTATCTGCATCCCAGATCCTTCAAAACCTGAGCTCTAGGACCATACACCCAGTTGCTTATTGTACACCTCTACTTGGATATCTCTCAGAATCTTTACCTTAAAGTGTCCCCCCAAATAAAGTCAGCATCTCCTCTCCACTTTTTGCCCTCTATTTCCTCTCTCAGTGAATGAGAATGTCACCACTCACTTGACTGCACAAACAGGGAGTGTGGATGTCATTTCTGACTTTTCTTTCTACCTCACTGCTCCATTTGCAATTCATGTTCAAGTCCTATGGATTCCATCTCCTTAATACTCTCAGGCCCCTCAATTCTTTCCATTTGTCGCCATTATCTTATTCAGGTTACCATCCACTTTGCCTGGATCATCGTTGCAGAATCTTGACTCTTCTTCTTGGCCCCGGTCTTGCTCCCCTTTAATCCATTCTCTGCATTCCAGCAAGGGCAATCTTTCTGAAATATCAAGCTGTTCAAATTCAACAGGTAGGAGTTTGCGTAGAATCCTTCATATTCTTCAGTTGCCATCTAACCACTTTATGACCATTTCTGCGTTGGGCCTGAGAGGCAGCCTGTAGCCTGGAAAGAATAAAATGCTCCACCTAGGCCTGGGAGACGCGGAGAGCGCCATTTGGGCTAACTGGTCATGTCCAGTAACAGCGTTTGTTTGTGATTCCACTGAACCCTGTGGATTATGCTATGTCCATGGACTAACTGAAGGGAGTTCAAAAAGAGAGCAGGAATGATGAGAGGAATGGAAGAAAAGAAAACATATACGGAGGAAAGTTAAAGAGATATCTATCTATCTATTTATCTGTCTATCATCTATCTGTCTTTAGGTCATATCCTTAAATAAAGATGGAGGCTGAGAACTCACTCTGTCTTAAAGCAGAAAAGTGACTACAGATAGAGAAAGGGTGGGAATGGTTAAAATCTAACTCTCAGTGTACTAAGGGGGCCAGTTACCCCTGGGGTTTGAGTTTCTTAATAAAGCAAATCTTGAAAATGCTGTTAAAAAAAAGAAAAAACAGAAAATTTGTGGGGTTTTTTTGAATGGCATAATTGTAGATAGATCTTTTAATTTTTTTTTCATTTCCATTAAAATTATTTTGATATTTTTGATATAATGTTAATAATAAGACCAACAGAAGAAGTTTTTAAAAATATTTATTTTATTGAAGTATAGTTGATTTACAATGTTGTGTTAGTTTCTGGTGTACAGCAAAGTGATTCAGTTATACATATACATAATAGCTTGCATCTGCTAATCCCAAACTCCCAATCCATCCCTTTCCCACACCCCTCCCCCTTGGCAACCACAGTCTGTCCTCTACGTCTGTGAGTCTGTTTAGAAGAAGTCTTTTTAAAGTGAAACTGTCAGCTCCTTTTTTATCTTAATATTATAGAAAATTTTGAGTATATACAGAAGTGGAGAGAATAGTATGTCAGCCCTCATGGGTGCACCACTGAGTTTCAACAATTAGCCTCTGTTTGCCAGTCTTTTTTTTCTTTTCTTTTTTTTTAACATCTTTATTGGTGTATAATTGCTTTACAATGGTGTGTTAGTTTCTGCTGTATAACAAAGTGAATCAGCTATATGTATACATACATCCCCACATCTCCTCCCTCTTATGTCTCCCTCCCACCCTCCCTATCCCACCCCTCTAGGTGGTCACAAAGCACCAAGCTGATCTCCCTGACTTGAGGACACAGGGGGAGGGTAAACTGGGACGAAGTGAGAGAGTGACATGGACATACATACACTATCGAATGTAAAACAGATAGCTAGTGCCAGTCTTCTCTGGTATATCCCCTTCACGCCAGTTGTTAAGCTATTACCTCAGCTTCAGGCCCATACGTCTGTGTGCTCGTTGAGAACCTGGGGGCTGTTCAAACCCCACTTTTGTTTTACCAGCCGGCTCCCTGTTGGACTCCACCAATGGCTGGAGGAGGAAGGGACTTGCCCCTTCCTGCTGGCTTCCTGCCAACACCACCACCCTTTCCGGAGGCAGCCGTCCCTTTCCAGACGAACAGTGGTATCTAGCTGCAGTTCCTCTGACATTCACACAACCAGCCTCATTGCCCCCCTCAAAGGCACCAGCCCCAGGTGGCCAGAGCACTGTCTGTAGTCCGGGGGTAACTTCAGCGCCCCTCCTTGAGCTTAGACACTAGCGATCCTCTCAGACGTCTGTGTTCCCGCTGAGCAGGGACCCTTCTCCAAGCCTCTAGGTTTTGCTGGGTGCAACCCCTTCCATTTATTCCCCAACCTTAGGGCAGTAACTACTTCCTGCAATTGCTACTTTCATGATACCTTAGGCTCTCTTTTTGCCTTCTGGTGACCTGGTTAATAATTTTTGTGGTAAATTCTCTGTTACCATACGTGGCATGGATTCTGTCTCCTGACAAGATCCTGACTCACCTACCCCTTACCCCTTTATTTTAAAAGCAAATTCAGACATTATGCCATTTCATCTGTAAGTGCTTCAGAATATATGTCCAACTTACAGGCATTTAAGAAAATTATATAACCACCATGGCATTAACAAACAAAGTTAACAGTAATTCCTCAATTCCATTTAGTAATTAGTGTGTATGCAAATTTCCTTGATCTTCCCAGTGACCTCAGAGATCTTCATAAGCATCGTTCACAGATGCCCTTGGGATGTAGGGAGGGAACAGGAACAAGGGACGTGGAAGGATGGGAACTGCTCCAGGTGGGAATTCCTAAAGAACTAGAAACCCCCTGTCATTTTCACTTGTCTTGAGGCTAGATAGGAGATAGAAAGGACTCCTGGGAGAAGACAGGAGCTTTAAGGGCAGACACAGGGTAGTGGGAGGCCCTGGGAATCAAACAGAGTAATTCAGGTGTGTTAGCCAAATCATTATCGATTGATTGCCTCTGGACACTGTTTCCTCACCACAAGCCTGTACCGGCAACATGAGTGAAGGAAGTATCTTCAGGTCACAAATTTACCAAGGGAAAAAAAAACTGCAAAGGGGGTGTGAGGAGACGGAGAACAGAGGCATGCTCAGAGCTCAGCTGGATGCTTAGGTCAGTTCAGTCCACAGTGGGAATTTACTCCTGGCAGGGGCTGCTTTACTGGCTGTCCCCTTCCTCCTGACATAAATCTTCATTGCTTTCCCAGGAGAAGCATCGCCATGGCCAAATGGCAGTTTTCATAATGAAAGTTTCAGTGATTTATTTATCTTTCCAAGACTCTCCAAACATAAGAAGCTTAACTGGACTTGTGTGAACACTGTCAGTCACCCGTAGCCTTGAAGACCTCCTTATTCCATGTTCAGAACATAACTAAAATTAATGATACAATAAAGATGCCAAAACTCTGATCTCTGGTAAAGGCAAAGGGAAAATTAGTGAAAAATGATTGCACATTCTTCATTATATTTCAGTTTCAAGGAGGTGAGAGGGGACCCCCAGAGAGGAAACACATGAGAACAATGGCCATTTTCTCAGGGACACCCGTGACCCTCTTGAGCCTCCAGGCCAGCCCCACACCAGACTGGGAAAACTTGGGTTACAAAGAAATATTATTTGCTAATCATCAATGCTGAACCATTAACTACAGTACTATATTTGCATATTATCATGTTCTCAGCAAGTCAAATTAGCTGTTCCTTACACAGCTTGGTTAGAACATCACTGAATATTTCTCTTGACCTTGAAGTCCCAGGCTATCCCAGAATGTGTTTCTTGGTTATTTTCCATGAACTGTGCAGGCTCAGTAACTGTGCAAGCTCCAACTTTTGAAGATCAAGCTGCAATGTGCTTCATCTCAATTGACAGAATTCACCCGAAGACCAGGAGAGAGAAAAGCAAGGTTCCACTTTTGCTCTGCTGTTTTTAGTGAGATGAACCGGTTAAGTCAAACTCCATAGGATCTCAGTTTCCTCATCTGTTAAATGGAAATGCCTTGTTTTCCTTCCAGGGTTGTGACAAGCATGAAATGAGAGAATCCTTTAAAAAAACGTTAACAACTATATATGTATTGGGGAGGTCTCCTCTGAATTATTTAGCAACTCATGTGAGTCTTAAGATTGCTTCTCCTTAGGACCTTGGGAAATTCTTCAACCTAGCCTTGCCACGATTTAGCCCAAGGAAAAATGAGATTATTAATTCCTTTTCCTCTCTCCCTCAGTAGACAGTTGTGGAAGAGAGATATTAAATGGGAAGACTTTGTAAATTCTAGATTTCTTTTGGAAAAGAATCTGGTATTTGTCAAAGGCACTTATACACCTTACAAGTGAGCATCACCCTTTAGCTCCGCTCACCAACCACCATCTGCTGAACTTGGTACCTTCTCAGCCATCTGTGGGAGTTCTGTGAGGCACAACAGAAGCCAACCTGAGTCTGTCTGCTGTTCTCTCACTAATCTATCTGCTGCTGTAGCATCTTTACAGCCCAAAGCCCTGCTGCATCACTGGAGCTGGGTTTCTGCATGCCCACCCTTCCTTCTCCCCACCTTGCTTCTCCATATTCAGCTCTCCTCGCTGAAAGAGTAAGTTAATGCAAACTGATGCATTTCACAGCTTAACTGGGTCTTGTTATTTGAATTGAATACTGATGATACTCCAGAGCCTCTTCGTGTGGCACGTTCAGATCTCAAAGCCTGAAGAGTCACTCTGTGGACCTTCAATTGGGCAGCATTGGTTGTTGCATTATATCCATACTGTCTTTTAAAAAGCATTTTCACCATTTTTGACTTGGCTTTTGATGACCTTGATAATCAGGACATTATTGGCTGGTGTGTCCTCTAGAAGTAGAATTGAGTGACAGCTTTCATAAATGTACCATCAAAGGGCAGGGAAACAGCCAAAAGCTCCAGAAAGATTGCTCTGTTCCACTTTCTAAATCTCAAGCAAGTGCATCTAACTGGTGAAACCCTAGCTGCAAGGGGGACTGGCAGATGGAGACTTTAGCTTTTCAGCCTTTCCAGATAGATCTGTCCTCAACTCTCTTGACATCTCAGCAGCATTTGACTCAGATGAATATACCTTCTTTCTGGAAACCCCCTTCCCTTGTGTCTATGGCACAGAACTCTCCTGGGTTTCCACCTACCTTTCTGGACCTCTGTTCTCTATCTCTTTTGCAGTTGTTCATTCCCTACCCTTTTTTTTTTTTAAATTTATTTATTTTATTTATTTATTTTTGGCTACGTTGGGTCTTCATTGCTGTGCTCAGGCTTTCTCTAGTTGTGGCGAGCGGGGGCTACTCTTCATGGCGGTGCGTGGGCTTCTCATTGAGATGGCTTCTCTTGTTGTGGAGCATGGGCTCTAGGCACACGGGCTTCAGTAGTTGTGGCATGTGGGCTCAGTAGTTGTGGCTCACGGGCTCTAGAGTGCAGGCTCAGTAGTTGTGGCTCGCGGGCTCTAGAGTGCAGGCTCAGTAGTTGTGGCGCACGGGCTTAGTTGCTCTGCGGCATGTGGGATCTTCCCGGACCAGGGCTCGAACCCTTGTCCCCTGCGTTGGCAGGAGGATTCTTAACCACTGCGCCACCAGGGAAGCCCCCTACCCTTTTCTTAAATGATGATATTCCTCATATTTATGCCCCAAACCCACTTTCTTTTCTCATCCTATATGCTTTTTTAAAAGATACTCTCATTTGTGTCCATGTTTTCAGTCACCATCTATTTGCTGTTGACTTCCAAATTTATATCTCCAATTTATATCTTTCTTTTGAGTTTCAAACCTGAAAAGCCAACTCCCCACTAAAATTATGTGTCCCAAAGGCAAGGCATGTTCAACATGCCCAGTAATGAATCCATCCAATTTTCTCTCAAAATGTATTCCTTTATGTTTTCATCATCCTTTCAGGAATCCAGCCAGAACCTTGATGTTTCAAAGGATTGTGCTTTTTACCTGGTGGTTGGCTTCCAAGAGGAGGAAACAGAAACTGTCAGGCCAGTTAAGGGTTATATCTGTAACTGGTGCATCATAATTTCTGCTAAATGATATTGCTCAAACCAGTCATAAGGTTCACCCAGATTCAATAAAGTGGAGAAACTGGCTACCTCATTATGGGGGCATGTCAAGTTCATATTGCAAAAGAATGTGTGGAATGGGAGATATCATTGTGACCATCTTCTGAAAGTGCAATTTGCAACAATGGCAAAATCAGAAATCAAATTCAGACTCAACAAACTGCAAAGCCAAAGAACTTAACTGTGAAGTTGTATTGCTTCACATGTTCAGAAGAGCACTTCTTTCACTTCTGGAAAATAACTGAAACAAAGGAATATTGGGGCTCTTCAATCTTTAGTTAATTACTCATTCATTTACTCTTCCAATATTGTTAAGTACCTACAACAAACTCAGGCATTGTTTGAGTGTGCACAATAATGTATAGAATATACAAGTCACTGGTCTCCTGGAGCCCAGAGTCTGTTCTTCCACGATTGCAAAAGTAGTTTCACTTTGAATCAATGGAATCAGAATCAATTGTTTTTAAGGGGCAGGAACAATCTATTTTTGATCCTAAGCAATGTTGGGATGAAGCCCTACAGGGAAGTAGAGGCCTGCACAGAGTTTAAAATTGAAGCTTGATCCAGTCAAAGTTTATAGCATTGTACAATGTTTAGATCTCTTGCTATGGTGTGTATTCAGGGAGGACTGTACATTTTAAATATTTACAACTGATAAATATTTTTCATTATATGACAGTACTTGACACATAGCAGCTTGTAGGAAAAAATGCTTGAATTCAACATTCAAGTGAATTAATTACACATCCTGTCCTAGGGTCAAACAGTGGTGCTCTGGCTAAATGGCCAACAGTTGGCAGGCCAATTGCCAAAATGATCAGTTGGATCACTGTGCAATCCAATTCCCTCATTAAGACAACTAAACAGTAACAATGAAATCAGATTGACTCTATGGAAATCTAATCAATTGCTCCATAATCAGATATAACAGCTCTCCAATCAAATTAATTTAATTTTATTTGGTTTAGTTAAGTGACATAGACACAGTCTTCATGGGTGCCTGTTCTCTCCTCATACACAGCATGACATAACATCAGCATTTGAAGGGGTCCCAAAGCTTCTGATTCTATGCTTCTCACATGGGACGAAAGTGAAGGCAGTACACAAAGTCACTAGATCGATGTGGTGTGTCTCTCTGGGGTGCTAAGGGTATCTGCAAATTTGGAGGGGGATATATTTATGTATTTAAATGAGTAAGATGCATCATGGAATATGTGTTAGTCAAGATAGATTCGATTATGCTCTGATAACAAAAAACTTCCAGTCTTGGTGACTTAAAACAAAAAAGCTTATTTCTTATTCATGGGACACATCCATGAGGGTCAGCTAGGGCCTGTGTTTCACATTGTCTTCATTATAGGATCTGGATTGAAGGAGCAGTCTCTCTGTAGAACTTTGCCTGTTGTCTTAGTGGAAGAAAAGACAACTACAGTAAATCATGGATTAGATCCTAATACATCCATCTGGAAGTGGCACCTGTCATGTCCGCACACACTTCATTGGCCGAAGCATGTCATAGAGACTCACCTATCTTCAAAGAGGGACAGGGAAGTGCAATCCTACTATGTGCCCAGAAGAATTAAAAATATTTTTTGAGCAGTATTAATATCTACCACAGAATGGGGTGCAAATTTCCTTTTTTTAATTTATTTTTAATTTTTATTGGAGTATAGTTGATTTACAATGTTGTGTTAGTTTCAGGTGTACAGGAAAGTGAATCAGTTATACATATACATATATCTACTCTTTTTTAGATTCTTTTCCTAGATAGGCCATTACAGAATGTTGAGTAGAGTTCCCTGTGCTCTACAGTAGTAGTAGGTCCTTATTAGTTATCTATTTTGTATATAGTAGTGTGCATATGTCAATCCCAATCTCCCAACTTACCCCTTCCCCTCTTCTCCCTGGTAACCATAAGTTTGTTTTCTACATCTGTGACTCTATTTCTGTTTTGTAAATAAGTTCATTTGTACCATCTTTTTAGATTCCACATATAAGCGATATCATATGATATTTGTCTTCAACATCACTAATTATTAGAGAAATGCAAATCAAAACTACAATGCGGTATCACTTCACAGCTGGCAGAATGGCCATCATCAAAAAATCTACAATCAATAAATGCTGGAGACGGTGTGGAGAAAAGGGAACCTTCTACACTGTTGGTGGGAATATAAATTGGTACAGCTACTATGGAGAACAGTATGGAGGTTCCTTAAACAACTGAAAATAGAGCTACCATATGACCCAGAAATCCTACTCCTGGGCAAATATCCAGAGAAAACCATAATTCGAAGAGATACATGCAACCCAATGTTCATTGCAGCACTATTTACAATAGCCAGGACATGGAAGCAACCTAAATGTCCAGAGGAATGGATAAAGAAGATGTGGTACATATATACAGTGGAATATTACTCAGCCATAAAAAAGAACGAAATAATGCCATTTGAAGCAACATGGATGGACCTAGAGATTGTCATACTGAGTGAAGTACGCAAATTTCATAGAAACTGTAGGAAGAAACAAGACTTTGAAGAAATTTCTTGCAATCCATGTGCACCTACTCAGTGTTGATTAAATAAAGGAAAATGATACATACTTGCCTAAAGTTGTTACTGAACCAGGCAAGCAAAGCGCCAAGAGGCCCAAGTTTGTAGCCAAGAGAGAGTTTATTTACAAGGCAGCCAAATGAGGAGACAGGAGAACAAGCCTCAGATCCGCCTCCCCAGAGGTGAGGGGTTTGAGATGTTTATAGGTTAAAAGAAGCCGGGTGGTCTTAGGCATGAAGAAACAGGATTGGAAGTGGGGAAAAGGTGAAGTAATCAGTGTTCTGCGCAGGAGTATCTGGGTTACATGCTTCTTCATGGGTTGCATGTTCAAAAATGGAGGTGCTTAGCATGATCTGAGGGTGAAGTTTCTGGCCCTCTGATGTCAAAAGGTCACTCATTGGACACCTGTGCAGTCCCAGTTTTAGGGTCGGTGGTCCCAAACAATCTTGGCCTGCTTTAACTGGGCAGGAGCCAACTCCAGTTTCCTGAAAAACAACTTAAGCCCCTGCCCACCCTCCGCCTCCATTACTATAGGGACCCATACGATGAAGACATAATCTATAGGGGTGGTTAAGGTGTCTGGTGCTATATTACCTAGGCTATGTGAAGCTTGGAGGGTATGCAATTAAAGAAAAAAAAATAAAACTAAAGTAGGCTTGATTAGCAAAGGCAGGTTACAAACAGAGGGGTTTTTAATAAGCTGTTCCCTTATCAGTTGTTCCCTTATCTGCTGTTCTGTAAGATACACTCAAGGACTTCTATTAAGGTGCCAGCTTCTATTAACCCTTTGGGGCATGGTTTCAAAGTGCTTCATTTTATCTTAAAATATATAAATGCATATTCATTTCCTTGTCTTTTGATGTCAGTGGTTATCTATGAAAATGGGTTTCTTGATTGAGATTGCTTATTGTCTAATATCCCTGAGAGCTTTCTCTAGGTGAGAATCTAAAGCCACAGGCAAAGGCATCTGAGTGAATAGTCCTTCAAGATGCTGTACAATTCTTTTACCGTTGTCTCTTTCACACATTATTTGGAAGCAACTATCAAATGCAAGTACTTGCATTTAAAAAGTATTTCTAAATCTTTTAACTTACCTTTTCAGCATTCACTATTTATTTTAAAAGATTTCAAACAGACAGGAATCCACACTTGCGTGTCTACCACCAGTATAGTTTTCGTAGAAACAACAGCTTTACTTGTTTTTGCAATCATTTTATATGCACTTAAATAATATTTAATTAAATTATGTAATTAGAGTAAGTACAAAAGGCACAAACAGGTTTGGGAATGATACAACTCAAGTGGAGGGAACAGAAATGCAAGAGCATAGCAGAGAGTATACTGGCCACTAGTCTCAGCCTTCCTGGGCATCAGATAGTACATTTTCCATAACAAATGGAGAGCACCTGATGATAATCTGGTAAAGTGATTTGTTAAAAGAACTTGTACTAGACTTTGGTGGAAAAGTTTAGGAAAACTGTCCAGTATCCTCATATTGCAATTAATGATCCTAAAGCCCAGAGCCTGTAAACTACTTAAATCCATTCATTCATTCACTCATTCATTAATTCATTGATACATTCATAGGCAGTAGAGTGGATATGAACACGGATTCTGGCACCAGAGAGCCCAGATTTACTTCCCTTTTTCTCAGTTTCCCCAACTGTAAAGTAGGGAGAATAGGACCCACCTCACAGGGTTGTTGTCCAGATTAAATAAGATAATGGATGTAAGTGCTATTTTTTTTTTTTTTTGGCTGCGTTGGGTCTTCGGTGCTGCGGGCAGGCTTTCTCTAGTTGTGGCGAGTGGGGGCTACTCTTCGTTGCAGTGTGTGGGCTTCTCATCGCGATGGCTTCTCTTGTTGCGGAGCATGGGCTCTAGCGCGGGCTTCAGCAGTTGTGGCACGCGGGCTTAGTTGCTCCGGGGCATGTGGGATCTTCCCAGACCAGGGATCGAACCCATGTCCCCTGCATTGGCAGGCGGATTCTTAACCACTGCACCACCAGGGAAGTCCCTGTAAGTGCTATTTAAATGTTAACTTATGATAAATGTATTCATTGGATGAATATTCGCTGGGTAAATGCCACGTGTCCAGTGTTGGGCTAGTGATGGAGAAAGGTAAACCATAGCACAGTCATTTCTTTTGTAAAGTTAATAATCTAATGTGAGGAGACAGATATTACATAAGTACTTTTTGAAGTTACATTTTGTGAGGAAGTACACGGTGGCAGGAATGAGCCTTTCCTCCCTCTCCATATCGTCAGAGATCAGTAGACTCTGGCACATACTAAGTTCAACAAAACATTTCTGGAATTAATGAATAAATTAATAATGAATAAATAAATATATGACTAATCCAAAGAGCAATACTCATTTAGTGGATGAGGAAGTACTAAAACTAAACTCATCTAATTTCTAGTTTTTCTGGTTCACTAAGATGCCTTCTTTAAACAGGCTTTCTAAGATTTGAACTTAGATTACTAGATTCAGAATTTTAATTTCTATATGATGGCTATCAGCACTATGTTTATAAATTTAGGAAAAATGCAAATAGAGTATCATTATACATCTGAACCATTATTTTCATGTGCTTAAAAATGAGTTTCTTTATTGGTAGAGTTTTAACTTTTTGAACTGTAGGAATCTTCTGACTAGCAAGGAATGTTACTGAACAATAAATAAATGCTGAAAAGTGAATTGTTTTGTTTTGCCCCCAAAACTTAACCAAGCAGACCCATCGTTCAGCAGGTCTCTGAGGCCTTCTCTATCTTTGATGACAAACACATGCAAGAAAACGTGGGTCCTCTAGAACTTCTGGAGGAGAATGGGCAGGGATGCACCATTTGGGGAGCTCATTTTTACCTGAGGGTTTACCCCCTATGAACATGACACAAAATTTTTAAATGGTTTAGATAGAAATATTTTCAAGATGCATTACATGCTTCCCTGACTCCTTAGATGGAATGTTCTGAAAATGCCGCATGTCCAGTTGTAGCACGGTTGATTGTAGCTAAAGAAATCTCTCCAGTTGAATTTGTAAAGAGGAGGGTGGGCAGCCCCACTGTTTCTGTTTGCACCTATTTCTCCCACCTTTTATAATTTCTCAGCTGTGTGAAATGGGACGTGACTGACAAGGGCCAAACATATTTCCTGATCTATCTACATAATCAACCCATTATCTGCTAAGTGTGAGTGCATTCGGGGACATCACAGGGCAGAATATTTAATATTTGCAATGTTTGACATCTAGTTTTCTATAGGCATCCATTGATGTAAATGCCTGGCGGTGTTTAGCTGCTCGGTTATCGTAAACAATTAACAAAAATCATCAAGCCTTCCGAAGTCCATTTTTCTTGTCACAGACTCCCGTCTTGTCCTCTGAAAGTCTGAACTCCATCTGCCCACTCCCTCCTCCACTTGTTCTCAGTGTTTCCCTCCCTCCGTACCTCCGCACTATCTCCTCCAGCCTTCTCCCTCTCATGCTCCTCTTTTTCTTTCTTCTTCTCCCTTCCCCTTCTCCCTCTCTCCTTCCACTCTTCATTCTCCTTTCCGCCATCTTGTCTTCCCTCTTTCTTCAGCCTTCTCTCCCTTTGCGAAATCTCACTCCTCTTATCAGCAAAAACCTACGTACATAGCTCTTAATCTTTATCTGCAGTTGCCCTCTAGGTTAAGTCACAGGGTTTCCCTGAAGTGTGTCTCCCAGTGCCTGCCAACTACTTAGGACTCCAGATCTGGAGATAGGGTGATGCATAGTTAAAGAAGAACTGGTAAGAATAATCAAATACAAGCTGACGGTCAACACTTGACAGCTGGCAGAAGAGCTCTCTTAAAGAGAATGCAATCAACACCGTGCAGAAGCCCGAGGAGGTTGTACAATTCGAAACTAGCATCCCGAACTGTAGGGCAGACAGAAAGACAATAGGAGAAGCTCGATTTAAACACGGCAAAGTGAAAACAGCAACATTGGATCTGGGAAGAGTTGATGATAGCTAAACTAAGAATTAGAAAGTGGGTTCGAAACTTCCTGTGGGAGCACTGCGTTGGCCTGTCTTCCCACTCCGTGGACTCTGTGCCAGCAAACACATCTCCTTTTCATTTGTCAGCATTCTGTTTCTTGTTAGAGACTGGGATTCCTGGCAGTGGGAGAGACCAGCACTGCTTGATATGCAGGCCCTGCGCTCCCGCGACGGTCTCTGCACACTTAGGTCCTCATGCTTTGGAGATGCTGCTGACTGGTTGTCCCAGCCAACTGGGCAGTAGCTGGGTGTGCTGCAGGGAATGCTGGCACCTGAGGACAAGCCCTCGCCTCTCCCCAGAGACAGCTCCCTCCTGTTGCCTCACTACCCTGCACCCTCCTAATATTCTTTTTCTTGGACTATTTCCCCCCCCACCACGAGTTTGCCTGGGCTACCACCTCCCTTTGCATAGCCAAACAGGTAGATGTTAGGGTTCTGAATCCTTTGCAGAGGAGGGGTGCTGAGGGACCAACTGGGAGGGGACACGAAGGAACATCCTGGGGTGCTGGAAATGTTCTCTAGCTTGGTCTGAGTGATGGTTATATGAGGGTATGCATATGTAAACATTTACCCAGCTGTGCATTTAAGATTGTGCACTGCACCGTGTGTAAGTTATATCCTGAGAGAGAGAGAGAAAGAGAAGATCTAGAATCTGCGTTTGACTCCATTTAGGGTCGTATGACCTCTGGCTCTTGCCAAGCCTATAAATACGGCTAAATATAGTACTCGTTGCAGAGGGGATTGTGTGGGTGAAACGAAAAAACACTCAGCAGTGTGTAAAGTGCTTGGTACAGGGTTAGTGCTCAATAGTAGATTGCAAATATCATTATTATTGCTGGAGAAAATTACTCTTCCAACATGGTAATAAATGCAAATGTTTTGATTTAAAATCCCTCTTTGCATATTGGAGTATCTGGAGACCATCTTTCAAGGCCTTAACTCAAAGGTGTGACTAATAGTGGGGATCTTAGGCACTGAAGCAGGCTAACAGAAGAAAATCATCGGGCAAGGGGCCCAGGGGGGCTCTTTAAATTATAGCAGCCGGGCGGCCCCCGCCACCTGGCTGGCCTGTGCAGGCTGACCTCACCTGTACATCACACCCATTACAGCCACGTGTCTTGAGTCCCAGAGGCAAATTTCTGATGCATTCATTTTTGGCCAATAAACTCCACACACACGCAAGATCTAAACTCTTGATGGACCTGGTTTAACACCAATGCTGAGAAACACAGCTGTGACTAATGGCATGATCTCAGCTCAGCAGTGGAAAATCAGAGCCTTCTTGATTCTTTTTCTGCCATCATTAAAATGTTTTATTCTGCTCAGGAAATGGATGAGACCCCAGTATTTATTGCCGACCTCTACTTTGCTTGTAACTACTTAGAAATCCATAGAACTACAGGATGTCTGAGCTCTACGAGGTCTTAAAGAATAGCTAGATGAGAACCCCTCACTTTATAGATGAAGTGGGAGGAAAAGTCACTCGCACGAGGTTCATTCATCTTCAGCAAGTATTTATTCAGCGACTGTGTGCCAGGATTTGTGGTAGACCTTGGATTACATAACTTGGCATGGAAAATTCCTTCTAGCTCTCTTCCGGAGTTCTCCTAAGCCAGACTATGACTTGAGTTGGTACTGCCTGATATGCATTGATGTCTTCGATAGAACAGTAATGTAGACAGTGTGCAATGACCGGAGTACTGAGTTATATAATCAAGGCGGAAGCAGGGGCTCTGTCAGCTGGCATTGCAAGCCAGGTGGACTTATGTACAGGTAAGACCCGAGGCCGGCGCCCTGAGCTGGGTGGAGGGATGCAATCTCCCCCGCAGCCTTCACCGCTGCCTTCCCTATGCCCTTCTCATAATCTCTTCTGCTGCATGCAGATCTTTGGGGCATCACCTTTGTTTCCTCACTTCCTGATTTTTTGGGCTACTCTACCTAGTCATTTCATTCTAAATGCAACCACCTACATGTGCTGGAAAGAGAAATGGAATACACAGGGGGCTGGCCCTGGTCCTCAAACCCCCTCAACCATGGGCCTTGACTGCATGTGCTATGGGGCATTAAACCACCCTTTATCACCCTCCAAACAAGTAACCTCACCTAGTGACATGGACCAGGTACTTGGCACCAAAGAGCATTGAGAGCTGTGGCACATTGGAGAGAACACATCCTGCATAAAGGGACAGTCGCTCCCCAGTCTGCTGGGTGTTTCCATGGAAATTACAGAGCTAGCACTGCCACATCTTCAGATTTTTCAAAATAAGCCAGAAATTTCTCTTTTTTGATGATGTTTCCCAGTTTTTTGAAATCATTCTGTGGGTCAAATAAAAAAAAAATATTTGTGGGCTCCTGGGCTGCTTTAAAAACAACAACAACAACTGATGCCCTAAAGGATGGTCCAGAGATATTCTTTCAAATTTAAGGTCAGCAGACATAGTGAATGAGGATGGGCAGAAGGACGTTTGTTTTTTAAATTTATTTATTTGTTTATATTTTTGGCTGTGTTGGGTCGTCGTTGCTGCGTGTGGGCTTTCTCTAGTTGCGGCGAGTGGGGGCCACCTGTTGCGGTGCGCGGGCTTCTCATCGCGGTGGCTTCCCTTGTTGCGGAGCACGAGCTCTAGGCGAGCGGGCTTCAGGAGTTGTGGTGCGTGGGCTTCAGTAGTTGTGGCTCACGGGCTCTAGAGCGCAGGCTCAGTAGTTGTGGCACACGGGCTTAGTTGCTCTGAGGCATGTGGGATCTTCCCGGACCAGGGCTCGAACCGGTGTCCCCTGCATTCGCAGGAGGATTCTTAACCACTGTGCCACCACGGAAGCCCCCCAGAAGGATGTTTGGATATGAGAGTCTGTTACTTCCTGGTTCAGGAAAGACTGTGCAGGTATTGTGAGAGGGAGCTGCGATCACAAGGAAGCTGAATTCCAGCCACACACTCACCTCTCCCTCTGAGAAAGTCATTTCAGCAATCTGAGCCTCCTTCTTTCCACTGGTAATATGGGCTCATGCCATCTTCTCAGAGATTTGTCATTCAATCAAGAGACTTTGTGCTGCTGAGGTAGTCCATCCACTCATTCATTCATCTGAATATTTATTAAGAACCTACCACTTATATGTGGAATCTAAAATACGATACAAATCAACATATCTATGACACAAAAACAGACTCACAGATATAGAGAACAGACTTGTGGTTGCCAAGGGGGAGAGGGGGTGGAGGAGGGAAGGACTGGGTGTTTGGGATTAGCAGATGCAAACTATTATATATAGGATGGATAAACAACAAAGTCCTGCTGTATAGCACAGGGAACAATATTCAATATACTGTGATAAACCATAATGGAAAAGGATATATACATATATATATGTATAACTGAATCAACTTTGCTGTATAGAAGAAATTAACACAACATTGTAAATAAACTATACTTCAATAAAATTTAAAAAAAAGAAAAAAAGAACCTACCAGGCAGCAGACACGGTGTAAGTACTTACAGCCAGTAATAAGCAGAACAAACACAGTCCCTGGCCTCAAAGAGCACACGGTTGAAAGGGAAGGACAGACAACTTCGGAAGCAGTAACAATGTAGTGTGACAAACGCTGTGATGGGGTGGAGGGCGCTATGGAAGCACCCCAAGGTCCAACCTCATCTTCCTTGCCTCTTCCCCAGCTTCCTAGGTTCCCATCGCCAGTCTTCAAGCTGCTTCCTGAACACACCAGCCTTTTCATGCCAACCTCTTTTCTGTCTTAACATCTTGGTCCTTGCTGTTCACTCTGCCTGGGATTATCTTTCCCCAGATATTTGCAGAGCTGCTCCCTTATTTCACTCATACCTGTTCTCAGAGAGGTGTCCTCTACTCAGTGATGTCTTCCAATTGTCCTATCTAAAATAGCAACCCCACGTGTTCTGCTCTAGTTTTTTATAGCACTGGCTACCACCTGATGTTCTAGTATATGTTTGTTTTGTTGTTGTTACTGTTCATTGTCTGTCAGCTTCTTGGGAGTCTGGACTTTTATCTCTTTCATCCACTGCTATCTCCCCTGTGCCTGGAACAGAGCTTAGACTCTGGTTGTTATTCATCAAACCTTTGTTGAGTGAGTGAATGAGGGAACTACATGTGGGATCCTAATTGAGGTGCAAGGAAAGCTTCCTGTCAGAGGCGATGTTTAAGCCAGTGAATCTGTCAGATTAAAAAGTTGTTCACATGCAGATGTAGAGAACAAACGTTTGGACACCAAGGGGGGAAGGGGGGATGGGATGAATTGGGATATTGGAATTGACATGTATACACTACCATGTGTAAAATAGATAGCTAGTGGGACCCTGCTGTATAGTGCAGGGAGCTCGGCTCAGTGCTCTGTGGTGACCTAGATGGGGGAGATAGGGGTGGGAGGGAGGTCCAAGAGGGAGGGGATATATGTATACATATAGCTGATTCACTTCGTTGTACAGCAGAAACTAACACAACATTGTAAAGCAACTATACCCCAATTTAAAAATAAATAAATAAAATGATCTGAACTACAAAAAAAGAAATGTTGTTCAGGTAAAGAAGGGAGGTAGATACACTAGTATCTTCGGCAGAAGACTCAGCATGTGGGAAGTCCCAGAGATTAGTAAGAGTTTGTCACAACAGTGAAAGAAGTTGAGTGTGATTGGGTGATAAAGCGTGGAAAGGGTGGGGGAATGGAGAGAGCTGAGAATGGAGAGACAGGTAGGAGGCAGGTGTGGAGGGCTCTGAAGACCTAATGTGGAATCTGGACTTTATCCTACCAACATAGGGATGCAAAATGGTACAGCCACTTTGGAAAACAGTTTTTCAGTTACTTATGAAGTTGAAAATACATTTACCATACAATCCAGAGATACCACTCCTAGGTATTTACCCAAGTAAAATGAAAACTTATTTTTACACAAAAGACACTACGTGAGTTTTTATAACAGCTTTATTCTTAATTACCAAAAAGAACTGTTCTGTATTTTGAATGCTGTGATGGTTACACCACTGTGTGTTTGTGAAAATCTGCATAATCATATACTCAAAAGAGTGATTTTTACTCCATGGAAATTACTCTTTGATTAAAAGAACTATGGGAGAGTTCTCAGCGGGAGAGTAACACTGTCAGATTTGTGTTTCCAAAGGATTACTCTGCCTAGGGGACAGCAAGAATGGAAATGGGACCCCAATGAGGGGTCAATAGCGGTGGACCAGTTAACAGATGACTGCAGCTTGGACAAAGTGGGAATGGAAAAAAAGTGGAGGATTGAGACATATTTAGAAAGCAGAATCAGCAAGACTCGCTAATTAGATTAGGGGAATGAGACAGAGGGAGAAGTCAAGCATGATGCTAAGGAATCTGGATTGGGGGCAACTGGGTAGATAGTGGTGCCACCTGCCATATATACGCATAGGACACGCAGGAGGAGGAGCAGACCTTGGGGAGCACGTGGAGTGAGGATAACATGAGACAACAGTGGTACACGTCAGGAGTGTGATTAAGGTTTTCATCCGTTTGATTGGTTCTGTTTTACTTTAGCAAGGTAGCACATACCTCAGTGCTTACTTCTAGGGGCCTCTGTGCAGCCATAATCAAAATTCCACCTGTCTTATAAGTTACCATGGAGACTTTCTGTTCTGTAGCATCAGAACACTTTCTTCTTCCAATCTTAATGTTGCCATCGGGCTGATTAAGCCATGGAGAACACTCAATTTTTGTAGGTACAGCCGTATCCCTAAGAGAGTTACTAAGTCAGATGGTGGACCATTCCCCATGCTGACTACTATTTTCAAGGCAATTTTGAGATATAGCAACAAAATAAAAAGGTTTCAAAGAAAAGTCAATATAAATGCCCTGAAAAAGAGAGCTCTCTCCCTCCCAAAGCCTTTAGCACCTGCACACGGATGTGCCTTGGGTGGTTCTGACTGTACAGGGGAACAGCGATCTTGCACACCCTCCTCTGCTTTGTCAGCTCCTTCTCTTCTCGGGCCCAGAGAAAGCTGGAGTGTGATCTCCAGCCAAGCCACCTTCTACTATTTTCATGTGACCCCAATAGTGTGTGGCCTGGCCTGGCAGGGAGAAACTCTAACTGAATGAGCGTGGCTCATGGCCTGGAGAGCGTAGGTTTCTTTCAGAACAGTCAGAATTCTCAACCAATGTCTTAAGATTGATCCTGAAAATATTCTTATGAAGTTAATTGGAAACTCTTGCCTCTCTATATATAAATAGGGAGGCTGAAATGAAGAGACAGTCATTCTAGACAAATCAGCCTCGATTCTAAATAAGGATAATGGCAAAGTATTCATTTCTTCATTTTCCCTAAAACACCTTACTGTCGCCTGAGAGGCATGTTGCAAGTTTATGGGCTTTCTAAATGTCACATTCAATGAAATTGCTTTTTAATGGTTACCTCTTGGTGGGTGGGATTATGGCGTGGGTTTGATGGTCTTTATAATTGTCTGTGATTTCTGGGTTTTTTTATAATCAGCCTGTATTACCCTTATGACTGGGAAGAAAATGAAAGAAACTTCCTAAAAAACCAGTAGGCACAGTATGAAACCATTTTTAAAAGAAAATGGACATATGAGATTGCACAACCAAATGTTAATAGCAGTCATCATGTCTGACTGGGAATATGGGTGCTTTTTCTTTGCTTCCTGGTGCTTCCTAGTGTTTTTCCAATTTTTTTTTTTTTGATGAATACAGATTACTTCTGGAATCAGAAAAAAAAAAGAAAAAATCCTTTCAAAAATTCTGTGTAGCATTCCTCTCCTCAATTAAGGCAGTAGAATTCTGAGGGTGAGGAAACTGGCCTTCAGTCGTGACCCTGAAGGTAATCAGCTGTGTGGCTGGAGGAAAGTCACATCCAGTGGAGCAGTCCATGGCTTAAAAGACGGATCATAATATTAGTGCCATCTACCCGCTAGGGATGTCAGGTCCCAACAAGCAAACGCATGTGAGATACTTGGAAGGAAGATACTGAGCTGGATGCCACAGCTAGAACTGCTAGTCCATAAATATTCTGTTCAATATTGTTCAGGGAACATGTTGTAATTTGAAGGCACATTATTTTTATTTTGAGGGAAGAGACTAAATCACAGTTATTAAGCCAATCTCCTGTACTTTGGCACTTCTTGTGCCGGCTGATGTCATGTGAGAGCAGAAGGGGGGAAAGTTTGTCCCTATATGCATTGGCCTCCTGCCACCATCCAGGCTCAGGCCAAGGGATCTGGCCCCAGGAGACGGAGAGCCGGCAGGAGTACGGGGGGCTGGGGCACTGCCAGCTCTGGGAATGGGCTGCTCCCCTTGGTTTGGACAGGGATTCTGGGAAATCTGCAGCTGCTGCCCCTTGGAGTCTTGGTTACTGAGCCTGAATCTTCCACGAAGACAATCAGACCCTCTGACCAGCGAAGCACGATTCTTGGCTACACATTGACAGAAAATCTACGGCTCCATAAGGGAACTAAAGCCATTGTTCTCTTCCAGTTAAAAGTCATGTAATTATCAGTGTTCAGTCATATAGTTTTATGGCTGTGATGATTCACACAGAGTCTCTGTAAGAAGGAAAAAAGATGACATGGAAAGAACAGCTTGTAGATCAACCTGTTCAAGTAGGAGAGATTATCTATCTATCTATCTGTCAGTCTCTCTGTAATGTGAGAGAGAGAGATTTATATTTCTTTGTATTTCTTCGAATTTGAAGTTTCACTAGGCATTTCATAATATATTCCCATGATACTTCTCTTCCTCTCCCTCCCCAGGCGTGGAAACAGAATGTATTTATTCTAGGAATTCATGTTAATTCAAGTTCTTCTGTCGCTCGGCACTAGTGGAGGGGGTGGGGACTGCTTTCAGAAGCTCATATTCCGATCACACTTTTGCTAAGTCCTCTTTATCGTCACGATTGGTATATTGGTAGAACTAAGGATCCTTGAATTGCTATTTCTCTATTATACCTGCTTTATTTTTCCATATGCCTAAAAGAAAGAAAAGTTTTTCCCCCACTTTTCAAGCGATGTTAGGAGTCATCCTGTGGTTAGAATAACAGCAAGCAAAGCTTAAGATTATGAATATTAAAACCGGATGTTGGAAGACATCTTGAGGTAATTTGTTTACTCCCAGTGTGACTAAAGTGCCTTTAAGCTGCTTACACAGGTGGTCAGCTCTCTTACTTCTCTAGCAGGATATGAAATAAGATGGGCCCTATTGCTCAAGCTCCAAAGCTGAGGGCAGTGGGTGCTAGACCATCAGCAGGACTTGCTATGAGGTTGGAACCAGCTTTGCAACCCGTAGTGCATCACTACCTTCCCCTGCCCATATAAAAGGCAACAACGATGCTGGAAGAAGGTTAGTAAGAGAGGATTTCTCTGAGCCCAGAATATTTCCTCCCCTTCCCCTACTCAAATCAAATGTGTGATGGGAGTGAGGAAGGATACTGGGGTTTGGGCCAAGAGGAGAGAATAAATCTTGCCCATTTACCCCTGAACTAGTTGCTTGCATTACTATAGAAACCAAAGGCTGCCATGGGTTTAAAATGAAATTTTAAAAAATACCTATTTATTTATTTGGTTGCACCAGGTCTTAGTTGCAGCAGGTGGGCTCCCTAGTTGCGGCTCCCGAGCTCCTTAGGTGCGGCTCACCAGCTCCTTAGGTGTGGCACGCAGGCTCCTTACTTGTGGCATGTGAACTCTTAGTTGCAGCAGGCATGTGGGATTTAGTTCCCTGACCAGGGATCGAACCCAGGCCCCCTGTATTGGGAGCACTGCACCACCAGGGAAGTCCCTAAAAAGAATTTTGAGAAAAGTTTGACAAGTATTCTCCAGAGTTGACAGGTCACAGGGCCTACAAAATTCCAAAGGGGAAAGATTGATGGAACTGTCCCCAGTGGTTGGGAGAAGAGAGAGGGCTGGTGGGACAGTAGATAACACTGCCTTCTAGGGTGGGCAAAGGTAGGCATCATCCTGTCATCTGTGGGTCGGGGGAGCCGTCTTAGGTGGAAGCCAGGCTGTGTTTGCCTTGAAAGCACCCCACCCAAAGGGTCTGTCCACAGGAACTAGACAGCCCAGCAGAAAGAGACTGAAGGGTCAACTGTCATGTAGGAGCTGAGGGGGTCATGAGTGGTCAGCCAGGAGACATTAATCTCCTCAGGGAGATGTGCGCAGCAAGGAGGTCTCCAAAGAACAAGCAAAAAGGAAGGATGAAAGAAAAAGCCAGGATTTGCCATGTAGAGGGCACACAACCGTGGTGCTACAGTGCTGGTCAGTAAGGCTCTGCCCCTGTCCTTCTCCCTGCTCCCCTTACCCTGGCTCTGGAGGCGTTAGAGCAGCAGCGTAAGCTGGGGAGAGGGTGTTACAGGGTGAAAAAGGAACCGATCAATACCCTCCTCCCTTCCTTAATTCAAGTATTTGAGCCTGGGGCAGGCCTGCAGTTGGGCAGGAGAGGAGCTTCGAAATGCATGAGAGATTGAAGTTTTGGGTTAGACAAACTGGACTGCTTACCTGAGAATGAGGCATCCTTGAAACGTGACTGACTGGAAAAGACAAGGGGTCAACTTGAGTTCCCACCAAGGTGCGAGGAAAAGAGATCCAACCAACAGAGAAGGTTAGCTGTCAGTGGGTGGGAGAAAAACGAATTTGTTCCATGAGGGTTCAGCCCCTTAATATTTCAGTTATCTGAGCAAGGATTCCACAAAGAGGCATCTTTGCATACCATGGATTTGTGAACACTTTGGAGGCACGCGGTCTCGGTACTTGACTTATAAAAATATTGCTTTCCTTTCTTCAGCACCCACCTTGGCCAACCTCTGTCTTTGATCAGCTGATCTAGTCTAGTTCTGGATTTGAAGAGCTTCTCTCTTCCACTTACTCTGAAGAGACTTTCCTATTAAGAGCTCTGTAGATAGTCCAGAATGTAAAACTGAAACCTCGAAAGGCAAGTTTCCTGTTCAAGTATAATATCAAGTATTTTTAAAGCACAACTGGGAAGGCTTTCTCTGAAAGGAAGATTCCGTTTTTAATAGAATCCTAGTGTTTGGTAAATAAGTACACAGTGATTAAGACACCAAACTCAGAGCCTGGTTGTGTCTCTTCCTAACTGTGTGACCTTGAGCAAACTACATAACCTCTCTATTCTTCAATTTTCTCCTTTTATAAATGGAGATGGTAATAGGTACCTATCTCATAGAGTTTTAAGGATTTAGTGGATTACAACATGTAAAGTGCTTAGAACAGGGTCTGGTACCATGGTAAGCACTTCAGAATGCTAATTATTGTTTCAGACTGTGTCAGAGCCCAAGTCATATCTTCTTTTTTTTTTTTGAATTATTGAATTTTATTTTATTTATTTTTTTATACAGCAGGTTCTTATTAGTTATCTATTTTATACATATCAGTGTGTATATGTCAATCCCAATCTCCCCCGAGTCATATCTTCTCGGCACTCCAGAATTGCCTGTGCTAGTTCCCACGCACACCCATAGCTTCCTGTCTCTTTCTTCTCTTCCTGAGGGTGTTCTTTGGCAGCACGAGTGAGCTCAGCCCAAGTGTACGGCAGGTCAGAAGTGCCAGGAGTTAACACCCCAGGAGGGACCCCTCATCAATGAGTGCTGGTGTTGGAGGATCAATACCCCAGCTCCCTTGGGCCTCAGTGAGTGGTTTCTGAGGCAGGTTCCACACAAGCTCTCAGAGGATCCCCAGTGGGATGGAGCCCCAGTCATCCACAGCAGTAACTCATCCATTAATGCATCGTGTATTGGTTTTGCCTCTCTTCTTCCTCACTTCCCCCCTCCCCTTTCATGGTTCCTAAGATCACCTCCCAAATAAATGACTTAAACACAAATCTGTAGCTTAGTGGGGAGCATTGGGGAAACCAAAACTAAGACAGCTCTCTTATATGTAAGTCTTCTAGACACTTAAAATTCTATCTTATATGTTTTTCATATCACCCACAACCCATGGGAGTTGCAGAGCTCACAATAGGAGTTCCAGTACTTGCTGATTTTTAATTTTAGATCATCTCCATTATTCAATATCTCTCCCTGAATCCCCTTGAGCTTCAAATTAGAACTGTACCCCCAGAATTTCAGATGGATGGATAGTTATCCTTTTCTTAAATGGCTTCACTCAGAGGGTTCCAGGGCTCTGGTTTTGCTCACTTTTGTGCTCTCAGAGCCAAACACAGTGTCTGGCGTTACAGTACTCAATAAAACTCTACTGCTTCACCAACCAAAACCCTATCCTTCATGTTAAATCTAACTTGCTGCAAATTATACTACAAATAATAAGAAAGCTTCAGAAAACTGATTCTGTATAGTAAGTATCAATAGAACAGCCTAATAATTGTGTGGAGATGATCGAGACTTGCACTGTTTTGTACAGTAGCCACTGGCCATGTCTGGCTACTGAGCATGTGAAATGCAGCCAGTCTGAACTGAAATGTGCTGTCAGTGTAACGTGCACACCAGAATTTGAAGATTTAGTACAAAAGAAGAAGAAGAAGAAAAAAGAAGTGTGAGATATCTCGTTACTAATTTTTTTATAAATTACATGTTGAAATATTTTGGATATATTACTAAAATTAATTTATAATATATGACTAAAATTAAATATATTACTAAAATAAATTTCACCTTTTTCTTTTTACTCTTTTTAACATAGCTGCTAGAAAATTTAAGTTACGCATGTGGCTTATGTTATATTTTTATTGGGCAGTGCTGGTCTAGAGAGTTCTCACACCCATCCTTAGCTATGATGGCTCTTTCTCAACTGTCTCGCATGGGTGGTAATTTTCCTATTCAACCTCTAACTGAACATTTTGGGGGTAATTTTCCTGTGCCAGAGACTGGATACATGAAGGCTCCGCATCACTTGCTACTTGAGACTGGGGTGAGGTAACAAGAAAGGAGGAAGATCTGACCCAGCCAGAGTCTGGGTCCCACCTGCTAACCTGATACATGCATGCTCTTCTTGGTTCCCAGAGGGGGAGTAAAGTAGTTAAAGCTGTAACATGTCAGTAACAAATAATCAGAATCCAATGCCAGTGTTTTTACTAGTATGTCTCTGCTTTCATTTGGTTTGTTGGTTTCTCGGTCTACAATGTGCCTGAGTAGTGTAATTTCCTCCTGACTCAGTTGAATAATCTGAGAATTTAGAATCCAGAGATGTATGCTTGAATGGAGGATATGCGTTTTCTAGTCATTGAGTGAGTCACTTAACCTCTTAAGTATCAGTTTCCAACCCTGTGAAATGAGCACAGTGATACCTGACCATATATCCCACAGAACTGCTATGAGGAGCAAATCAGAGAGTGGGCAGGTTGGATTTACGTGGACCAGACTCTGGGATGAGTTCCTGAAATGACCCCAATTTAGGGAGATGCAGAAGCTTTGACTTTGACTAAAATGTCCCAGAGGGCATCTGGTGGCTGATAAACTCTTCTTCTTCCCTTCATTGAATATCTCAATATAAAGTCTGGGAGAATATAGATCAGAATACCTGTTGTGGTTAATTAACTGAAATAAGTGTCTATATGACGTATTGGTTAGTATGATCATTATCCCTAGGGCTTTGTTTGTTTTTATAGCTATGCACAGAATTTCATTCTTGAGAATTCCAAGGAACAAAAGGTTATTGGCATCCTCTCCAGAAACAAAGAACAGCTGCATTTATTTGGGACATTTCCCAGGCTGCTCCTTTCTCCATGTGTGAAGGCTGCTGTTGATCTGTCATACCAACACTGAAGAGGGAGACTGAGCTCTCACCAATGTCCTTCAGCAGCGCTCACCCAGCTGCCAGGGGTACCATATGGATACTCTGCTGTGTCTTATAACCCCATGGCGGTGGCCTTAGGCAAAGGGAGCTCTACCAACACTGGCCTTTCCCTTAAAGTACACAGTGGTGACCATGGAGCCCCAGTGGAGGAAAGTCCCGGAATGTCCCTGCTTCTACCAGGCTGATCTCATCCTGACAATTGCTGCCATTTATAGAAGGATCAGACTGTCAAGGCTGGAAGAGTCTTGAGAGAGTTGAATGTGCCTCAACTCTGGCTGCCCATTAAAATCTCCTGAGGAGATTTTGAAAATACTCAATGCCTAGTCAGCCTTGATGCTAATATTCTGATTTAATTGAATTGCAACAGGGTCCTGGCATCTGGTGCTTTATAAAAGCTCTTCAGGGTTGAGAACCACTGGACTGAAATCAGGACTAGAACAACTGTCTCTCCGTATCTCATCCAGACAGTTGGAGAGAACATGGCTTCAGACACAGACATCTTTGAATTTTGGATTCTGCCTCACTTACTCATTAACTGAGGGCTCGAACAAACTATTCTCATTGTCTTGCTTATAAAACAGGAAAAATAACACTAATGTCAGAGCATGTTGGGGAAAACTAAGTGTAAAGACTTATGTCTGTTTTCTCCACTCATTGTAAGCAACTTGAGGATAGGGACCATCTGGTAATTTAAAATAGCATTGAATTGAGCAACTACTATGTGACAGACACAGCAAATACAACATGTATTTTATCTCACTCAAGCCTCACAAAACAACTCCATGTGAGTCAAAGAACAATGTCATGCAGTGAAGCATATAAGACACAGATAAGTTAACTGTATGCTCAGGGTCTCACAGACCACAGCAGAACCATGGGTTAAACTCTGATCTTGCTGACTCCAGAGTTCATTATCTGAATCGATGCACTACAATGTTTCCCTAGACTGTGCTAAATGTTGTATCCCTAGCCCCTAGCATGACGCCTGCCACTTGGAAGGTATTCAATAAATATTCAATGAATGAATAAGAATGAAAAGTTGTAAATGAATGAGTAAATGATGAATGAATGAAGTACCTAGCTCATAGTAAACAATCAATTAATATTAGTACTTTTCTCTGTTGATCAGACCTCTCTGCTATCTTCAACAGAAGCAACATGCAATAAACAAAATTATAATGTGCCTTATATTATTACCATAGGAAAATGAAAGGGGATTAACAACAGATCGACCCCATTCTTTCACGTACCATTAGGCAGGATATGATTTTAACTCAGAGCATGTTGATAGTTCCAGATCAGAAAAACAAGTATCAATTCATGCCAGTTTTAGACTCCTCTCATTCTTCCAAATTATTATTTGGACATTAGCTGTCAACATATTTTATATATTTCCTACATGTATTCTGAACGCAGCTGTGCTAAAACTGAGGGCTGATTTCATCACACGAGAGCAGCTTGGAATGGTCAGAAATGCACGATATGTGGGGTCAGCCAGCCTGAGTTCAGGCTTTGGCCATTCACTTACCAGCTGTGAAGCTTTAAGCCCAAGCATCTCAAAGTATTCATGCCCTAGAGGTTTGGGACATTATGCTGTTAAGGTCTCAGAGATGCAAGATAAACACAATGCATTCATTCATTCATTTAAGCAAATATTTGCTGAATGCCAGCCATTGAATTATAAGTGAAATGAACAAGATAGATAAAGTCACTGTTCTCATGGAGCCTGAGATTCTTCAAAGAGAGACATATAATAAATAAGACATTTTCAAACACAGATTAATGCTATCGTTAAAAAAAAAGATAACATGAAGTTATTTTTAAAAGGCTTGGTAGGGGGCTTCCCTGGTGGCGCAGTGGTTGAGAATCTGCCTCCCAATGCAGGGGACACGGGTTCGAGCCCTGGTCTGGGAAGATCCCACGTGCCGTGGAGCGACTAAGCCCGTGAGCCACAATTACTGAGCCTGCGCGTCTGGAGCCTGTGCTCCGCAGCAAGAGAGGCCGCGATAGTGAGAGCCCCGCGCACTGCCATGAAGAGTGGCCCCCACTTACCGCAACCAGAGAAAGCCCTCGCGCACAGAAACGAAGACCCAACACAGCCATAAATTAATTAATTAATTATTTTAAAAAAACGGCTTGGTAGCAAGTTTATTTTAAGAGGGCTGGTAATGGATTATTATTGGTTGTCTACCCAGAGTCCACTTTCCCCTTTCTAATGGTATGCTGTTTTCAATTTGATGTTTACTGTTGCCGCATACCACCCATGGGATGGGTACTGATTGACTTAGCCAAACATATTCAACTCCCCGTTGGCTTAAGGGAGCTACCTAAGCTAAACAGTCCAGTCGGGTAAATCTTGGGATTCTGGCATGCAATCCTGAGCATTGTTTTTTGTGCTTTTCCTCTCAGAATCAGAGGATAAAGATATAAAGACAAGGACTGTTGGAGCCATTTTGCCACTAAAATGGAAGGAGCTTAAGAATGGAGCCGGCAAGAAGAGAAGGGTGCAGTGAGTGGATCCCACTGGGAGATAAGCTGACTCTGAGACTTGCCTTATCTCTGAACTTCAGGTGATAAAAGTGAATAAATTCTTTTACTGTATTGCTTAAGCTAATTTGAGCCAACTTTTCTGTTTCTTGCACCAGAGAGTTCATAAAGGATACAGAATTTGGTTCCAGGAGTAGGGTGCAGTAAACACAAACCTAAAATGTGGGCTTGTCTGAGCAGAGGTGATGATGTGAAGAGCAGTGGCCTGCTGGGACTCAGGCCTGTGCCTACAAGGCACATTAGGAAAAATGGTAGGAAAAATCTAGGATCTGGGATTACAGTAAGGTCCTACAATAAAGCAGCAATCTTTTTTTTTTTTTTAACATCTTTACTGGAGTATAATTGCTTTACAATGTTGTGTTAGTTTCTGCTGTATAACAAAGTGAATCAGCTAACATATACATATATCCTCATATCCCCTCCCTCTTGCGTCTCCCTCCCACCCTCCCTATCGCACCCCTCTAGGTGGTCACAAAGCACCGAGCTGATCTCCCTGTGCTATGCGGCTGCTTCCCACTAGCTATCTGTTTTACATTCGGTAGTGTATATATGTCCATGCCACTCTCTCACTTTGTCCCATCTTACACTTCCCCCTCCCTGTGTCCTCAAGTCCATTCTCTACGTCTGCATCTTTATTCCTATCCTGCCCCTAGGTTCATCAGAACTATTTTTTTTTTTTTAGATTCCGTATATATATGTTAGCATACAATATTTGTTTTTTTCTTTCTGACTTACTTCACTTTGTATGACAGACTCAGGTCCATCCACCTCACTACAAATAACTCAATTTCGTTTTGGTTTTTTTTTTTAAACATCTTTTTTGGAGTATAATTGCTTTACAATGGTGTGTTAGTTTCTGCTTTATAACAAAATGAATCAGTTATACATATACATATATCCCCATATCTCTTCCCTCTTGCATCTCCCTCCCTCCCACCCTCCCTATCCCACCGCTCTAGGTGGTCACAAAGCACCAAGCTGATCTCCCTGTGCTATGCGGCTGCTTCCCACTAGCTATCTATTTTACGTTTGGTAGTGTATATATGTCCATGCCACTCTCTCACTTTGTCCTAGTTTACCTTTCCCCCTCCCCATATCCTCAAGTCCATTCTCTAGTAGGTCTGCATCTTTATTCCCATCTTGCCCCTAGGTTCTTCTGACCATTTTTTTTTTCTTTCTTTTTTTAGATTCCATATATATGTGTTAGCATACAGTATTTGTTTTTCTCTTTCTGACTTACTTCACTCTGTATGACAGTCTCTAGGTCCATCCACCTCACTGCAAATAACTCAATTTCATTTCTTTTTATGGCTGAGTAATATTCCATTGTATATATGTGCCACATCTTCTTTATCCATTCATCTGTTGATGGACACTTAGGTTGCTTCCATGTCCTGGCTATTGTAAATAGTTAAAGCAACAGTGTTAAGATGAAGTGACCTGTCTGAGAGCAGAAGAAAGAAAGTATGGTTTCGCTTAGAAGGCCCTCTCTGGGTATGACTGCAAGAAAAATTACTGGAATCTAGCAGTGTTACAAAGACCAAATACTCGACTCTAAGTTAAGGTTCATACAGGTAAAGACAAGAGGTAAAGCTGGGGCAAAAGAAAAGCCTGTCCGCTTAGGTCACTCTTAAATACTTCCTATGAAACAGTCCCCACCTGACAAAACAAACAAGTGCAGCTGTGATGGAATCAAGGACAGGGAACAAATCATTCCACTCCAAGTTATTGTCAGAAACTGTCCGGAAGCAGAAGCCAGGATGAAAGTTGCAGCCATTACATTGAGGTCTAAGGGGATGGTAATACAACAGAGGCCTGCTGTTAGACAATAGAACTTCCTAAACTCAAATACAACCAGAGGCAAGCATTCTGTCCATGGTTTCTAGCCTGCAGAAGTGACTAGTCAAGTATCCTGATGATAACTAAACCTATAAAGGAGCTGAATTACCAAAGACATCTCAATCCTGGACAACCACAGTCTATGACTGCTCAAACCCTATGGCAATCTCAGACTCTTTGAAGTCACACACACAGAAAAGGGGATGCTAAAATTATGCAGCCCCTGGAAAGGGAAACTTCTCTAGATATGTCAGTGAACAAAGAAAAGCCTCCAAAAGAAGAAAACCAGAGGCTGCCAGATTGATTGATTAACTACTCCTCCACTGACAAAGCATTATCAGACCATGATGCTAAGAAAAAGGAAGAAAATCCTTAGTACCAGCATTTCCAAGCCAGAGTCCTTAGACTCCCCCTGATTCGACTGTTTAAGTCATGTTCTCATCCCCAGGTCACATACCCATCCCAGGGGAATTATGTCTTTTATGTATTATTTGCCAGTGTGTGCCTGTGTTCATGCGGGTGTGCATTTTGCCAATTCTCATCTTTTATAATTGAGATTTCTTTAATTGAAGTTACCTATATCCTTTCCCTACTATTATCTATTGAATGTGTTGGTGACTGATACATTTGTTTTAACAAAGCATGAAGAGCTACACCCAGACTGAAAGAAAAAGTTTTTATATCACCCAGAAGTCTTGGACTTGGAACTAGATGTAGTAATTGGATGATACTTTGGTTGTCTCTTTTGGGGGACAGAATGAGTGTACTGTATGTAGGTATGAAGGAAGACTTTAAAAAATGCATGTGTGGGAGGATGGGTGTATGTAGGTGTTGCATAGTCAAAGGGGTGGACTGTCTAAAACCACTTAATGTGTATCCTAGGATTGAGCAAATAAGTTACTATATTATGGAAAATGAGAACCAGGTTTCTCATGGTCAGGAAAGGAAGTTATAAATAAGGAAAGGGGAAAGACTAGAGTGAATGTAGTGTTGGATTAGCATTGGAGGTTATCAACATAGACTCATGGCTTTTAATCTGTAGATGCATATAGAAATAGACATAAATATATGCCTCTGTGTTCACACATTTATTTCCTAGCTCAATCTGCAGAGAGAGCCTAGAAGCAATGCCAGTAATAATAAACACACTAATTGCTCAGATCTTGGTTTCTGAACACTATTCTCCAATAAAAGTTCTGTGGAGAAATGGCTGATTCTAGGCAGAGGATGTATAAGATAGTCAAGAAATGTCTCATGATGCCAAAAATAAGGAAGTATTAAAAAAGAAATGATGGGAATATGTCAAAAGGGCACAGGAGCCTACTTGAAGGAGCTCCCACCTATCAAATCTGAGACAATTTGAACAACAAAATAAATAATACTAGTAATGGATTATAAATCATAGAATAAAATAAGAATCCACAAACTATACTGATATAAACAAACAAACAGATAAGTGGGAGAGAAGAAAAAGTAAAATTCCAACTAATAAATGTAGAAGGAATAATGTCAAACATTTGTTAAACACCACAGTGATAACTGTTTCAAGCAAGATTTATCAATAAATGTTAAAACCAGTGGACAAAAGTATAATGAGAAAAAGGATATTTACATAATCTCAAAGAAACTCCCCCAAAGTTTCTTATTAATTACAAAGGGGAAAATAGTAACATTATTATACAGAAAGATGGCAGGCACCACCTTAATTTAGTGATCAAAGTTTTCATCAGTATAATGGTCCGAGTCATCATCATTTGTCTTTGGTTATGATGCACTCAGATGGATATAGCACCACTCTGCAGTATTTATTCCAAAAATGTATAACCCGAACTTAAATTATGAACAAACATCAGGCAAACCCAAATCGAGGGCCATTCTACAAAATAACTGACCAACACGCTTCAAAAATGTCAAGGTAATGAAAGACAACAAAAACGATTCCAGATTAAATGAAACTAAGGAGACATAACAACCAAATACAAAGTGTGATCCTGGATTAGGTCTTGAACCAGAAAAAGGACATTAGTGGGACAATCGGTGGTTTTTGTAAAAGACAACAGTATCGTATTAAAGAAAATCTCCTGAATTTAATCTTTGTGCAGAGGTTATGGTAGATGTTAACTTTTGGAGAATCTGGGTGAAGAGAACACAGGAAGTCTTGGTAGTATGTTTATAACATGCTTGCAAGTGAAATCATTTCAAGATGAAACGTTTAACATTTTTTAAATTAACTTTTAAAAAATGAAAAAAAAATCCTCAGCCTTTAAAATGTTTCCATGGTCACCCCTTCTTTAATACTTTTCCTGACCCCTTGATTATTGTAATTCCATAGTTATGTTTACTTCTATATTATAACGGTTTCTATTATGACTCAGAGGTTCATAGACTGACAGCCTGTAAGCTAAATTGACCTTCAATCATTTTTATGTTTGGCTGGCACAAAGGTTTTCCCATCCCCACAAATTTGATTTGTCACAGCTCCCAACTACTCTGTATTATCTTAAACATCAGGCTAATTTTACTCATTTATAATACCAAAATTTTTTTTAGTAGTTTAAACATTTCTACCAAAATCTTGAAATCTTGTGCAACAAATTAAGCAAAATATGTTTTCATATATAACTTGATTTTAGACTCTGTTCAAATAATCATATTCACTGATTCACTGGGTCTGAGTAAATGTTCACTGGACTTTTATTACATCATGAAAATAAGTGCTATTTCATGTTTGACTCAGAAATAGCCATTAGTCACCAAATTCCTAACACTGCTCTTTGAGTTTAATAGCAGTTTAGATCAATCACAAAATATATGAAAATGAGGAGATTCAGAGAGATTCTGAATTTATTACTCATTTCTCAGAAACTTTAGGGGCCGTTGGTTTAGGGATTACATCGTCTCTTCCAGAGTCTTCCTCTACCCCATAATCTAATCACCTGGATGCTACTCCCAGAGATTCAGATTGAATTCCTGTGCAGTAGGACCTGGGCATTCATTCATATATATATATATATATTTAGGTTTCCCAGATGATTCTAATGTGCACCTACATTGGAGAATCACTGATCATCCTTGGTTATGTTTGGGGGAATGGAGCACCCATTGTCCTGGAACAGGGGGTTATAACAGGAACTTGACAAAGTTTACCCCTTCCAATACCCCTTGATACGAGGTGGATCACTGAGAAGAAATTATACATTAAAAATTCCTGGGGAGTTTGTTAAGCATGCAGATTCCAGGATCACACCCTCATAGATTCTGATTCAGTATTTCTATTGCACACTATGCTAATTACCGGTTAGCTACTTCATATAAAGAAGACCTACAGCTCACTCTTGTTCAAGGCTTTATTTCTGAATCACTTGTCCTGACCCACTCATTCCTCCCACCACTTTGCCTCTTCTTAATCCCGCAAACGTCCACATTTATTGCTCATGTTCTTTTCCATCTTCAACTTTCCCATTGGACTTAACTTCTGGCATTTTCTTCTTGGCTCCTCATTCACTGTAGTATGATCTCCCTCAGTGAACCTGCTTTAGCTTGTCTTGGGAAACTGCCCACACAATAGGCCCATTCTTCCCAGAGATTTCTCCTCTTCAGATTCACCTCCCCCATCTTCCACATGCTGGATTTACCCCAGCTTGAGCCTTCCTGTATTAGTTGATTAAAAAGCCACCTTAAAACTTTACGGCTTTAACACAACAAATAGGATTCTATGGGATAAGTAGATGTTTCTTCTAGTCTGGACCAGCTGGGCTGGAGTGTGGTTCACTCACATCTTTGAGACCTCAGTTGGGATGGCTGGGACAGCTTGGGGCCTCTCTCCACGTGCTCTCTCATCCTCCAGTAGGTCAGCCTGGGCTTCAAATGGTGGTGGAAGGGCTCTATAGGATCAACAAGAGAGGGCAAGCCCCAACAAGCAAATCTTTCTTCAAATTGCTGCTTGTGCTACATTTGCTGATGTCCCATTGACCAAAGCAAGTCACTGGCCAAACCTAAAGCCAATGTGGGAAGGGGCTATTTAAAGGCATAAATCAGTGGTGCCCATTACTACAAAAGTAGACTATAGCCTTCCCCCTAATTCCAATTATTTATGCCCCTTTCATGTGCAAATTCTACTGTCTTCCTCTGAACCGCCCCCCCCCCACCACCCAAATCTCATTTAACTATAGTGTTAGGCTCAGAGTCTAGAGTCTTGTGATTTCTATCAAGTTCAAATGAGGATGAGGCAGTTCCTTGGCTGTGACTTTTTTGGATCCAGAAACCTGTAAATGAAAGAGACAAGTTCTATGCTGTGCACACACTCAACAAACAGTGCAAGCCAGAGACAGGACAATTGCAGTAAATATTTCCATTCAAAAAGGGAATTAAAGGAAAACACATAGACACACTGACTCCTAAGAATTCTGGAATCCTGCCAGGCACATGTTGCCAAGTTTCCCTATTCCGATAGCAGGACCCAGATCTGCTCCCCGGGAGTAGTTTCCCAATCCATTGTTCTCCATTGCTCTTGGCGCCTCTGTCCATCTCTTGGCTTTACCTTCTGAAACAACCTTCCTTTTCCAAAAGAAGCAGCCTATGTTGGCCCCTGAGTAGCTTTCTGACCCTACCCCTTACTCAAAAAAAAAAAAGTTGGGGGCTCAAAGGCCATTTTGCAGTTTGTGAAATCTCAGACCCTTTTACTCCAAGCTGGCTATGGTTTTGTTTTTTGTTTGTTTTTAATTAAGACTTTATTAAAGCAGTTTTCAGTTCACGGCACAATTGAGGGGGAAGTGCAGAGATTTCCCATATATCCCTGCCCTCACACATGCATAGCCCCCCATTATCAACATTTCCCCCCCAGATGGTACATTTGTTACAATCACTGAACCTACATTGACACATCTTCATCACCCAGAGTCCATAGTTACATAGAGTTCATTCATGGGTTTGGACAAATGTATAATGATACATATCCTTTGTTATGGCATCATACGGAGTATTTTCAGTGCTCTAAAAATCCTCTGTGCTCTGCCTGTTCATCCCCAACAAACCCTGGCAACCACTGATCTTTTTACTGTCTCCATAGTTTTGCCTTTTCCAGAATGTTACTATGGTTTTGGTTTTTGTTTTTTTGTTTTAGTACAACTCTCTTTAAAATGTCATAGGTGTTCTATTATTGTAACTTATGTCCAGTACATGTTCCAAGCCACATCGATAATTCTTTCTGAGACTGGAATATCTCTACTTTGAGCATGTTTGGCTGCTATGGAACAATATCCTAAGATTCTTAGAAGATGTTCCACCTGAGATATTCCACTGGAAACCAACTTGTAAAACCCTAAACCCCAAATTCATGAACAAGTAAGTTTCAAAAAAAGAATGGGAAGGAATCGTTTCTGCAAGAACAGGAAGGGTAACAACACAGAGAGAGACTGGGAATTTGCACCGAACCAGATCTGGGATATTCCATTCTCACTGGATGTTGTGTGCATGGGTTGAACTTGATTGAAGGCACAAGACTGGGCAAACAGCCATAATTTGACAGGTGCTGTCCCAAGGTATATTCAGTTTCCTGAAGTATTTTTTTTTAATTTAACGTTATTTTACATGTATGTTTGCAAGTTATTTTATGGTATTTGTCATATGTTGTTTTAAATGGTTGTCCATCAAATTAATATGTCATCATTTACCAGTCCCCTGTAGTACCTTATTTAGGCAGTTTTGGTTTTCTGCTATTAAGATAACTCTGCTGTCATCATCTCTATAAATTTTTACTTTTGAGTTCATTGATTGATACATTCTCCAATCTTTTAAGAATTGGATCACTGGTTAATGGTATAGAAACATACTTGAGGCAAGTGAGCTAAGTGTCCAGTGTTTTCTAGAAGGATTGTAGCAATTTATAACACTGTCATCAGCCTACCTATTTCCCTGAAGACTTATCATCATTGAATTTTATCATTTTTCTTTTTTAGAATTTAGCAGACAAAATGGCCTCTCCTGGTTTTAATTTCCATTTCTGTAACTTCTAAGTAGAGCAATAATTCTTCCTTCTGTTAAATTACCTAGAGTCATTTTTCTTGTGTGAAGTCTGCGCCAGTTGTAGAGTGTAAAATTAACGTTACGTTCAGCTTCAAATGATAAAAACAAGAAAATCTGAAGGACAAAAAATTTAACAGTGTTTTTTTTCTTTCTCACATAAAAGAAGTCTGGGAACAGTCCAGTGCTGCCAGACACTCCAAGTTGTCAGGGACCCCGGCTTGGTCAATGTTATTGCTCTATAACCCTTAGCAACAGGATCTGCGTTCCAGTTGGCAGGAAGGAGATGAGGGGATGTGGGTGAGGGTGGGATAAGCCACTTCCCTTTAGGGACATTTTCCAGAAGGTGCACACCACTTCTGTTTATATCCCCTTGGTCAGCACTAAGTTTTATTTCCAGAAGAAAAGGGAGGACAGACAGTGCGTTGACTAGCAGTCCCTGCCACACACAGCCCATCTCCATCTCCCATGAGGGCTGAGAAAGTAGCCGCAGTGGGAGGAAGCGATGGTGCTGTTCAACGGGGAATAAGGGAGCAAAGGCGCCAAGACTCAGGCTGGCACAGAGAGATGAGTGTGTAGAAAATCTCACCCAGGGGAATCAGGTTCTCTCCGATCCTGAACTCTTTCTGGTGCTTAACCCTTAGCCCTCTCGTATAGACCTTTCATCTCCTCCCTCAGATTCTCAACATTTTTCAAGACCCAGCTCGGATCTGAACTCCTTCCGCAGCCTTTCCTTCCCAGCCCAAGCGCTTACTACTTATTTGAACCTAGGCACCAAGATAGGTCTTGTTATCATTTCTCCATGTGTAGTTGACCCAAAGAAATTACAAATTTATGGAAAGCAGGCATAGTACCTTACATTTTTCGGTGGACATCACCCTTCCATGTTCTCTTATCTCAATTTAGGAATCCCTGCCTACTTGCAAATATCCTGTTTTGGGGAATCCAAGGCTGAAAAATCCAGTGAATGTAATTTGCTCAAGAAGACATCAAGTATCAATTTACACCATCAGTTCTAGTCAGTAAACAAAAAATATGGCAACAGGATAAGAACATTTGGGACTTAGTAATATGATGTTTTTGTTCTGCTGTTTTGTTTTGAATTCCACAGCTCTGCTTTAGAGATAACTCAGAGATATCAAAGAACTTACTCCTGAAAATTGTTACATGTGGCTTGAAACTGTATATCAGGGATACATTAAGTGTATGGCAAATTGGAGGATGCTGCCTGATAATCAAGATGTAACACTCTGTTTCATAAAAAAGGAATATTTGCCCATTTATTCACAAATATGTAATATGTATCAAGTGCCTGCTACCGACCAGGGGAGATGGTACGGGGTCAGATACTCTGAGGAATTCAAGATGAATCAGACCGGGATGTGGCTCTCAAGAAGCTTTAGCCTTGTAGGTGAGAAACACACACATAAATGTTAATAAGTTACCTTTTAACTGTCTCTTTAACTGTTGGAGAGTGGAAGAAACCCAATTAGCAGAAAGAGAACCTTGCTCTGGATTGATCAAGCACAAACAGGAAACCTAAGAGTGGCTCAAAGCAGCCCTTGACTTAAAGTGCATGGGGAGTGGGGTTGGGATGAATGTCAAGGTCAAGAGGACAGTATGAATCCAAGTAGGATGGCAAGCATCCTCAGGGTAGCGGGTGGAATTTGCATGGGCATGTGAAGGGCTGAAATGTGGGCCTTTCCAACTGTCTATTGTTAGATGGTGCCTGCTATGTTGAATATTATGTATTTTGCCTCTTACCCCAGGTATACCCTGGCTATAGGAAAAGAAGATGTGAAAGGCAGGAGAGAGCCAGATTGTTGAGGGCCCCGAATGTCAGGCTAGGAAGCTGAGAGCCAGTGGGGCGCCATGGACAAGTGTGGTCTTAGAAGCAGGTAAAAGGAATCCCAAGTTCACATTTCTTCTTTATCAGATATTTACTGTGTGAATTTGGCCAACTAATTTCTCATGTGTAAAATGAGGATAATGATACTGATACTGACATCTCACTCAATACATAAAAATGTGTTGTTGCCGCACATAAGTTATTAAACATATGGTTCAGTATGGCTAATGGCCTTGCTAAGCAGTCTATAAACTACCACTTGATAAAATTAGAAATGAATTAATCCTTTTATAGCTAGAAAATTCTTCAACAGATCACTCATTCAGATCTAATGGCACCACTTCCAGAAACTTCTTGATACTTCTTGAGCTGTCAGGCTGAGGATTGAAGAAGGAGGAACCCCTGGATTTCTGAGTAAAGGACACCCAGGGGATCCGGGTGCTTGGGCATTCCTCTTCTCTGCTTCCCAGCAAGGGAGGCCCCTCAGCCTAGAAATACCTGCCCAGGAGGGAGCTGGGGCAGGGGAGGGAGGAAGCAGCAGGGAGATGTGATGGGAGGAGTTTGGGAGAGAAAGTGAGACGATGCCAAGGAAACCTGATTTTACTGAGTGGCATCCCCCATCCAACGCCAACTCCTCCAGAAGCTAGGCTCTGGAGAGCCTTTTGAGCTAGGGACCCAGGGGTAACCCTGCCCAACAAACAGGTGATATTCAGGAGAAATTTCTGGTTGACACCTCTGGCATTTGCAGCTTATAGTGCCTAGAAACTCTGAGAGACTGAAGAGGCCCCAGGAGATGGGAAAGAACTCAAAAAGAACGCAAGAGGTAAGAAGATAGGAGTGTCCTCACCTACTTCACCAACCAGGGCAAGGCCTTTAGCAATGGCCTCCCTTTGGATTGCAAATGGTGTATCTGGACCATCTCAACTCATCAGCCTGCACATCTTACTGTGCAACAATCAGAAAGCAAGATCTGAGGTCCTTGGGAATGAGAACTGAGCCTGGAAGATTGAGGAGGGGGAGAGACGAAGAAAAAGGAGAAGAAATGAGCAATTGGAACTCAGAGGAAGATGGCTCTGGCTGGCCTGTTGAAATGGGGGGCTTGAGATCTTTGGCCTGAAGGAAATAGACATTGGGGTGGGTGCAGTCAAGGGACAGACGATGGACAGAGGGCACCCAGAACAACCCACCATTAGGGGCACACCAAGTCCCATCAAAGAGTACAGGGACATGGGTAATTTCAAGAGAATTTTCAGCTCCCTGTTTCCCTATATGTTGTTTGCCAAAATGATCCCCCTGAGGGCAGATCCTAGGTATCCTGCTAGTTCTCACTCCCCACCTCACCTTTGACCATGGCCCTGTGGGACTTTTCAAAAGGAAGTTGTACCTGTCATGCAGGTAGCATCTTACTATGGTGCACTGCCTCGCAGGGAAAAATCCTCCAGGGCACCAAATAAAGGGTCAACTTGGTGCCAAATAAAGGGTCTGGGTCTCAAGTACATATTTTGCATTGATTTCAAGTAGGAGGAGGTGAAATATTAAGATTATAGTTTCAAATTCAAGTAAGTTATGTGGGTTATCTTCTTAAATATTTACTCAAACTCATGGGGGAGCAAGTTCCTTTAGCTTTTGCCCGAAGATTATTGAGTGTTATAAATCTGTATTTATTTTTTAATTTGGGTACAATTTTTCTGTTTGCTTCAACTTTTCTACACCTTTCGTGACCCAAAAGCTTCTCTTCTTTTTGCTGGTAATTTCCACAAAATATTTTCTTATTCTAGCAATGAGCAAAATTCATCTGTGATACATAAATTGATCTTTAAAAAAGGCTAGTTTCCTTTTGTATGTTTAATGATTATTTTTAAATTTTATATTATAATTATTCATTTCACTCAATTATATACCAATATAAATTATAATGATGAATCAACCTAGAATATTGATTAACATGTAGAGTCTTATGGTGACAGGAAATTTTAACTTTTTCAATGTTTTTTTTGAATTTTAGAATTTTATTTATTTTTTTATACAGCAGGTTCTTATTAGTTATCCATTTTATACATATTAGTGTATACATGTCAATCCCAATCTCCCAATTCATCCCACCACCACCACCCCCACCACTTTCCCCCCTTGGTGTCCATATGTCTGTTCTCTACATCTGTGTCTCAATTTCTGCCCTGCAAACCAGTTCATCTGTACCATTTTTCTAGGTTCCACATATATGAGTTAATATATGATATTTATTTTTCTCTTTCTGACTTACTTCACTCAGTATGACAGTCTCCAGATCCATCCACGTCTCTACAAATGACCCAATTTCGTTCCTTTTTATGGCTGAGTAATATTCCATTTTAAATATGTACCACATCTTCTTTATTCATTCCTCTGTCGATGGGCATTTAGGTTGCTTCCATGACCTGGCTACTGTAAACAGTGCTGCAATGAACATTGGGGTGCATGTGTCTTTTTGAATTATGGTTTTCTCTGGGCATATGCCCAGTAGTGGGATTGCTGGGTCATATAGTAATTCTATTTTTAGTTTTTTAAGGAACCTCCATACTGTTCTCCATAGTGGCTGTATCAATTTACATTCCCACCAAGAGTGCAAGAGGGTTCCCTTTTCTCCACACCCTATCCAGCATTTGTTGTGTGTAGATATTCTGATGATGCCCATTCTAATTGGTGTGAGGTGATAACTCATTGTAGTTTTGATTTGCATTTCTCTAATAATTAGTGATGTTCAGCAGCTTTTCATGTCCTTCTTGGCCATCTGTATGTCTTCTTTGGAGAAATGTCTATCTAGGTCTTCTGACCATTTTTTGATTGGGTTGTATGTTTTTTTAATATTGAGCTGCATGACCTGTTTATATATTTTGGAAATTACTCCTTTGCCTGTTGATTCCTTTGCAAATATTTTCTCCCGTTCTGAGGGTTGTCTTTTTGTCTTGTTTGTAGTTTCCTTTGCTTTGCAAATGCTTTTAAATGTCATTAGGTCCCATTTGTTTATTGTTGTTTTTATTTCCATTACTCTAGGAGGTGGATCAAAAAAGATCTTGCTGTGATTTATGTCAAAGAGTGTTTTTCCTGTTTTCCATCAGAGTTTTATAGTGTCCAGTCTTACTTTTAGGTCTCTAATCCATTTTGAGTTTATTTTTGTGTATGGTGTTAGGGAGTGTTCTAATTTCATTCTTTTACATGTGGCTGTCCAGTTTTCCCAGCACCACTTATTGAAGAGACTGTCTTTTCTCCATTGTATATCCTTGCCACCTTTGTCATAGATTAGTTGAACATAGGTGTGTGGGTTTTTCTCTTGGCTTTCTATCCTGTTCCATTGGTCTATATTTCTGTTTTTGTGCCAGTACCATATTGTCTTGATTACTGTAGCTTTGTAGTATAGTCTGAAGTCAGGGAGTCTGATTCCTCCAGCTCTGTTTTTTTCCCTCAAGACTGCTTTGGCTATTCGGTGTCTTTTGTGTCTCCATACAACTTTTAAGATTATTTGTTCAAGTTCTGTGAAAAATGCCATTGGTAGTTTGATAGGGATTGCGTTGAATCTGTAGATTGCTTTGGGTAGTATAGTCATTTTCACAATGTTGATTCTTCCAATCCAAGAACATGGTATATCTCTCCAACTGTTGGTATCATCTTTAGTTTCCTTCATCAGTGTCTTATAGTTTTCTGCATGCAGGTCTTTTGTCTCCTTAGGTAGGTTTATTCCTAGGAATTTTATTCTTTCTTTTGCAATGGTAAATGGGAGTGTTTCCTTAATTTCTCTTTCAGATTTTTCATCATTAGTGTATAGGAATGCAAGAGATTTCTGTGCATTAATACTGTATCCTGCAACTTTACCAAATTCATTGATTAGCTCTAGTAGTTTTCTGGTGGCATCTTTAGGATCCTCTATGTATAGTATCATGTCATCTGCAAACAGTGACAGTTTTACTTCTTCTTTTCCAATTTGCATTCCCCTTATTTCTTTTTCTTCTCTGATTGCCATGGCTAGGACTTCCAAAACTATGTTGAATAATAGTGGTGAGAGTCGACATCCTTGTCTTGTTCCTGATCTTAGAGGAAATGCTTTCGGTTTTTCACGATTGAGAATGATGTTTGCTGTGGGTTTGTCGTATATGGCCTTTATTATGTTGAGTTAGGTTCCCTCTATGCCCACTTTCTGGAGAGCTTTTATCATGAATGGGTGTTGAATTTTGTCCAGAGATTTTTCTGCATCTATTGAGATGATCATATGGTTTTTATTCTTCAGTTTGTTAATATGGTGTATCACATTGATTGAATTGTGTATATTGAAGATTCCTTGCATCCCAGGGATAAATCCCACTTGATCATGGTGTATGATCCTTATAATGTGTTGTTGGATTCTGTTTGCTAGTATTCTGTTGAGGATTTTTGCATCTATGTTCATCAGTGATATTGGTTTGTAATTTTCTTTTTTTGTAGCATCTTTGTCTGGTTTTGGTATCAGCGTGATGGTGGCCTCATAGAATGAGTTTGGGAGTGTTCCTTCCTCTGCAATTTTTCAGAAGTGTTTGAGAAGCATGGGTGTTAGCTATTCTCTAAATGTTTTATAGAATTCACCTGTGAAGCCATCTGGTCCTGGAATTTTGTTTGTTGGAAGATTTTTAATCACAGTTTCAATGTCATTACTTGTGATTGGTCTGTTCATATTTTCTATTTCTTCCTGGTTCAGTCTTGGAAGGTTATACCTTCTAAGAATTTGTCCGTTTCTTCCAGGTTGTCCATTTTACTGGCATAGAGTTGCCTGTAGTAATCTCTTAGGATGCTTTGTATTTCTGCAGTGTCTGTTGTAACTTCTCCTTTTTCATTTCTGATTTTATTGATTTGAGTCCTCTCCCTCTTTTGCTTGATGAGTCTGGCTAATGGCTTATCAATTTTGTTTATGTTCTCAAAGAACCAGCTTTTAGTTTTATTGACGTTTGCTATTGTTTTCTTTGTTTCTATTTCATTTATTTCTGCTCTGATCTTTATGATTTCTTTCCTTCTACTAACTTTGAGGTTTGTTTGTTCTTCTTTCTCTAGTTCCTTTAGGTGTAAGGTTAGATTGTTTATTTGAGATTTTTCTTGTTTCTTGAGGTAGGCTTGTATAGCTATAAACTTCCCTCTTAGAACTGCTTTTGCTGCATCCCATAGGTTTTGGATCATTGTGTTGTCATTGTCATTTGTCTCTAGGTATTTTTTTTATTTCCTCTTTGATTTCGTCAGTGATCTCTTGGTTATTTAGTAATGTATTGTTTAGCCTCCATGTGTTTGTATTTTTTATGTTTATTTCCCTGTAATTGATTTCTAATCTCCTAGCGTTGTGGTCAGAAGAGATGCCTGATATGATTTCAATTTTCTTAAATTTACTGAGGTTTGATTTGTGACCCAAGATGTGATCTGTCCTGGAGAATGTTCCATGCGCACTTGAGAAGAAAGTGTAATCTGCTGTTTTTGGATGGAATGTCCTATAAATATCAATTAAATCTATCTGGTCTATTGTGTCATTTAAAGCTTGTGTTTCCTTATTAATTTTCTGTTTGGATGATCTGTCCATTGGTGTAAGTGAGGTGTTAACGTCCCCCAGTAATATTGTGTTACTGTTGATTTCCTCTTTTAGAGCTGTTAGCAGTTGTCTTATGTATTGAGGTGCTCCTATTTTGGGTGCATATGTACGTAGAATTGTTATATCTTCTTCTTGAATTGATCCCTTGACCATTATGTAGTGTCTTTCCTTGTCTCTTGTAACATTCTTTATTTTAAAGTCTATTTTATCTGACATGAGTATTGCTACTCCAGCTTTCTTTTGATTTCCATTTGCATGGAATATCTTTTTCCATTCCCTCACTTTCAGTCTATATGTGTCCCTAGGTCTGAAGTGGGTCTATTGTAGACAGCATATATATGGGTTCTGTTTTTGTATCCATTCAGCGAGCCTGTGTCCTTTGGTTGGAGCATTTAATCCATTCACGTTTAAGGTAATTATTGATATGTATGTTCCTATTACCATTTTCTTAATTGTTTTGGGTTTGTTTTTGTAGGTCCTTTTCTTCTCTTGTGTTTCCCACTTAGAAAAATTCCTTTAGCATTTGTTGTAGAGCTGGTTTGGTGGTGCTGCTTTCTCTTAGCTTTTTCTTGTCTGTAAAGCTTTTGATTTCTCCGTCGAATCTGAATGAGATCCTTGCCAGGTACAGTAATCTTGGTTGTAAGTTCTTCCCTTTCATCACTTTAAATATATCATGCCATTCCCTTCTGGCTTGTAGAGTTTCTGCTGAGAAATCAGCTGTTAACCTTATGGGAGTTCCCTTATATGTTATTTGTCGTTTTTCCCTTGTTGCTTTCAATAGTTTTTCTTTGTCTTTAATTTTTGTCAGTTTGATTACTATGTGTCTCTGCATTTTTCTCCTTAGTTTTATCCTGCCTAGGACTCTCTGGGCTTCCTGGCCTTGGGTGGCTATTTCCTTTCCCATGTTAGGGAAGTTTTTGACTATAATCTCTTCAAATATTTTCTGTGGTCCTTTCTCTCTCTCTTCTCTTTCTGAGACCCCTATAATGCAAAGGTTGTTATGTTTAATGTTGTTCCAGAGGTCCCTTATGCTGTCTTCATTTCTTTTCATTCTTTTTTCTTTATTTTGTTCCGTGGCAGTGAATACCACCATGCTGCCTTCTAGGTCCCTTATCCATTCTTCTGCCTCAGTTATTCTGCTACTGATTCCTTCTAGTGTATTTTTCATTTCAGTTATTGTATTGTTCATCTCTGTTTATTCTTTAATTCTTCTAGGTGTTTGTTCTTTAATTCTTTTAGGTCTTTGTTAAACATTTCTTGCATCTTCTTGATCTTTGCCTCCATTCTTTTTCCGAGGTCCTGGATCATCTTCACTATTATTATTCTGAATTCTTTTTCTGGAAGGTTGCCTATCTCCACTTCATTTAGTTGTTTTTCTGGGATTTTATCTTGTTCCTTCATCTGGTACATAGCCCTCTGCCTCTTCATCTTGTCCATCTTTCTGTGAATGTGGTTTTTGTTCCACAGGCCCCAGGATTGTAGTTCTTCTTGCTTCTGCTGTCTGCCCTCTGGTGGATGAGGCTATCTAAGAGGCTTGTGCGAGTTTCCTGACTGGAGGGACTGGTGGTGGGTAGAGCTGGGTGTTGCTCTGGTGGGCAGAACTCAGTAAAACTTTAATCCACTTGTCTGCTGATGGGTGGGGCTGGGTTCCCACCCTGTTGGTTGTTTGGCCTGAGGCGGCCCAACACTGGAGCCTACCTGGCTCTTTGGTGGGGCTAATGGCAGACTCTGGGACAGGTCATGCCAAGGAGCAGCTCCCAGAACTTCTGCTGCCAGTGTGTCCATCCCCATGGTGAGCCACAGCCACCCCCACCTCTGCAGGAGTCCCTCTAAAATTAGCAGGTATGTCTGGTTCAGTCTCCTGTGGGGTCACTGCTCCTTCCCCTGGGTCCTGATGCACACAGTACTTTGTGTGTGCCCTCCAAGAGTGGAATCTCTGTTTCCCCCAGTTCTATTGAAGTCCTGTGATCAAATCCCACTAGCCTTCAAAGTCTGATTCTCTAGGAATTCCTCCTCCTGTTGCTGGACCCACAAGTTGGGAAGCCTGACGTGGGGCTCAGAACCTATACTCCAGTGGGTGGACTTCTGTGGCATACGTGTTCTCCAGTTTGTGAGTCACCCACCCAGCAGTTATGGGAATTGATTTTGTTGTGCTTGTGCCTTTCCTACCGTCTCCTTGTGGCTTCTCCTTTGTCTTTGGATGTTGGGTATCTTTTTTGGTGAGTTCCAGTGTCTTCCTGTCGATGACTGTTCAGCAGTTAGTTGTGATTCCGGTGCTCTCGCAAGAGGGAGTGAGAGCACGTCCTTCTACTCCACCATCTTCAGGACTGCAGCCAACTTTTTCAATTTTGAAGTAATAATAATCATAATAAATATTCAATACAGAAAAATTTAATATGTAAAACTTTAACTTATGTGCATATTTGTTGCCAAGAATTATGATATGGTGATCAATAGCATATTTCTAAGTTTAAAAGTATATTTTACTAAAACAAAATTCTATGGGTAACATAGATGGAAATATGAGTACAAGGAGGAACAATAAATGATGGAAAATTTCTGGCTGTTAAGAAAGAGCTTGTTCATGTGTTTTTCAAATAGGTGAAGGTACGTATTTCATACATTTGAGTGATTTAACAGTTCTAAAAGTCAGTGTGCCAGAAGTTACATTTTCTTGATTATTTAAACTTGCAATAAAAATTTTATATGTTAACTTAAAAATGTGTGAGGATATATAATTTTTCCAAGAATATTAGGAGTTCCCAGAACAAAGTATTTTGTAGATCTCTGCCCTAAGATGTGGGAGATGAATGCAGAAAGGGAAGGGTGTGGCAGGGGAGGTGCCAACCCATGCTACCATTTTGCCGGGATGTGGGGTTGTGCCCCATGTCATTTCTGAGCTGTCACTGCTTTGCTGTCAGGATGTCTTGTCTGGCTTTCTGAGAAGATATGAAGCAGACGGACCTGAGCTGGAACACTTCATTCTCCAGAGTGCTTGCTCAGATGTGAACAGGTGTGACGATGGACTCCGCTTGTGGATCGTGACTGTAAGTGTGCCCTACAGTCACCCTGTAGTGCTCACAATCCTACAAGAGAATGGGAGTGGAATATGGGAGTGGGGGAGCCGATTAGACTCCCTGGGTTGCTAACATCTTGGTGAAGCTGCCATGTTTTTTTGTGTTTGCGTGTTGGTTTCTGCTTTATAACAAAGTGAATCAGCTATACATATACATATATCCCCATATCTCTTCCCTCTGCTATACATATACATATATCCCCATATCTCTTCCCTCTGCATCTCCCTCCCACCCTCCCTATCTCACCCCTCTAGGTGGTCACAAAGCACCAAGCTGACCTCCCTGTGCTATGTGGCTGCTTCCCACTAGCTATCTATTTTACATTTGGTAGTGTATATATGTGCTTGCCTCTCTCTCACTTCGTCCCAGCTTCCCCTTCCCCCTCCCTATGTCCTCAAGTCCATTCTCTATGTCTGCGTCTTTGTTCCTGTCCTGCCCCTAGGTTCTTCAGCATCTTTTTTTTTTTTTTTTTAGATTCCATATATATGTGTTAGCATATGGTATTTGTTTTTCTCTTTCTGACTTACTTCACTCTGTATGACAGACTCTATGTCCATCCACTTCACTACAAATAACTCAATTTTGTTTCTTTTTATGGCTGTGTAATATTCCACTGTATATATGTACTGCATCTACTTTATCCATTCATCTGTCAATGGACACGTAGGTTGCTTCCGTATCCAATTTTCCCAGCACCACTTACTGAAGAGGCTGTCTTTTCTCCATTGTATATCCTTGCCTCCTTTGTCATAGATTAGTGACCATAGGCGTGTGGGTTTATCTCTGGGCTTTCTATCCTGTCCCATTCATCTATAGTTCTGTTTTTGTGCCAGTACCATATTGTCTTGATTACTGTAGCTTTGTAGTATAGTCTGAAGTCAGGGAGTCCAATTCCTCCAGCTCTGTTTTTTTCCCTCAAGACTGCTTTGGCTGTTCGGGGTCTTTTGTGTCTTCATACAAATTGTGAAATTTTTTGTTCTAGTTCTCTGAAAAATGCCATTGGTAGTTTGATAGGGATTGCATTGAATCTGTAGATTGCTTTGGGTAGTATAGTCATTTTCACAATGTTGATTCTTCCAATCCAAGAACATGGCATATCTCTCCATTTGTTTGTATCGTCTTTGATTTCTTTCATCAGTGTCTTATAGTTTTCTACATACAGGTCTTTTGTCTCCTTAGGTAGGTTTATTCCTAGGTATTTTATTCTTTTTGTTGCAATGGTAAATGGGAGTGTCTCCTTAATTTCTCTTTCAGATTTTTCATCATTAGTGTATAGGAATGCAAGAGATATCTGTTGAAGCTGCCATTTAACTGAAAAGATGTGGTGTTAAAAATGCATGATGGAATGGGTAGGAGAACATGGGTTATCCTATTAGCCTTCAGGGCCTAGACTCCTAGGTGACTCTGAGCACAGGACTTAGGCGTCTCCAAGCTCAGGCTCCCAGGCATAGATGGATTCCTTGGCACCCCTGTCAGTGCTGATGGCTCACCCTTCTCCTGACCTCATCTACCTTGTGCTGGTGCTGCCTGCTTGGTGCATTTCATCATCTTCTCTTACACCTCCCTGGAGTCTCGCCACTTGCGTAGGATGTTTGCCAGCAAAGGCTGTTTTGGCAGAAGGTACACTGGGTTCTCTGAGCTAAGGAAAAGCCAGTCCCTTTAGAAGTCAGTTTCCCAGTGGCTCCAGAAGTTCCTTTCTCTGTGGCGCCCAGCTGTCACAAGGACAGGCTATGTCCAGGAGTGTTGACCCCGGGCCTGGCATGGCAGGAACAGGGCAGGTGGGAGGGATGATCTGAGGCCAGCTGGGATGCCCTGCTGGCAACAACAAACAAGACACGTGGAAACAAAGGGGGTTCTCAGGCAGTCACAGCCATGGGGTCCTGACAGCTCTGAAGGCCACAGAGAAAGCAGGAGGGTGTGAAGTGGCATCTCCAGTTTGCACTTAAAATAGTAACTTTCCCAGTCTGCCCTTTCCTCAATGAAACCAAAAGTCGCCTTTATGATGGGAGGGTCTCACTACACCATGGCCTTTAGATCAGTGGTCCTCAGGGTGGGAAGTGAGGTCCATGAGGTCAAAACTATTCCCATAATGATATTAAGATTCTGTTTTAATATTCAATCTCTCATTAGTGTGTAGTGAAGGAAAATGTTTTCCTCAGCCTTCTTAGGGTTCCTGGCTTGGTCTAAAAAGTAAACTGACAAAAACAGATTAACAGGAGAAAAACATACCCAGTCTCTTGAATTTTTACATGTACGCGGGAGCCTTCACAAGGGACTAAAGACCTGAAGAAGTGCCCAGAGCAGGAAGCTTTTATACCTTTCAGACAAAGAAACAATAAATTGGTGACAAATTGACAAGGCAAAGAAGTTTGGGCTAGACATAAGAATGGTAAAAAAAAGTGACCAGAAAGATAAGGGTTAGTTTAATAAGGTTTATTTGCAGATTCCTCTAGTGCCATCACTGGGCTGATAAGAGTCTATATCCAGTAAAAGAAGAAATTATTTCCTGCCTTTAGGCAGATAGGGGGGAGTTTTTTCTATGTTTACTGCTTCTTAATTGCTTTCAGCTCAAGATATGTCAAAGAGGCATATTTTGGAGTGACACACTCTGGTTTCTTTCAAGTGTACCCTGGAATTTTCCAGAGGCTCCATGACATCCGGTGACATCTTTGCTCTGATGGCAAATAGAATGTGTGCTTCTGTGTTCTTATGTTTTAAAGGCTCCTCAGTTTTAATTTCTATTACAATAAATATCTGTAGATATAATCCAATAGGTATAACAGAAGCTTTGGCATTTCCAATAATTTCTAAGAGTGCTAAGAAGTCCTGAGGCCAAAAGAATTGCCGTCTTAGAGCTTGTATTTCAGCACTTGTTTTGTAGATTTGGAGAACGAGGTCCCAAAGAGAGGAGATCATTTGCTTAAGATCACACAGAGCTTGAGGCAGAGTCGGGCAGAAAATTCTGTACACACCACGGTGCCCAGGTCACTTTGCTGCTTAACTACTCGCCAAAGCAGTGATTCTCATATAATCGCTTACTTCCCTCCGAGTACATGGGGCAGGGCCTTATGTGCGCCTTTTGCCTCCTGCCCCCCACCGCCCCCGGGGAAGAGGGGGTCTTTCAGTGTAAGAAGATGCAACAGGACAACGCTACAGGAGGCCACTCACAGTAACAAGCCTGGAAAAGTAAAGTTTGTCTGTGGTCCTTTCGGAAGGATGTTAGGTTTCCCTGGATGGAGCCGGGAGCAGGTCGGTCAGGGACGGAGCAGGTACGATGAAGCAGTAGAGCAAGGCAGATGGGTCTGCAGCAGACTCACTTTGGACTGAACGGTGACCAGATGGAAACAGTCAAGGTCTATTTTGTTTCATATCTTGGATTCTAACCTTGTGATCCTAGTCTATTGTGACTAGGTTTATCTTCTTTCTGTTAATGTACTGCTCTCAAGGCCCTTTCAGACTTTGTGGGGCATGGCAGTTTGAGCCTTAGAAGTATCTAGTGTATTTGCCCATTCATTCAGCGGTGTCTGTTGAGTACCTGCCATGTGTCTCACACAGGTATGGGCTCTGGGGGTACAGCAGTGACAAGAAATACACAGGCTCTTCTCTCATGGAGACCACCTTCTAGCAGGATGGTCCAGCTCCTCCTTTCCAGGTGCCAGAGGCTCAGAAAGGTGAAGTGACTTGCTAAAGTCACAGAGCCAGGTGAGGAAAGAATTTGCTGGGAATCTACCCTGTGCCTCGTCCCCTGGGGAATACAGCAGAAACAGGTGATCTAGTCTACGCCACAAACGAGCTTGTTTGAGAGCTGAGGCATATGCCCAAGTAGTATTATAAGGATTTAGAAGGCAAAGGCTAGGTGAGTATAAAGTAATTGTTTAATTGCTTTAATTACTGGAGGGGAGTTTCTGTGAAAAAAAAAATCATTCAGGGGGTTACATTTTTGTGTTTGTTATTTCTTTAAGGTTTAATTGATCAAGCTACACATTTAAAACTCAAGTTCATTTCTCAAATTCTGCTTATAAATAGATTAGGATTTGTAAATCTGGCAAATTTGAAAAATCACTTTTGAAGGCCTTAGATTAAATGTTGTATCACTTACAAATTCAGTTGAACTACTTTAAACATGTTAAAATGCATGTATAAATTTAATACATTTGATTTCCCTTTTAAGTTACTCAACTGCCTAATTTAACAAAACATCCTGAGTACCCAAATAACCTCTGAAAGAAGTAACAAGTCACAATCTTATATGTGTGATGAGGCCTAAGTTTTCTTGGCTGTTTCAATACTATATAAGACAATGAGATTTCTACTGAAAATCAAAAGTCTAAATTAGTTACGCAGTTAAGATTTTAAATTGAAATGTCAACACTGACCTATTTATAACTCAAATAGGCCAAATTATCCTAAATGTTCACATATCTAAAATACCAAATATGTACAGATTCCTAACATAAACTGTTAATACTGTTGTTTGATACTTTTTAATATTCTTATACCAATCTTAACTCTTTCTGAAATAAAACAAATTAGGGAATAATTTAGATCATCCTGCCGTATTCTGGGAGTTCCCTTCCTATGGAATTTTTAGGGTTGCTTTCTCAGTTTGCTGGAGGTTGCACAGTAATCAGTGATTTTGGCCTAGATACTGACTAGACCCTTATCTGTTGCCCTGATGTCAGGAACACTCAAAGTGGTGTCCCCAGGCATGGCTTTTACATTTAAGTTAGACAATAACTAATTCTGCTGCTACTCAAGGAAAATTTTAACTTCCACTCAAACATGTCATTTGAATGGATTTTGTTTTGGGGGGTGTCTTTAAAAAGTATTTTAAAGTATTAAAGTATTAAAAAGTATATGTAAAAAGTATTTTGTGTCAAACATAAAACACCCTGAAATTGAGAGAATCCTGCAATGTTTGATCTCTTCTATTTTTAGAACCTCACAATTCTTAGGAATATGAAGAAGCTGATGTGTATTCTACTGGGGACAGTGAATCATTTCCACATGTGACACATGAACAGTCCTCCTACTACTTTAAAATCACATTTTAGGAGGAGGCCCTGGACTTCAAGGCGTTTAGAGTTGTGCCTTCTTTTCTCCAACTCTATCATGAGCCTCTTAAGGGGTTAGATTTTGTCAAATATACCTCTTGAGATCCCTCCCTGCACTTAGCACAGGATGCGATCGTTATGAGATTAACAAATGTTTGAGGAATTAAATAAGAAATGTGATGAAAAGGTAGAGTCAAGTGGAAAACTGATGTAGATGTAAATCTGATTGAGTGGAAACATAGAGTAAAGGTTAGCTTTTGAAGAAGTTTAGCAGCAAAGGGTATAAATGGATGGAAAGGTAAGGTGTAAGGAAGGGTACTGTAGGTTGATGGGAATAAGTGAGTTTCAAGAAGTGCAATAATAACAAACAAATTTTTTTGAGTTCTTACTGTGTTCCAGGCTCTATCTTAAGTGTTTTCTGTGTATTAACTAACTCATTTGATCCTCCCAATATCCCTGTGAGGTTTTTATCACAATTGCTGCCATTTTCCAGAATGAGGAAATGGGGGCACAGGGAGAAGTCATTTACCATTATACTGAATGTGTGACCATTTACTTTAAGATATTGCAGGATAAAATTCAGTATAATGTCTGTATGTGTAATTTAACCTTAGCCTCAGGGTAGGTAGTTAGCAGTTGGCATCTGCTAATCAGGAATTCATGCCTCAGGGGTAGTCGTGTCCCCAAAACTCCGCCCCAATCTTTGTCGTGCTGTCCGAGTATTGTTCCGTCTAACTTGAAGTGACTCTTTTTTAAATTGAAGTATAGTTGAATTACAATGTTTTGTTAGTTTCTGGTGTATAGCAAAGTGATTCAGATATGTGTGTGTGTGTGTGTGTGTGTGTGTGTGTGTATAATTCTTTTTCATATTCTTTTCCATTTTGGCTTATTATAAGATATTGAGCATAGTTCCCTGTGCTATACAATAGGTCCTTATTGTTTATCTATTTTATATATAGTAGTGTGTATCTGTTAGTCCCAAACTCCTAATTTATCCCTCCACTCCCTTTCCCCTTTGAAAACCATAAGTTTGTTTTCTATGTCTGTGAGTCTGTTTCTGCTTCATAAATAAGTTTATTTGTATCATATTTTAGATTCCACAGATAAATGATATCATATGGTATTTGTCTTCCTCTGTCTGACTTACTTCACGTGGTATGATAATCTCTAGGTCCATCCATGTTGCTGCAAATGGCATTATTTCACTCTTTTTTGTGGCTGAGTAATATTCCATTGTGTATATGTACCACATCTTTTTTTTTTTCTAATGTTCAAATCTTTTGCCCATTTAAAAAAATATTTATTTATTTATTTGGCTACGCTGGGTCTTTAGCTGTGGTATGCAGGATCTTCATTGCGACATGTGGGATCTTCAGTTGTGGCATGCAAGATATAGTTCCCTGACCAGGAATCGAACCCGGGTCCCCTCCATTGGAAGTGCAGTCTTAACCACTGGACCACCAGGGAAGCCCCTGTACCACATCTTCTTTATCCATTCATCTGTCAGTGGACACTTAGGTTGCTTCCATGTCTTGGCTATTGTAAATAGTGCTGCAATAAACATTGAGGTTCATGTATCTTTTCGAATTATACTTTTGTCTGGATATATGCCCAGGAGTGAGATTGCTGGATCACATGGCAATTCTATTTTTAGTTTTTTGAGGAACCTCCATACAGTTCTCCATAGCGGCTACACCGATTTACATTCCCACAGCAGTGTAGGAGGATCCTCTTTTCTCCACACCCTGAAGTGACTCTTTTCCGCAAGGTGCTTTTTGGAGTGTTTGAGGATGGAGCAGGGCCAAGTCAAGCTTGCAAAAACAGAACTGGGGTGACAGTTTTGTGCCTGCTTGCCAATAAATGTTTGCCCTTGTTTCAGAATTTGATCTCAGATTGGCCGCCATGGTGACATGCGCCTGTTAGTGAGGTTGTTGGGGACTGCCCTACCTCTGATCTCCAGAGGGTACTATTGCCAGAAACCCTGACAATTGCTGAACTGCCCCATTGCTGGGGGCAGCCTGCAACTGCCCCAGGTCACTCAGCTGGTAGTGGGAAGCACGGGTGCTCAGCCCAAGCCTCCGGCTCTCTAATCCACAGGCCACACTGCCACCCTGAACATAAGCGAGTGGGGTATTAGCAGAAGGGCCAGGGTTTTAAGCGAAGAGCATAGCTGGAGACAATAGTGTTTAAGAGGTAAGATTCCTTGGAGTCAGGAAGGGAAGACACAGTGGTGTGAAGACAGTGGGTGCCTCTTTGAGTAAGTTCAGAGGCAGAGGAAGGTAAGCAGGTTCTGCCTGGTGGATTGTATTTCCTTGATGAACTAGGAATCATGGACTTGGGTTGAAAGTAAAAGGGGTGAGGTCCCTGGTGAGGGGACAAAGGCTCTTTTGTTTCTCCCATTTGTGTTCTTATGTGAATCAGGGCTGTCCAGGACAAGGAGTGGGAGCTTCTCTGAAGGGAAGCCTAAGGAGACTGAGTGTGGCCCTAGGGTCGCGCCAGGGCATCTGTCCCAACCCCTGGTGCCTATCAAGATGTCAAGGTCATCCAGTGGGATGCCTGGGATACGTTCCCATCCTAATGATCAGTGAGCAGAGGAACAAAGTGCAGCATGAAGGACCAAGTAGCCAGAGACAGCCGCTCAGCAGGACTCAGCCAGTCAGGAGGGGAGGGGCAGGCGGCGGGGGGATGATGGGGCACTTTGCTGGCCCTTCCCAAAGTGCATGGGAGAGTTCAGGATGCTCGTGGTGAATTTTAAGTTTCTTTGAGGACAGTCAGTTCTGGAGAGATGAAATGACTCTGCCTTTTGTTCCTCTGCAAAAGCTGATGAATAATTCAAGGCAATGGTAGGGAAGTGGGCTCGGAGCGGGGACATCCTGGTGGGTTGCCATGGAACTCAGTTCTCAAAGGAAGGGACCCTCTCCGTCTTGTATACTCCTCGGCGTCCCTGGCCCTGATCCCGTGCAGCTCCCATTGAGCCATGCTCCTTTTCAGCCTAGGGGATGAACGTCTGCCACGAAGAGGACCTGGAGGAGCTTCAGAACCCAGCGGAGACAAGCAGATGTGAAGAGGCCAGCCGACTCCCTCTCAGGCTTCTGCATTGTACTGAGAGAAAGAGCGGCACTGCCAAGGGGAAAGGGCGAGGCGGGGAGTCCCGTGGACCCGCTGGGCCTCACCCCTGCCTGCCGGTGGCGTGGCTGTGGGCTTCCTTTCCCACCAGCTGGAGACAGTCTCTTTCCTCAGGACGAAACCACTTTGTAAGCGGGCTCTCCCTAAGGATTCACCTTTGATCTAGACTTGCTGATTCTCATTCAAAGGAATGAGCTGTCTGTCAAGAGCCCTCAAATGCAGCAGATGCCCAGCTCCAGCTGGAACTAAATTTATATACTGGCAAATCGGACATTTCAGTCAGAGAGATCATAATCAACCGGACTTTGTCTGGACTTTGCCTCCAAATTCAGCTGTCAGTGTATTATTGCTTTATCTTCTAACACAAAGAAAATACCTTTGAGGCACTTTTTTTTTCAATAAATTTTTTTATTTTTCGCTGTGTTGGGTCTTTGTTGCTGCATGCGGGCTTTCTCTAGTTGCGGTGAGTGGGGGCTACTCTTCGTTGTGGTGCGTGGGCTTCTCATTGCGGCGGCTTCTCTTGTTGCGGAGCACGGGCTCTAGGCACGCAGGCTTCAGTAGTTGTGGCTCGCTGGCTCTAGAGCACAGGCTCAGTAGTTGTGGCTCACGGGCTTAGTTGCTCTGCGGCATGTGGGATCTTCCCAGACCAGGGATCGAACCCGTGAACCCGCACTGGCAGGTGGATTCTTAACCACAGCGCCACCGGGGAAGCCCCTTTGAGGCACTTTAAATGCACAAAACACCATGTTGCTTGTCTTGTAAGAGTAACTGTGCAAAGGTCCTGGAACCAAACTCAACAGAAGGGCTGAATCCTGCCCTCTGAAGGCCTTTCTCTGCTCTCCTCACCGTGTGGAAGACTGTCTTAGGTAGCCACACGTGAAGTTAGAGAAAAGGCTCTCTGTCCAATATAACCGTACTTTATTCAGAGTATAAAGTGTTCATACAGTGTTCAGTATACAGAACTTACAGCAAGTCACCTTAGAAAAGTACGTTATAGCAACTCAGTCGTGAACTAATTTGAGAAATATTGGCAGCCACATCAAGGTTTTGTATGGGACAAGGGAGGTGATGTTGAGCTCAAAAAACCTGTCATCCATCTGCAGCAGTATTGCCCCAAAGACAGAGTAAGGCAACAGCTGTGTGGGTGCAAGTCTTACTCAGCAAGTCAGCTCCCCAGCAACTTAGACCCCCCGGAGTCAAGGCGGCCTGATAACGTTTCATTACCCAGGGAAAACTAAGCACCTTATTTCATTAAAATAGATGTCCTCACTTTTTTGTATAGTGGTGCTCTCTTTTATTTTCCCACAACGTGTATCTGGGACCTAGGGGTAGGATGAATGATGTGAGGGAAGTCTTGGGCGGGGGGATTGGGAAGTAGGAGAGGGGGCGTTGGGAGGAGCAGTTACTGTTTATAAAGACAGAGCATTAAGAATCCACTCATTAAAAAGCCAAGATAGAGCACCTATAGAACTGCTAGGATTTAGGAATGAGAGAAATCAAGACAATAATAACTATGATAATAGAGCGCTTTCTGTGCCTAAACTCTATCCCAGGCTGCTCTGGGCTGAGTGTTTGTGTCCCTCCCCAATTCATATGTTAAAACTTAACTCACAAGGTGATGGTATTGGTGGGGGGTGGCTATTGGGAGATGATTAGGTCATGAGGGCAGAGCTCTCATGACTGGAATTAGTGCCCATATGAAAGAGACCCCAGGGAGCTCCCTCATTCCTTCCTGTATGCGAGGACACAGACAGGAGACAGCCATCAAGGGGGGAGCCAACTCTCACCAGACACCGAATCTGCCAGTGCCATGATCCTGGGCTCTCTAGCCTCCAGAACTGTGAGAAATTAATTTCTGTTTTCTATAAGCCACCCAGTTTATGGTATTTTTGTTATAGCAGTCTGAACAGATTAAGACACAAGCTTTTATATTTTGGGGGAAATGTGTAATCTGGTGAGGAAGAACCACATATACCCAATTAACAATAAAACATGGGAGAATGTAGCAATATTATAATAAAGAGCTATGGAATTGCATAGGACGAAGACATAAATTTTGAAGTTGGAGGCGGGTGGCAGGAAAGTCTTCCCAGCAAACACATGAGTTGGCAACCCCTGGCACACCCAGCCTCCACTCGGAGTGACAGTAACGTGGCCGTGGCTCTCATGTCTTAGCTGACCACTTGGGATGCTGTGGGACATATTTGGATGAGTGCTCTCAACCCCCATTTGACCCTTTTTCTATTTGGAGAGGTTGGAAAGCTGAAAATGACCCTTTCGAGGCTTCCTTGCAGCTATAGCTCTACTGGAGAATTGGACTCCACCAGACAGTTGCCCTTGCATGAGATTTGGAAGGCAGACATGAGGCAGTGGCTGTCTGCTGTGGTGATGCCTACGAGTCAACTCCAAGAGATCTGAGTGTTGCAACCTGGCCTCCAGGGTCCAGCTTCATGGGCTGAGGCAGTTGGGGCCACAGTTGGGGTCATCTCAATAACAGCAGGAGCAGTAAGTAGCCTGTTCTCTGGATGCTACCAGTGATTTGATCTTGAAACCAAAATCCATTGGCAGCTCCCTGACTTCTCCTGCAGCAATTTCAATATGAAATACCTAGAATGGTTTCTGTGTCCTGCACTGAACCCTGAGAAATAGAGATACCTTGAATGACCAGTGAACCAGTCCTACAGATAAAGAGTAATGCAGAGAAAGTTACAGCTGATTTGGGCATGGCCACATTCACTGCATCCCTTTGTTAGCCGCCTACAAGTTGGCCTCTGTTCCACCACCCAGCGTCCTTTAGTTGATATCCAGTGACGCCATCCTTGCAGAGATTCACGTAGTGGCAACTCTGCTGATTTGTTGCCTCTCTTCCCTTCCTTGACCCTGTTTCCTTCTGTATCTGCTCTTTCCACAGCTGCTCCTTCTCTGTCTTTTCCTCTGACTTCTCTTTTCTGCTCCGCCTATCAGTGCATACACCCTTGACCCTTTGCACTTCTCTCTGGGTGCTCTCTCCCTTGGGAAAATGTATTCATTCTTTCTTTTGTCACTTCCTGGGTATCAAGTATGTGCTGAGTTTTCTGGCCAATGTAAAGATGAGTGGCAAGACTCAGGCTCAAGGAATTTTCAGTTTAGTAAGAGAGGAGATTCAGGTATATGAAAAGTATATTCTAGTGTAATGAGTATTACAGGAAAAGTATCAAAAACGGCCTTGAAAATTGAAGATAAAAAATCAAGGAGGCTTCATGAAGAAGGCAGCCTGGGAAATGAACCAGAGAGGGCTTTGATAGGTGAAAATAGACCTCAAGAAAAGGAAAGTATTTTAACAAGAGGAAAGGGCATGAGAAAAGTTGAATAGAAGTGAGAAAGTACAAAGTATGCCGGGAGGTTTTATACCCATATCCATAAAGCAATCTAGTAGATAGATTATAAACTTTGTGAGGTCAAGAACCTTGTTCACTAGCTTGTCTCTATTCCTAGGATTCAGTGTTGTGCCTGGTACACAGTCGGCCTGCAATAAGTATTTACTGAATGTTAAGTCTAGAGCGATGAGCATTCTCTTCCATTGTACCCGTAGATGAGTCTACTCCAGAGCCCAGATGCTCCCTAGATCCTCCCTGCTGCAGCTCTGCCACTGAGTCAACATAGGACAATAAGCCCCTGAACATCTGCATTTTCCGTATACCCCAGACAAGGAGCTTCTTCCTGACTTTATCTTATATTCTTCTATAATAAACCAATCCACTGGGCTGAAGGTATCACCACCATCCACTAATCTTGATGATTCTACCTTCAAAATATATCCAGAATACGACCGCTTCTCACCACCTCCCCTGCTACTGCCCAGTCCATTGCTCACTTTCCCCAACAAATACAACAGCAAGAGGGATCCCTTAAAGAATATAAATCACAGCATGTCACACCTATGCTCTTCCTATTTCCCATGTTCTATAAGGCCTTACATGAGGAGCAATCTTTATGAGGAGAACATACACAGTAGAAGAGTAATACACTCTTCTACTTCCATTAATTCCATGCCAGGGAATTTCTTTCTCACACATGGTGAGACATGCACTTTAATCTTCTTCCCACTTTCTTTCAACTCTTGCCCATCACCCTGAAACTTGTTCTTTCTTCTTCTTTATTGGTCCCATTTGTGAGCCAAAAGGCAAGCTGTATTAAGTCTAATAAACCTGAGAAGAGTTATAGAGATATAACTACCCTGGTGTTTGTAATGAAATTAGGTTGAACTAAGACCCAATGTTGGCATCTTCTGGTTTGCCAGAACTTCATGTCTGCAGAGTCCTTTAAGCATCCCCACAGATGTTTCCATTGCCTCCTTCTCCCCAAAGCAACCCCATATTCTTTGAGTTCCAGCCTCCTTCAAGTTATAGACTCTTTGCAAAATAATTTCTTACTTGGAATTATTGTTTTTATGTTTTTTTTAAGTAGCAGTATAGAAAAAAAGGGGTTTTCTTATTTCTTTCCTTTCCAATAAAAATTCCCAACAATATTATTGATTAAATTGGCATCTGTGATGTTACCCTTAGGATATAATCACCACTTATTACATTGTTTCTGTGGAAAAACCAACTAATTTATGATGAAAAGAAGAAAGGAGCAAAGGAAGATTATTGTATAAAAATAGAAGTTATTTTGAAAAAACTTTCATTAACTGCCCTTGTTTCTTCTTTTTTTTTCAACATCTTTATTGGATTATAATTACTTTACAATTGTGTGTTAATTTCTACTGTATAACAAAGTGAATCAGCTATACATATACATCTATCCCATATCCCCTCCCTCTTGCATCTCCCTCCCACCCTCCCTATCCCACCCCTCTAGTTGGACACAAAGCATGGAGCTGATCTCCCTGTGCTATGCGGCTGCTTCCCACTAGCTATCTATTTTACATTTGGTAGTGTATATATGTACATGCCACTCTCTCACTTCGTCCCATCTTACCCTTCCCCCTCCCCGTGTCCTCAAGTCCATTCTCTACGTCTGCGTCTTTGTTCCTGTCCTGCCCCTAGGTTCTTCAGAACCTTTTTTTTTTTTTTTTTTTTTTTAGGTTCCATATATATGTGTTAGCATACGGTATTTGTTTTCCTCTTTCTGACTTACTTCACTCTGTATGACAGTCTCTAGGTCCATCTACCTCACTACAAATACCTCAACTTCGTTTCTTTTTATGGCTGAGTAATATTCCATTGTATATATGTGCCACATCTTCTTTATCCATTCATCTGTCGATGGACACTTAGGTTGCTTCCATGTCCTGGCTATTGTAAATAGAGCTGCAATGAACATTATGGTACATGATTCTTTTTGAATTATGGTTTTCTCAGGGTATATGCCCAGTAGTGGGATTGCTGGGTCGTATGGTAGTTCTGTTTTTAGTTTTTTAAGGAACCTCCATACTGTTCTCCACAGTGGCTGTATCAATTACATTCCCACGAACAGTGCAAGAGGGTTCCCTTTTCTCCACACCCTCGTCAGCATTTATTGTTTGTAGATTTTTTGATGATGGCCATTCTGACTGGTATGAGGTGATACCTCATTGCAGTTTTGATTTGCATTTCTCTACTGATTAGTGATGTTGAGCATCCTTTCATGTGTTTGTTGACAATCTGTGTATCTTCTTTGGAGAAATGTCTATTTAGGTCTTCTGCCCATTTTTGGATTGGGTTCTTTGTTTCTTTGATATTGTGCTGTATGAGCTGCTTGTATATTTTGGAGATTAATCCTTTGTCAGTTGCTTCATTTGCAAATATTTTCTCCCATTCTGAGGGTTGTCTTTTCGTCTTGTTTATGGTTTCCTTTGCTGTGGAAAAGGTTTGAAGTGTCATTAGGTCCCATTTGTTTATTTTTGCTTTTATTTCCATTTCTCTAGGAGGTGGGTCAAAAAGGATCTTGCTGTGATTTATGTCATAGAGTGTTCTGCCTATGTTTTCTTCTAAGAGTTTTATAGTGTCTGGACTTACATTTAGGTCTTTAATCCACTTATTTTTGTGTATGGTGTTAGAGAGTGTTCTAATTTCATTCTTTTACATGTAGCTATCCTGTTTTCCCACTACCACTTATTGAAGAGGCTGTCTTTTCTCCATTGTACACTCTTGCCTCCTTTATCAAAAATAAGGTGACCATATTTGTATGGGTTTATCTCTGAGCTTTCTATCCTGTTCCATTGATCTATATTTCTGTTTTTGTACCAGTACCATACTCTCTTGATTACTGAAGCTTTGTAGTATAGTCTGAAGTCCGGGAGCCTGATTCCTCCAGCTCCGTTTTTCTTTCTCAAGATTGCTTTGGCTATTCGGGGTCTTTTGTGTCTCCATACAAATTGTGAAATTTTTTGGTCTAGTTCTGTGAAAAATGCCATTGGTAGTTTGATAGGGATTGCACTGAATCTGTAGATTTGCTTTGGGTAGTGTAGTCATTTTCACAATGTTGATTCTTCCAATCCAAGAACATGGTATATCTCTCCATCTGTTGGTATCATCTTTAATTTCTTTCATGTGTCTTATAGTGTCTTATAGTTTTCTGCATACAGGTCTTTTGTTTCCTTAGGTAGGTTTATTCCTAGGTATTTTATTCTTTTTGTTACAATGGTAAATGCGAGTGTTTCCTTAATTTCTCTTTCAGAATTTTCATCATTAGTGTATAGGAATACAAGAGATTTCTGTGCATTAATTTTGTATCCTGCTACTTTACCAGGTTCATTGATTAGCTCTAGTAGTTTTCTGATAGCATCTTTAGGATTCTTTATGTATAGTATCATATGATCTGCAAACAGTGACAGCTTTACTTCTTCTTTTCTGGTTCAGATTCCTTTTATTTCTTTTTCTTCTCTGATTGCTGTGGCTAAAACTTCCAAAACTATGTTGAATAATAGTGGTGAGAGTTGCCCTTGTTTATTCTTAAAGATTTTTTTTCTTAAGGCATTGTTGGAGGGAAGGCAGAGATGAGTCTTGGTCTCCATTGTCAGTCAATTCACAATATAAAAGAAGAAGCAAAACAACCACACACACACACACACTGAGGTAGCCACAGATTTCAAACTAGAGCAGGACACAAGAAGTCCATTTAATTAAGATAAATGGTTATGCCAATGAAAAATCCTTGCTTCTCAGTCCAGCACCCCATTTTCAGAAGCTGAAGGAAGAGAAGAGCTTCAGAGAGCTTAAGTTAGATCAGTTCAGAGGAGGAAGCACTCTCGGGAAATTCACTGTTTCTTTTCACAACACCTCCCTGTGTTGGTGCCGTGGGCCCCTGGAAATCTATAAAAAGGGAGATAGACAGAACTTTCATTTTGAATGTTTGTTTCCTATACAGAGAATTTAGCCAAGCTAGGTAAGATGGAAATAAAGGGACGGGCTAGGGTCAGGATTTTAGAACTTGAAAACATTTTGCTGCCTGAGAGAGTGTCTGTAAGCTGACCATGATGATAGTTGGCTGCAGGCCTTAGCAGATGCATTTCCCAAGCATTTTCAGATTTAATGAGTCCAGAGAGCATCCCTTGAGGCAGGTCAGTCACTTATTACCAGATTACAGAAAGGAAATGGGGGAATCTAGGGGTTTAAGTGAGTGATGGGGACACCAGGAGTGAGTATCTCAGCCCGAGTTCTCATAAACACTTTTGCTTCCAGGAGAGGCAGGGGGAAAGGGTAGCTTCAAGTGTGAGTGTAACTTCAGGGAAGAGGGAGGTGATTTTCCATGTGAACTTTTAGTCCCTTGCCCCATGTTTGTACATATACCCATGAATGCTGCCCGAGCCTGCAAAAACCACTTTATTGCAGTGGACATGAATCATGCCATCTGGATGCCCAGCACTTACCCAGTACCCTTCCTTTGAAATTTTCCAGATTTATGAGCCCTTTTCCCCAGGAAGGAGCCAGAAACTCATTTTCCCAAATTCCTTTGCAGCTAGATAGAGGCATGGGCCTATCCTCCTCAGATGCACCCATGCAAAACTTTGATTTGGAGGAGAGCTTGCAGAGTCAGGAGTGCTGAGTGGAAGACTTCTGTTGTGGGTGACAGGGAGACATTTGGTATGCAGAGGCAGAGGTTGTGATGGTCCTAGTGGCAATTCCCTGCAGCTCTGTAACAGCAGTGTCTTTCCTGGGGTAATAATTAAGAGTGTTGGTCATAGCTGAGTAGTCTCCAAACCTAATTATCTAGCCCTCAATGATATTTGCTGAAATAACCAATATAGTCCAGTGACTACAGTTGAGGTAGCTGCAGTGATTTCTGTTGTTTGCAACCAAGAACTCTTACTAATACTCCTTGCACATACAGGGGATGCCAAAAAACACAGTAATCAAAATGAATATTTTAACATAATATTTTAAAGCATTTAGGTATTCGAGCCTAGACCAAAAAAGTATGTATTGCTTGTACTTATTTTAAAGTCAAAGAAACAGAATTTCAGAGAAGTCTAGTATTAGTATTATACTCAAGCAATTTAGTACACCCAGATGAAAGCTAGAACCAGGCTTTCTGACTCCAGTTTAGTGATTTCTCCATGAAAACCTGACTCATTATGTGAAGATATTGAATCATATTCTTGATTGAATTCAACTAGAAGTGATCAATACATAAAAAAAAAGAAAATCTTCCACTAAGTGCCTGTTGGCTTAGGGCATTAGCGGGACGGTGAATAAGGCTAAGACTAGGGTGAGGCAAGTGGGGCACTGTTGCCTCAAGTGCAAAATTTAAAGGGGTGCCAAAAAATTCAGTGATCAAGATACGTAAGATTTTAGTGCAAAATTTAAAAATCAAAATTAATTAAAAAGCCCTTGATGAACAAAATATCAAAATTTCAAATTAAAACAGAATTGGTATGACCTATTTTTTCCCCTTTATCTCAAGCTCTGATATAGTTACTGATCCTGTCTTTAGAGAACTTATACATATTATCTGAAAATAAATGAAGAGCACAGATTAAACTACCTAATTGCCTTCTCAGATATTCAAAGTTTGAATCTTTTGCCTCCTGGCATGTGAATTGTCTCCAGCAGAATACATAACAGCATCTCTCTGTGAGCATTCCTGAGCCTGCAGTTTCGGATTAGATTAGAATATCCGTGTCTAGACCTGTCTGGATCTGGCAGAAATATTAGCTCTGGCTGACTCTCTAAAATAACAGAGTAAAGGAGACCAAATGAAACACAAGGAGACACAAGTTTAAATTTTAATGAGGATCTGAGCCGTTGGCTGTTCAGCACCTCTAAAGAGAGGCCTTGATAAATCATAGCAATAATCGTGGTGATTAACATTTATTTGACACCCTGTTTCAGAGACTCTGTGATATAGACACTTTAAGAGGCTGATGCTTTTTGTCACAATCCTTGTGAGGCAGGAACTCAGGGGAGGAAAGTGAGGTTGAAATCCGTAGTTATCATGTGGCAGAGCCACAGTACAAGCCCAGGTGAAGTCTCCCTGCTCTACTTTGTTTCCTTTCAAGAAAGTGGATCTATTCTCCCCCAGAAACCAAGAAGTTCAAGGACTATGGAGCATCAGGACTGAACTTTCCCAGCAGGCCAATGGACGTTGTTAGGCTGATGGCTTGGGGAAGCCTCACCTTCCCATTGATAAGTGACAGGAGTGGAAGGGGAGAAAGCGGCAACCTTCAAACCTGGAATGTCTGTCAGTGGCCCAGCACCACTAAGTTGTCCCTGCCATGTTGTGAAGTTTGTCCAGTCCCAAAGGATAGCTTCACATGGTTTGATGCTCATTACATAAACCTAGAAGTTCTGATATGAGAAGAATGTCTCCAGAAGGCATCCTAATACAGATGGGGAAACTGAGACCCTGGTAAACAAAGCAATTTCAACTCTAAAACTGGGACCAGAACCTAATTTTCCAAACACCAGTTGCTCGATTGCTTGTGCTTTTTTGTTTTTTTGGATTACCAGTTTACTACCACAACACTGGCTGGAACTGAAGAGAACCCACCCTGTTCAGACAATCACAGTCTCACTGGGCCATTTTCACTTGTCCATGTTACCCTCCCAGCTAGGGGAGGAACTGGAATTGGCATCTCCTACAATAGACTGTAGATATAAATAGTGATCTTCCTAAAACAAGCTTGCACATTGTTGAGTAAAGAGTTGGTCATCACAATTTCTTGATTTTAAGCTCTTATAAAACCATGTTTATTCACATATAGCACAAATGTGCAAGGATTTATCATAAAGTGAGCACCGCATAACAATACCCAGTTCAAGAAAGAGAATGTTGACAGTGTACCCAGAAGTCCCCCCATAACCTCTTCCAATGACTGCCCCCTTCCTCCTTACTAAAGGTAATCACTCTCCTCACTTCTAATACCATGATTTCCTTTTGCCTGCTTTTGAACTTTGTATAAATGGAATCTAGAGCATATATTCTTTTCTAGCTAGCTTCTTGATTTGACATGATATTTGTGTGTTCCATTCATTTTTGGGGGAATGGAATTCAACAATTCTTCCTATGAATATTCCACAATTTATTTATTCATTCTACTACTGGGTAGTTTCCAAATTGAGCTATCTTAGCCTTGGGTTCCCCTAAAAGGAGACCCCAAGACAGAGGTTTGCCTGTGAACACTTCATTTGGGAACGTTTTCCCTGGGAACAGGCATGCAGGCCAGGGAGTGTGAAATCGGAAAAGAGGGGAGGTCAATATATGGATATTTTGTTACGTTAACTACTCCTACAGTTAGCTGCTGTTCAATCCTATCAGCATCTTCTAAGGGGCCATCTGAAATGCATTTCAGAACTGTTTACCAGGGAGAACAGAAGTAGAAACATTTATCCATTGCTTATTGGCTCCTGTCTCCCATTGACCAAGAATGGTCCCACCAGCATAAATTCTCCTGTTCTCCCAGGTCGTGCATGCATCAGTTTTCCAAGGGAATCCCAAGTCAGAGAGGCTGCATTGCAGGAAGTCAGGTGTACATGGTGCAGGCCCTAGGTAAGGTGTTATACTGATTGTACCTGCAGTAGCCAAAGCCTGCATGAAATCAGTTGCAACAGCAAAGGTAGGGCTAGGGAGATTTTGATGTCGTACAAAAGAGGTGTCCCTATATTGGTTTTTTTGAATAGTGTGGATATTAGAAAATGTGTCTTGGTGCACACGTGTATATATTTCTGTTAGGTATGTTCATAGGAGTGGAGTTGTTGGAGCATAACGTATTTATGTGCTCAGCCCAGTTTTCTAAGGTGTTTATTTACCTTTCCACCAGCAACATATGAGTTTAACTTGGGTCAACATTTTGTGCTGTCATATCTCTTTTTAAAATGTCACTACCATATATATATATATACATGGCTTTCTAATGGCTACAGCTTGTGCCAGATTGTATCCTCTCAATTGTTTGAGTCACTTAGCACCACATTTTACTTCTGGTCACTTGAGTGCTGTTTCTTGGGCTGCAGATGTGCTCACGTATTCTGGGCTGTTGGGATGAGATCAACAATTGTGCACTTGACCTCACTGGCAATCCAAAGTAAATAAAGAGAAAGGAACAAGACATGTAATATCCCCCAAAGAAGTCACCAAAATTGACTACATTTCATTTATCAAGAAATCATTGCAAGTCTTTGACTAATTCGAGACTCCCTGTTGTGGTAGAGAATGTCTTCCTCAATGGGATGTTATAATGCTTGCCAGTAATATCCAAGGGCCTGCTTTTCTCTGCTCAGAGACTAGGTTGCCTGTAACATTTTGATAGAGAAATGGGAAGGAAGGCGAGCCCACCCTTCAAGGTCTGCCCCAAACTTTTTCCCCTTAGTTCCAATCCAAGATCAACCTCCACCTGACTCCTCTGTAATGTAGTGCAACAGCCAATGCCCTCATTCTGAAATGCTCCCTTGGCTTCCATTGGCCACAATAAAATTTCCTTCCCTGTGGTCCTCTTGGCCTGAGCTTCAGAGGAACACCTCCTAGGAGACACACGAAATCTAGGAAAACCACATTTAAATATCTCTAGCTTCCAAGCATCCCGCCCAAAGACCGGGAAGTGGGGTTGGATGAGTTGTAAATAGAAGTTTCTACTCAAGAAGCTTCCAGAAGCTCCTTGTGTTCCTCCTCCTCTGTGGCCTGCTGTGGACATGCTGCTCCTTGACCACTATGAGCAGAAATTCTCCAATCCTGCTTCAACCCTTTGTGCTGTCCCAGCCCACCCAGCCGATGTCTGATACAGGCAGTTCCTGGGTACACTTCTGGCCCAGCCTGCTATGCCAGTCCATTGAGGCTGGGCCCACAGTGTGATGTCTTAGGGGTCCAGGGTGGCGGTCCTCTTCCCTAGAGAGATGCTTCACCACTCAAGGCAAAGGACTCTTTCTTTACTATGGGCAAAGGGAAGTGAAACTAACCCTAACTTCTTGTACTGATGAGCATCCAGGAGATGTCCTCAAGGATCTCAATGGCCTCTCATCTCCTGAGGAAGAAGATCCAAGGTTACAGCATTTTTCTTTTGCATATCTTTTCTCTGCCTCAGGGCAAAGCTGGCTTGCTCAGGAGTACTTCTATTTACATTTCATCGACTCTCAATGTGCTGATTCACCTGTGGGTGGCAGCCTTTAGAGCTGTATCCTACATCTCCTCTACTGTCATAACAGCCAATATCTACTGCTGGACTCACTATGTGTACTTAATAAGCACTTTCCGTGCATCTCATTTAATTCTACACCTCTTTGAGGCAACTACTGGAATTAACCGGTTTCATAGATGGGGAAACTGTGCCTTTGGATACAGTTAGGAAGTAGTCAAGCTGGGACTCAAACCCTGACAGCTGGCTCACAGAGCCCACACCCTCAGTAGGTACCTTGTACCAGATTTCTTGCCCAGTCACCCAAATGCAGATTCTCAACTCCCAGCTGCCTGTGTAAATGTACTTTCTTTGTGGTCCCAGATCCCAGGCTATCTTGAAAATAATGGAAGGGAATTTGACCGGGACCCATTCCCACCCCTTGTCTTCTCCCCAAGGCTCTTACAGCCCCATGAGAAGGGAGGGCTTGGGTTTCGCGGCATGCAGTGGTGTAGAGCGTGAGCCGCACAGGTAAACTTAGACACTTCAGCTTCAAGCCCAGCTTCATCACTTAGCAAATGAGAAGAGTCAACAAGTTATTAAATTTTTCCAGGCTTGGCTTCTACATCTCCCATGGGATAATAGTAATGCCTGCCTAATAGGGCTTTTCATAGGATTAGAGGAGCTGATACATGTAGAACATTTAAGACAGTAACGGGCATTCTGGAAGATGTAGTGAATATCAGCTTTTACTGTGCACAAAATTCCTGTTCGGTTTTTGAAATCTCGAGGTTGGTAAGAGCAAACAGATTCCCTTTTCCCCATTTCAGTGCCACCCCCTTACCCCCAGCCATTTCACATGGCCTGTGAGTGCTCACACTTTTCTGTCACCACTTTCTTTGTTCCACAGGGACTTGGCTCTTCTGTCCATTTGGGGCTGAGTCTGGGGTCCTCCCTGCAGCCCCTGGTCAAAGCCTATGCCACTGATGTATCCCTAGTGAATTCAAAGTGCCTCCACTTAAATTCAGCAACTCAGAGGCTTGGTCCATATGAAGAGTTTGGAACATTTGGCCCTGGGTAACAGTGGATTATCACGTTAAATGGAGGTCTTTCTTTCCCCTTCTTGATGACAGAGCTGAGTTTTATTAACAGTCTGAGCCAGTGCGACCCTACAGAAGTATAACAAGAGTCACAAACACAAGCCTCACATATGTCATTTTGTTTTCTAGTGCTCGTGCATTTAAACAAGGTAAAAAAGAAAGAGGTGATTTAATTTTAATAATATATTTAATTTAACCCAATATCCAAAACATTAACAGATCAACATGTATTCAGTATAAAATTATTAATGAGATAATTTACGTTCTTTTTATTTGAACCAAGTCTTTAAGATCTCTTATGTAGTTTACACTTACAGCACATCTTAATTTGCACTGGCCACACTTCAAGTGTTCAGTAGCTACAAATGGCTACTGGCTACCATATTAGAGCAGATGTGAGACATTGGTCCCCAGGATCCAGCATCCTTAGATATCTCCTATTACATGTCTCCATTCTAACAATGGGAACATATAACACAGTGCCTGGCACGTAGTAGGAAGGCAATGCATGCGTTACTCTTTCCTTCTAGCTTTGGCTTCTATTAAATCATCTTCATACCGACTCATCGTTTCCCTCTTATTGTATTTTTTCTCCTTTTTCCAGGTGCTTGGAAGGGAATTGAGAGCTAGATGCAATGTTTAGAGTAGAGTTAGGCATCATCCCCAAGGCCAAAATAGCTCATCTGTCCAAAACTAAAGTTAGATCCCTACTCTGTAAACTCTTCACCCCAAACACTTTAACTCTTTTAGCCAGAGTGTGACTTTGAATTAGCTTGACCCTAGACAATGGCTCACTCTTACTGATGGACAGTATTAATGTCCAGAAAATGAACTGAGCATTTTACCAAAAGAACATCATTAGCTGTCCATGGGAGTTGGCTTCTTATCCCAGAAGTGCTATATCGCTCATGTCGAGAATGCATTTTCTTGTCAGTACATAAGATTGAGGTTAAATCTCATACTTATAGTAATGCAGTGGTTCTTAGGAAGCATATCAGAATTATATATCTGAGGAGATTTCTCAAAAGATGTTTCTGCCCCAAGAGTCTAGCATAAATTAAAATCATAGAAGCAGGGACAGATATATTTGATTCTGACACTGTCTCCCTTTCCAGACCCTGTCACCACCTTCCCAATCAAGAACCACCATCATGGTGGCTTTTCAGATAGATAGCACCCAAATGAGCAGCTCTGAAATGGAAGTTTAGAAAATCAAAGTAGTCAAATTTCTAGCAAAGACCATACTATCTGCTCCTGGATTCTCTGTCCTTTCAAAACAGCCTCTTTTTCCAGTTAACACATAAAAGCTCAGACTCAACTCTTCCTAAGTAGTCACCATAGCCTTCTCCAACATCTGTCTCTTTCTACCTGTATTTCAGAGGTGGCATCTGAGACATAGCAATGACTAAGTACATACAGCAGATCCAAGGGTGGTGCCCACCTTGAATGGAGATCTCCCATATCTTATCAATTTGCCTAATAACATTGTCTTTCTCTGTCCAGGTTACTCTTTTATGCACATAAATGAGAATTAGAACATCTCTGCCCTGCTCCTTTCAGCAGAATAGCTCTGCGATTATGCATGCTGCCATCCATTTCACTGGAACGTTTGCCATAAATTTGCTTTTAAAAGACATTCTCTTACAATACTGTCAATGGCACTTGCATTAAAAATGAGGAAAATATGGAAACATGCATTAAAATATTCAGAAACAAATGGCTTCTTTATTACATGAAAGCTCTCATGTGTCTCAAAGGTACTGAGAATAGAATAATTTATCGTAAATGAGATGATTATTGCCGGGAAAAGGTCTATTTTAATGCCAGCTTTCTTGGAGATTAAACCAAACCCTAACAGTCCACTGGGGGTGTTCGTCAACGTATAAGTCAAATACTTAAAAGCTTTAAGTGGAAAATATATGCTGGTGCAGCAGTCTTGGGGAAGACGGAACACATTCTGTTTGTTCTTATCTCTAGGGGGTCAGCTCCAGTGTCCAAAAAAAAAAAAAAAAATGAAGATAATGACTTTTCTGAAACCAAGATGAAGATCCATTGTGCTTTGGGGTTTGAATTGCAATGTCGGAACCTCAGACTCTCGACCTCCAGGGTCTCCAACAGCTGGGTGGTGTCCAGTATCAGGGATACACTCTGCAAAACAAATATTGTCTTGAGAAAATGTTATCCTCTTGTTCTTTTGGGCACATGTTTCGCAAGAAGATAAATAGGGACTCAAAAGGAAAACTGCAGATCTAGAGTTAAGAAAGAGAGTGGATTGTCCTTTCTGATACAGCCAGAAAATAGGGTGTTCTGGTTAACATGCATGAAAGATGAAAGGCCAGGTTTCAGAGACTCCGAACATGAGTAAATGTATTTCTCATGAAAACTATACTGAATATTATTTGATCTTTCTTTGTTGAATCAGGATCTTTATAAAATACTAATTATCATTGTATAATGACTGAGCAGTCCGTGATTAGAATGTTATTTAAACCAGCTTTCACAGGACATGGTTTTAATGGTCCTGGGGGCGGGGAAAGCCAAGTTTTGCACTAACTTAAGGTATTTAGTAACTTAGGCAAAGTAAGAGAAAAGTGGGCATTCATTTGGCTACCATGTAACTTCCATGGAGGACTGGCATGCTGGTGATTGCACCTCACGTTCCCCATTCTTGTAAAGGCTTTCTTACATCATCCAGCACTGGTATGACAGATGAAAGGAACCCCCTAATAGCTCTCTTTTTCTTCTCATTCTCTTTTCCTTACCAGTACCCTTTAACCTGTGTCCTTTTGCAACTTCATTTCTAGTCAGTGCCCTGCCACCCTCTGGAGAGATCCGTAGAGCTGAGTACTAAAACTGTCATGGTTGTCTTAATTGTTGAGGGAGGTGGAGGGGCGGGTTTGGGCAGCTAGGGTCCTGGGCCAGAAGAGAGGAGCTGGCAGGGAGGAAATCTGGCTTAAGGACAGGCCCCCCAGGACTGATGCCTTGGCAGTCTATTCAAATCCTTGGATGGCTGCACTGAGGTTATAACGAGAGCCAGCATTTCGTGTGTGCCAGGATCTGTGCATTATCTCCTTTAATCCTTGTACAACCCGGGCACGTAGGCACTATGATCTCTGTTTTAAAGATGAGGGCTAAGGCTCAGCAAGGTTAGGTCAGATTCCAAGTCCACACATCAACTAAGCAGCTGGTCCGTGTTGTGTCTCATCTCAGAGCTCAAACTTCGGACCACTCTGCCCCCTGCCCCACTATTAGACGTAGCTTCCTTCTTTACCTTTGTCCATTTGTCTCTCTCCTTTTTAAAATGATGATTTCAGAAAGTATATTCATATCTTGTCTATTCTTTGTAAACTCTTAAAGAGCAACAAGGCAGTTCCTGGACCAAGACTCATGGGGCCCAAATTCTTACCTCTGTGTAGCCACCAACTCAGTGTATCACAGTGACACTGGGCCATTGGGCCTCAATTTGCCCATCAGTTGGACTAGATGGTACCTGAGGATGATTCGGCCACTAATATTGGGTGACTCCCCAGGGTCTAAGAGGGGCTCTGGGGCATGACTCACCTGGACTGTCCCCACCTGGGATCTGAGGATTGGGAGGACAGTGCTTACGATTGCAATGACAGGATTTCCAAGCCCCAAATCGAAACACCCATTAACCGAACTATTGGGTGACAATAAGTTGTAATAGTAACATTAAACCTGCTCCAGAAATTCAAGTATATGGAAAATATGGTGGGTAAACCCACACCTACCCTCTTAGGGAGGGTGAGGCACATCAGGAACTTCTTTATTTCTGTCACCCCACCTCTCCTTCCACACCCAGACCCTGAACTGCTTGCTCCCCTGCCCCAAACACCAGCAGGCAAAACTAAGCTGGGGGCAGTGTTTCTGTTCTGTTATAAAAACATGCCCAGAATCCTGGGCAGTTTGCATGTTATTCACATATATTTGCATGTTATTCACATATATTTGCATGTTATTCCCAGATATTTGCATAGTGCCTTTTGTGAAGTGGTTCCAAGTCCGGTTTGTAAAATAAGAGATCGCATCAAATCAAGGCAGATAGGGCAACTGCATTTCCATTCGGAGCAAAGATGGCTGCCCATAGGACGCACGTTTTTAAACCCAGCCATGGAAACCCTTCCCGCCTTAGAAGAGAGGAAACATAATTAGGCAAATTCTCCATGGTGAGAAGCCTGCCCTTCCTCGCCTTTAATGGGGACAGAGCACTTGGAGGGAAAAAGTGCCCAATGGTGTGTGATTTTGTAAATCTTGTAAATGTTTAATAATTAATACTTGTTTCCCTTTCATTCTTTCTCCACTCGTCATCTCCTTCCCCACTCAAGTACTGATCTCTGGTATCCTCCCAGGAATTAGGATATCTTCAGCTGTTTACATAACCAGAGATTAAGTCCAATTTAAGAAGAAATTTGGGCAAAAAAAAAAGCCAGTCATCATGATAAGAAAGCAGAAATGTTGTTTGCCTTGGGGTTACGTTCTGAGGTTCAGGCTTAGCAGCCTCAGAGGAGCATCTGGTAAAAGCTTCTTGTGGACACCTGGATCGGGGGTGGGGCGGTTGACTAGTCTCTGCAAAGCTGGAACAAATGAGAGCAAATGGTAAATGACACCCAGCCTCCTCTCTGGAAAGGGTCTGCTGCACTTGTGAGATAAGATAAAACTCCAATACAAATACTGATTTAGTTTCTTCCCTTTTGTGCTTGCTTGCTCTGCTGTGTTATCTCATTTTTGTAGGCTTGACCCTGGTACAGTTTGTGATTTTCTAGGTGGGTAGTTGTTACATCTTTGTGCATGGTGGGTGACTTGTGCAGAGAATGTATGTAGCTTGACCCCTGCTTCTCCTCCCCGCTCTCTACCCGCTACCCACTCTGATGAGCCTGCCTGACTCTGAGGCAAAATAAGGCATTACTTCAATAAGCCATTACTCAACGTGGATTGGAATGACTAGTCATCACAGGGTGAGCTGCATCAGCCTTGTATCTCTAATTGCCCATCATGAAAGAGCAGGTAAGGGATGTGCAGGGGAGGGAGGGTCCACAGCAGCATAGCTTTGGAGCACTTCCTGGGTGAAGGGGGAGGTGGGGAGGTCTGGGTAGTGACAGCTGCTGCAGTGATCCCTCTGTGTCAGCGGCTCTTGACCTCCGTCAAGGTGCAGAAGAGTCACCTGGGCTTCTTGTGGAAAATGCAGATTCTGGTTCTGTCCATATGGGGAAGGTCTCAGATCATTCTGATGCAGTCAGCCCGGGATCAGAAACACTTGGAAGGATAATAGGCTGCTTACCAAGGAGGAAAAGGCCAGGAGGAGAAGGAAGAGCAGAGAGAGAGGAAGCAGAGGGTAGCAGAAGGCAGTAAAAAACAATAAGGTGTTTGGAGTCAGACTAGATTCCAATCTCAGCAACGTTCCCACTTAAACTTTATGAGCGTTCTTTCTTCATGTATACAAAGAAAGGAAATAACCATGGTAGTAATAGGTAATACGCGATGAGTCCTTAGCACAGAGCTCTGTGTTTTAGCGGGTTGCTTCATTTAACCCTCACAGTAACACTGAAAGGAAGGCATAACATTATCTCGGTTTTACATGTGAGGAGACTGAGGCACAGACCGAGCACAGTTTGCCTAGAGTGCCCCACTTCTGACAATTGTTGCAGATGGGATTTGAACCCAAGAAGTCTGAGTTGGGGGAATTCAGTGAGAAAATGTAGAGAAAATATCTAGCTCCTGCCTGCCACTGAGGGTTCGTTTCCTGCCTTCACAGTGTTGCTGAGAGATGGCCAATCCGCTGACCTTCTGAATCAGCATTTATCAGCCGCCTGCCCTACCGGGATTGCTGAAGGGCTGGGGGCCTGTGTAGTGGGATGAAGAGCCCTGGGTCTGAAGACTCTCTGAGCTTTGATTTCCTCATCTCTAAGTGAGGGCAGCAATCCCCTTATGTCTCGGGGTGCCATGATCAAATGAGATCATGCCTATGCAAAGAATTCTGTAGACTCTAGTGTGCTTTACAAATATGCAATCCCATTAAAACGTACAATGGCTTCAGTCGTTAAACAGAGGAGCCAAAACTATCTTCTTCAGGTGTCACTCTCCTCTCTTCTAGTGGCTTCTGATTATCTCTTGGGTAAAATTAAAATGTTTGCTAACATGTTTTCAGATCATGGCTTAGTCTTCCTTTCCTAATGGGCCTCGTTCTCTAGCGGGTGGAGAAGGTGAGAGGCTAGGTTGAAGTGTTGACGAAGACTTCATCCCAAGGAATCCAGGAGGGGTTCCTGCCAGCATGGAGGGCATCCCACAACATTCCAGAATATTCCATGTATTCCAAAAGGTGGAGAAGTTCACCCCACAGGCCAAGACTTGAGATCTTCAAAGAGAGACCACCCCCTTCTACTTGCCGCTTGCTGTGATAAACACAGTCTAACTCCAATAGCTGATAGACTTTGTGGCATTTATACATTTTGTAACATCTTTGACTCAGACATAATCAGTGTCTGGTACCTCCTGTTGGAGGTTTTGCTGAGCTATGTTTTCATTGAGGTGCTGTTTAAGTGAGGACCTCCTTTTGGGGAAAGTCAACTGGACCCACAGATAGGAATGTGGCGAGAGCCACAGTTTCTAGACTGGACCATAAAAGCAAACCAGAAAAATTAGTTTGCTTGAGTTACTGTCTTCCTTTTCTAGGAGTCTCCTCATTATGGTTCTTAGAAAAACCTCAGAGCCACAAAAGAGAAATAATAATAATTTTGCCCATAATGAGAGTTTGCAAATAAAATCTTGTGGCAAATCAGCACCATCCTCCCACATAGGAAACCTATACACTTCCTCCTGGAAGAAAGAGGATCATTTTTCTACTGGGAAAAGTAGATAATAGACCTGGGAAAAGTGCAGTTTTTTTAAAAATAGAAAAAAATCTTCCTCACTTTCTGGCAATAGGTAGAACTCACCTCTTAAAAAATCTGTATCTCACCAGATAAGACCTGCTTAATTAGGTCTTCTGTGTAAGGGAGACTGGAATTTGGGGAGGGATGGGCTTGAATTCACTTTTACGAAATTCAATTCCATTCTTTTCCATTCTATTCTATTTCCTTTGGTACAAGTTAATAAACACCGAGGAACTGTTGTGGGTCAGGGAACTGTGTAATCCTGGGAGACAGAAATGGAAGAAATTGGCTTGTACTTCTGCTCTGGTAGTTCCAGACTGGAAATGGACATCTCTGGGCCCAGGGGTGCTCCTTTTTGGGCAGGGCGAGATCAAAGAAGGCAAAAAAGCCACAAAGAACCAGGATCAAAAATTGGATTTAGTGGTTAGGCAAAAGGAGTTGAAGTAAGGGGACACGGAGACTTAACTCTAAGCAGACCATCTGGGTACAACTGTGGGCTTTGCTGGGATAATAGAATTGGAGAGTTTGTAATGTACTTCACACACGTGGTTTCACTTCATCAATAATACAGCCCTGATTTTACAGATGAAGACACTAACCCTCAGTCATGACTTGTTCAGGGTCTTGAGGTTTCTGCTTGGCCAAGACGGGACACAGAGCCCATGTCTTCTGCCTGCTGGTCTGTTGTTCTTTCTGCACTGCTACAGCCTCAATGAACACCCTGCATCCACAGACCATCCTGCCCCACTAAAAGTACTTCCTGTTATCTTCATTTATGTTTTGCTGAAACCCCCCACCTGGAATAAAGTAGCCTTTGGGAACTGTGGGTTTTATTGGTACTTAGGAATATAGGGCAAAGCCTTAGTTTCCTCAACTCTAAAAGCTGGGTCTGGATGAGGTACTATCTAGCGTTATTTTAGTGTCAGCAATCTGTGATTCTGAAATCTGTGATTACATGAGTTCACACTTCACTTTTTGGGTCTTCCAAAACTCACCCTGATTTTGACAACAGTGTCCATGCCAAATTCATTAGAGTTTGAAAACAGAGCTATATTTCAGCTCTTTGGAGGCCAAAAATGAACTCTGATATTTTTGCAAATGTGAAAATTATTTCAGTCATGCCAAATTAACTCAAAACATCTGAATGGTCTGCTTCCAGGTATCATAACATTTTCTCTTTTAGGCTTGGAATTTGATTTTAGAGAATTTCGATTCTCATAGATGTTGTAGTAAGAGACAAAGTTGCAGAGAACCCTGATGGAATGATATTTGCTGGGTGGGCTGAGGGCCAGCTATTGTTCTTGCTGATGGTCAGTAGAGAAGAGAGAAGTATTTGCTAACTATCCCCGGAATCTCTGTCAATTAGCTTGGAATTTGAGGGATTTTCCTGATGTGTTTTGTGGAGGTCATTTATCTGGGGGGTAGCGGGGGGTGCAGGTGAAAAGTTTTAACCCTGCAGTGGAAGACAGGCTGGCTCAGAAAACCAGCTTAGGTGGGAATCCCACCTCATTTACATCAACCATCTGGTGACCCCGTGGAGCAGCCATCTTCACCGGGCTCAGTTCTGTCCCATACCATGGACAACACGGAAACAATTTAAGACCTGATCTACAGAGAGTAGCTTTAGAATAACTTTCTCAAAATCCAACCTAGGTTCCTAGGCCTGACCCTAAGCCTGTGATCTCTTAAAATCTCTGTGGCAGGGGGCTGGACTCTATGTTTTAATAAGTGTCCAGGTGATACTTATACATGCTATAGACAAACAGCCACTGCCATACAGTCTTCTAAAGGAAACAAAATTTATACACACACACAGAAAACAGAAAGCAGTTATCACAACAAAATCCCATGCTTTATGGAGTTGCAAATAATAAAGCAGCAGCTAGGTGACCAGGTTTTGTGAAGTCCATGGGTTGCTGGAAAGGTGGAGAGAAGACCCTGTAGACCCCTTACACCTGCTAGAACCTATGAAACAAGGTGCATCAAAGAGGCAAAGAATAAGGTAGACAGGAAAGTGAGAGATGGGTGCTGGTTGGATCGTGGCAGGGAAACGCATGGATGCAACAGAACCCAAGCTTGACCTTGAGAGAGGGAGAAACTATGGATAGCTAACATTTGGTTGAAGAGGTATTCAACCTTTAAAAGATTTTGATATCTTATAGGCTGTGTAGCTGCTTTCATGGACTTTAAACACTTACTGTGGGGGGGGGGAAGGAGGGCAAAGCGTGATGGGCACAGGAAGATGGAAATAACAGAGGAGACAGCAGAGAAGCCAAGAGATATCTATACAGCTCAAACAAGAGCCGCATCACCCAGAGTTCTAAGTTCAGAAGTGAGAGAGGACACGGGGGGCTCGCAGGTATGGTGAGAAAGTGGGTGAAGGCTGGGGAAGCTGAGCTAAACTTTGGGGGTTAGGAGGAAGGTACGTAAAATAAACAGGAAGGAGAATGGAGTGAGAGGGCTCCCTTTGGGGGAGCGAAGGCTAGGAGAAAAACAAAGGTCTGGAATGGGCATGCACTGATTCCATGCTTTGGCTGTGGATTAGAATTCTGAGTTTCTACCATCTTACTGAAAACCATCTTCCAAGAACTGCAGCCCTTGCTTGGAGCTCAGGTGGGCAGAGTGATGCTGTGTTCTCCCAAGAGCAGAGCCTTGCAGCCTTGGAGGGGATCTCAGCCAGCCTCAGTTTGCACAGATCCAGTTTCGGGGGTGGGTAGGACCCAGAGCAGCCCGTTGCCTGCATGCAAGCTTCCTTCACGAGTTCCAGTGACCAGTTTATTTCTCCTTTATCTCTGGCTCTTAGTTTGCAAGAGGGAGCCAAAATTTTAATTAACCCAAGAGGTTAAGCAGTTGTTTGACCTGCTGGCTCTGCAGGGAGGGGCGGAGATGGAGGTCCAGGAGCAGGATGAAGGCAAGGCGATCTCCCTCTGCTAGCCTTTGTTTATAGGAAGCGCCTTCCACTCGCTGAGTTCCAGCCCAGCTGCAGAAGACACGAAGGGTGTGATTATCAGGCTGGCTGTAAATGGGAACACACTGAAGCTTTGTTTGGGCTTGTGGGGAGTTTATGGTAATTTTTTTTTGCTTTCAACCCCCCGTACAAATATTTGGGGATTCAATGGTGCGGATTCTGCCTTTCTCACATCAAGCCCACACTTTCCCTTCCTAGAATATATGTGGGGCAGTGTTTATTTCCCTCCTGGGCACAGCAGTTTCTCAGTAGCCCTGGCTGCCCCCGTGCTCCCTCTCCTCCGACTGGACACAGAGCAGATGGTGTCTAACAAGTCTCCACTCTGCCCGCAGGCTGTGCTTCCCCCGTGAAAATGAGCCGGTGGTGGGAATGTTGCTTCCTGGAAGCTCACAGAGGTTCCTCTAAGCCAGCAGGTCCTGTTTATTTGATTATTTTTTTAGAAAAACTTTTTTTTTTCATTGAAAAGGGGACAGTGCTGACATTCAGAGGCTCCCTAATTCCTCCAAGTCAGTAGAGCTGAGTGGAACTTGAACTGAGAGCCACCTGAAGCCTGAGGCGCCCCACCAGTGCCCGTGGCGGCTGGAGCGTTTGCCATTGTCATCAGTGGAGACTAGCTGGACCCGTCTCAGACTCAGGGTGGAATCAGGGGCTGTTGATTTCAAGTTTCTATTTTCAGGGATCGAGAAGGTAGGTATTTTAAGTCTCTTATTTAGATTTAGCTAAAACTTGGCTCTGGCTGGCACCCATTTTGGTCCTTGTCATCAAGCTTACAGGACACCCTGAGCGATGACTGGCCTTAGTAGACACAGACCTAAGTTCCCCAGGCCGCTTCCTTTACCACCCATCCCCCCAAACCCAAGCCTGTGGTTTGGCCCAGCTCATCACCTGGTTCCACAGGACACACACGTGTGTTCCAGAGCCTCTGGCTTCTGAGCTTCTTTGAGGAAAATGTGCCTGTTTAGAGCAGATCATTTTAGAGATATGAGGGCTTAGGGAAATAATGGTTTGATGGTTTCCTCTATTGCAAACCTAGCTAGGGCTTAGACATGTTCCTGCATCAGTACGCTCTCCAAAATTTTGTGTTGCTTCTTGCCTATGATCAATTCAACAAATGTGCAATAAATGACTATCACCTGCGAGGTGCCAGATGCTGACATTATCCCTTAATTTATATGTCACGTTGTAACTTTCAAGGTACTTTCCCAGGTGTGGGCTCAGTGGATTTCCCCTCTGTTGCTGAGCAGGTACTAATAGCCTCATTTAAAAATGAAGCTAATAGAGGCAGGTGATGGGTGTCTGAAGTCACAGAACCAGTAAAAGGTGAGGTGGGGATGTGACACATGTGTTTTGACTGGGAGAACAGAGCATCTTCCGCTACATCACAGTCACGTAGTGATCGAAGCCTGAAGACCCGCTAAGAGATTCACTGAGACGACGAGCCCTTGGAAATTGGAGACAGTAAAGTAAGGAAGAAACATAGACCATGAGCCAGAGCAGAGGGTCCAGCAACGCTAACTGCTCCACCCAAGTGCCTGGAGGTGACAGCAGCAGGTTAGAGTAGGGTTAAGAGCTGGCTTGGCTACTCACTGGCTGTGTGACTAGGACCACTTACTTAACCTCTCTTTGCCTCCGTTTCCCATATGTAAATGGAAATAATAAAATTTCTCAATTCATATGGTATGAACATTAAATGAATTGATATTTGCATAGTCTTAGAGCAGTGCCTGGCATACTGTAAGTGCCAGATAAGTGCTGGTTAAATTTGAAAAAAGCTTTGCTCCCAAGCTGGGCTTGGCCAACTGCTGGGGATGAAGGTATAAGTGGGGTTACACATTCTATCAAGCACTGGCCTCTATCAAGAGGGTGAGACTGAACACATGCAAGGAAATAAGCCGGCGTTATTGTCAATGAGCAGGAGCTATTCTCAAATTCACAACATTTTCTAAAGTAAAAATTGTGCACTTGCTTTGAGAATTAGAGAAAATATTTGAAGTCATTGCTGTACTGGATAATCCAGGATGGGTATGGATACCTATGTACCTGGGCACATTACTGGCCTGGCTGAGGAAGAGCTGCCTTATAGAATTATGAATGCTCATGATGAAAGAGACCTTAACAATCAACTAATCCCGACTCCTAATAGATCCAGCCCTCTCCTCCGGAGATCAGGAAACCAAGGTCCAGAGAGGGCAGTCGACTTGCCTAGAGTCACACGGTTAATATGCCCGGGTCACCCAACCTTTTGAATTGTTTTTTTTTTCCTGTCCGAATTGAAGACCTAGTGTCCTGGTCCTGGGGAAACTGGCTGAGGGTGCTTGTTGTCCCGGCTTGGTGCTTGTTCTGGACCCAGCTCTGAAGACTTTAATGGATGATGGGATTCCCCTGGAAGTTAGAGCTCTGGTTTTTTTCCTGGAGGACTGGTGACACCTCGCAGAGGGAGAAAATTTCTGGATCTTTCCACCCCTAGTCCTGCTGCTCATGGATACTATGGTGGCCTACCATATACTCTCAGGGGATCTTAGCAAACCAGGCACAAATTCCAAAGGCATCCCAGATGGCTATAAAGCTTATGGGTACGTTCAGAAACCTAAAAGACCCCCAAGTCCTTGGGTCAGATCGTTCAAGACAGGGATGATGTACAACTTACTATTTCTTTCTTTGCCAGAGACATCCCACACACACACTTGTTTTAAAAATGGTGGTGGGGACTCTTGGAGGGCACACAAAAGGAGTGTAAACATTGGAACCCAGGGGAAGGAGCAGTGACCCCATAGGAGACTGAACCACACCTACCTGCTGGTGTTGGTGGGTCTCCTGCAGAGGCGGGGGTGGCTGTGGCTCACCATGAGGACAAGGACACTGGCAGTGGAAGTTCTGGGAAGTACTCCTTGGCATAAGCCCTGCCAGAGTCCACCATTAGCCCCACGAAAGAGCCGGGTAGGATCCAGTGTTTGGCCGCCTCAGGCCAAACAAACAACAGGGAGGGAACCCAGCCCCACCCATCAGCAGACAAGCAGATTAAAGTTTTACTGAGCTCTGCCCACCAGAGCAACACTCAGCTCTAACCACCACCAGTCCCTCCCATCAGGAAACTCGAGCAAGCCTCTTAGATAGCCTCATCCACCAGAGGGCAGACAGTAGAAGCAAGAACTACAATCCTGCAGCCTGTGGAACAAAAACCACATTCACAGAAAGATAGACAAGATGAAAAGGCAGAGGGCTATGTACCAGATGAAAGAACAAGATAAAACCTCAGAAAAACAACTAAATGAAGTGCAGATAAGAAAGCTTCCAGAAAAAGAATTCAGAATAATGATAGTGAAGATGATCCAGGACCTCGGAAAAAGAGTGGAGACAAAGATCGAGAAGATGAAAGAAATGTTTAACAAAGACCTAGAAGAATTAAAGAACAAACCCCTAGAAGAATTAAAGAACAAACAAACAGAAATGAACAATACAATAACTGAAATGAAAAATACACTAGAAGGAATCAATAGCAGAATAACTGAGGCAGAAGAATGGATAAGTGACCTGGAACACAGAATGGTGGAATTCCTGCTGCAGAACAGAATAAAGAAAAAAGAATGAAAAGAAATAAAGACAGCATAAGAGGCCTCTGGGACAACATTAAACACAACAACATTTGCATTATAAGGGTCCCATAAGGAGAAGAGAGAGAGAAAGGACCAGAGAAAATATTTGAAAAGATTATAGTCGAAACCTTCCCTAACATGGGAGAGGAAATAACCACCCAATTCCAGGAAGCTCAGAGAGTCCCAGGCAGGATAAACACAAGGAGAAACACGCCCAGATGCATAGTAATCAAATTGGCCAAAATTAAAGACAGAGAAAAATTATTGAAAGCAACAAGGGAAGAACAACAAATAACATACAAGGGAACTCCCATAAGGTTAACAGCTGATTTCTCAACAGAAAATCTACAAGCCAGAAGGGAGTGGCATGATATATTTAAAGTGATGAAAAGCAAGAACCTACAGCCAGCATTACTCTACCCGGCAAGAATCTCATTCAGATTCGACTGACAAATCAAAAGCTTTACAGAAAAGCAAAACCTAAGAGAATTCAGCACCACCAAACCAGCTCTAAAACAAATACTAAAGGAACTTCTCTAAGTGGGAAACACAAGAGAAGAAAAGGACCTACAAAAACAAACCCAAAACAATTAAGAAAATGGTAATAGGAACATACATATCAATAATTACCTTAAACGTGAATGGATTAAATGCTCCAACCAAAAGACACAGGCTCGCTGAATGGATACAAAAACAAGACCCATATATATGCTGTCTACAAGAGACCCACTTCAGACCTAGGAACACATATAGACTGAAAGTGAGGGGATGGAAAAAGATATTCCATGCAAATGGAAGTCGAAAGAAAGCTGGAGTAGCAATACTCATATCAGATAAAATAGGCTTTAAAATAAAGAATGTTACAAGAGACAAGGAAGGACACTACATAATGATCAAGGGATCAATTCAAGAAGAAGATATAACAATTAAAAGTATATATGCACCCAACATAGGAGCACCTCAATACATAAGACAACTGCTAACAGCTCTAAAAGAGGAAATCAACAGTAACACAATAATACTGGGGGACGTTAACACCTCACTTACACCAATGGACAGCTCATCCAAACAGATAGTTAATAAGGAAACACAAGCTTTAAATGACACAATAGACCAGATAGATTTAATTGATATTTATAGGACATTCCATCCAAAAACAGCAGATTACACTTTCTTCTCAAGTGCACACAGAACATTCTCCAGGATAGATCACATCTTGGGTCACAAATCAAACCTCAGTAAATTTAAGAAAATTGAAATCATATCAAGCATCTTTTCTGACCACAACACTATGATATTAGAAATCAATTACAGGGAAAAAAATGGAAAAAAACACAAACACATGGAGGCTAAACAATACGTTACTAAATAACCAAGAGATCACTGAAGAAATCAGAGGGGAAATTTAAAAAATACCTAGAGACAAATTACAACAAAACACAATGATCCAAAACCTATGGGATGCAGCAAAAGCAGTTCTAAGAGGGAAGTTTATAGCAATACAAGCCTACCTCAAGAAACAAGAAAAATCTCAAGTAAACAATCTAACCTTACACCTAAAGGAACTAGAGAAAGAAGAACAAACAAAACCCAAAGTTAGTAGAAGGAAAGAAATCATAAAGATCAGAGCAGAAATAAATGAAATAGAAACAAAGAAAACAATAGCAAAGATCAATAAAACTAAAAGCTGGTTCTTTGGGAAGATAAACAAAATTGATAAACCATTATCCAGACTCATCAAGAAAAAAAGGGTAGAGGACTCAAATCAATAAAATTAGAAATGAAAAAGGAGAAGTTACAACAGACACCACAGAAATACAAAGCATCCTAACAGACTACTACAAGCAACTCTATGCCAATAAAATGGACAACCTGGAAGAAATGGACAAATGCTTAGAAAGGTATAACCCTCCAAGACTGAACCAGGAAGAAATAAGAAATATGAACAGACCAATCACAAGTAATGAAATTGAAACTGTGATTAAAAATCTTCCAACAAACAAAAATCCAGGACCAGATGGCTTCACAGGTGAATTCTATCAAACATTTAGAGAAGAGCTAACACCCATCCTTCTCAAACTCTTCCAAAAAATTGCAGAGGAAGGAACACTCCCAAACTCATTCTATGAGGCCACCATCACCCTGATACCAAAACCAGACAAAGATACTACAAAAAAGAAAATTACAGACGAATATCACTGATGAATATAGTTGCAAAAATCCTCAACAAAATACTAGCAAACAGAATCCAACAACACATTAAAAGGATCATACACCATGGTCAACTGGGATTTATCCCAGGGATGCAAGGATTCTTCAATATACGCAATTCAATCAGTGTGATACACCATATTAACAAATTGAAGAAGAAGAACCATATGATCATCTCAATAGATGCAGAAAAATCTTTTAACAAAATTCAACACCAATTTATGATTAAAAACTCTCCAGAAAGTGGGCATAGAGGGAACCTACCTCAACATAATGAAGGCCATATATGAGAAACCCACAGAAGACATCATTCTCAATGGTGAAAATCTGACAGCATTTCCTCTAAGATCAAGAACAAGACAAGGATGTCCACTCTCGCCACTATTATTCAAGATAGTTTTGGAAGTCCTAGCCATGGCAATCAGAGAAGAAAAAGAAATAAGGGGAATGCAAATTGGAAAAGAAGAAGTAAAACTGTCACTGTTTGCAGATGACATGATACTATACATAGAGAATCCTAAAGATGCCACCAGAAAACTACTAGAGCTAATCAATGAATTTGTTAAAGTAGCAGGATACAAAATTAATGCACAGAAATCTCTTGCATTCTTATACACTAATGATGAAAAATCCGAAAGAGAAGTTAAGGAAAGACTCACATTTACCATTGCAACAAAAAGAATATAATATCTAGGACTAAACCTACCTAGGGAGACAAAAGACCTGTATGCAGAAAAGTATAAGACACTGATGAAAGAAATTAAAGATGATACCAACAGATGGAGAGATATACCATGTTCTTGGATTGGAAGAATCAATATTGTGAAAATGACTATACTACCCAAAGCAATCTACAGATTCAATGCAATCCCTCTCAAATTACCAATGGCATTTTTACAGAACTAGAACAAATAATCTTAAAAAAAATTTTTTTTTAATGTGTAGTGAGAGCAAGTTTTTTTTTAATTTATTTATTTATTTATTTATCTTTTTGGCTGTGTTGGGTCTTCGTTTTTGTGCGAGGGCTTTCTATAGTTGCAGCGAGTGGGGGCCACTCTTCATCGCGATGCGTGGGCCTCTCACTGTTGCAGCCTCTCTTGTTGCGGAGCACAGCCTCCAGATGCCCAGGCTCAGTAGTTGTGGCTCATGGGCCCAGTTGCTCCACAGCATGTGGGATCTTCCCAGACCAGGGCTCGAACCCGTGTCCCCTGCATTGGCAGGCAGACTCTCAACCACTGCGCCACCAGGGAAACCCAATAATCTTAAAATTTGTATGGAGACACAAAAGACCCTGGATAGACAAAGCAGTCTTGAGGGAAAAAAACGGAACTGGAGGAATCGGACTCCCTGACTTCAGACTATACTACAAAGCTACAGTAATCAAGACAATATGGTACTGACACAAAAACAGAAATATAGATCAATGAAACAGGAAAGAAAGCCCAGAGATAAACCCACACACCTATGATCAACTAATCCATGACAAAGGAGGCAGGGATGTACAATGGAGAAAAGACAGTGTCTTCAGTAAGTGGTGCTGGGAAAACTGGACAGCTACATGTAAAAGAATGAAATTAGAACACTCCCTAACACCATACACAAAAATAAACTCAAAATTGATTACAGACCTAAATGTAAGACCAGACACAATAAAACTCTTAGAGGAAATCATGGGAAGAACACTCTTTGATATAAATCACAGCCAGATCTTTTTTGATCCACCTCCTAGAGTAATGGAAATGAAAACAAAATAAACAAATGGGACCTGATGACACGTAAAAGCTTTTGCAAAGCAAAGGAAACCATAAACAAGACAAAAAGACAACCCTCAGAATGGGAGAAAATATTTGCAAATGAATCAATGGAGAAAGGATTAATCTCTAAAACATATAAACAGTTCATGCAGCTCAATATTAAAAAAGACAAACAACCCAATCCAAAAATGGGCAGAAGACCTAAATAGACATTTCTCCAAAGAAGACATACAGATGGCCAAGAAGCACATGAAAAGCTGCTCAACATCACTAATTATTAGAGAAATGCAAATCAAAACTACAATGAGGTATCACCTCACACCAGTTAGAATGGGCATCATCAGAACATCTACAAACAACAAATGCTGGAAAGGGTGTGGAGAAAAGGCAACCCTCTTGCACTGTTGGTGGGAATGTAAATTGAGTACAGCCACTATGGAGAACAGCATGGAGGTTCTTTAAAAAACTAAAAATAGAATTACCATATGACCCAGCAATCCTACCACTAGGCATATACCCAGAAAAAACCATAATTCAAAAAGACACGTGCACCCCAATGTTCATTGCAGCACTATTTACAATAGCCAGGTCATGGAAGCAACCTAAATGCCCATCGAGAGACGAATGGATAAAGAAGAAGTGGTACATATATACAATGGAATATTACTCAGCCATAAAAAGGAACGAAATTGGGTCACTTGTAGAGACGTGGATGGATCTGGAGACTGTCATACTGAGTGAAGTAAGTCAGAAAGAGAAAAACAAATATCGTATATTAACGCATATATGTAGAACCTAGAAAAATGGTACAGATGAACCGGTTTGCAGGGCAGAAATAGAGACACAGATGTAGAGAACAAACGTATGCACACCAAGGGGGGAAAGTGGTGGGGGTGGTGGTGGTGGGATGAATTGGGAGATTGGGATTGACATGTATACACTAATATCTATAAATTGGATAACTAATAAGAAACTGCTGTATAAAAAGATAAATAGGGCTTCCCTGGTGGCTCAGTGGTTGAGAATCTGCCTGCCAATGCAGGGGACACGGGTTCGAGCCCTGGTCTGGGAGGATCCCACATGCTGCGGAGCAACTGGGCCCGTGAGCCACACTTACTGAGCCTGCGCGTCTGGAGCCAGTGCTCCGCAACAAGAGAGGCCCGCGCACCGCGATGAAGAGTGGCCCCCACTTGCCGCAACTGGAGAAAGCCCTAGCACAGAAACGAAGACCCAACACAGCCAAAAATAAAAATAAAATAAAAAGATAAATAAAGTCCAAAATTCAAAAAAAAAATGGTAGTAGGGGTGATGAATAGAGCCTATATCGTTATGCAAAGCTGGGCAAAAGACCCATGTTCCTTAATCCAGTTGGAGCCAAAGAGTGATGATAATGAGTACTAATGTTAATCTTCATCATGAACTAAGTACTCCTGTTACATCTGCTTTACTGCTGAGGAAATTGGGGCTCAGAGATGTTAAACAACTTGCCCATGATTAGACAACTAGAAAGAGGCTGAGCAGAGCATCCAAATGCAGCCTGATGCCCCAGCCAGGACACTGATCTCCATGATGTACTCCCTCTGCAAACATATGGCAGTAAACAGACCACACAAAATGTACAGTGAATGTGCAGAGAAGAAGGAGATGATAAGATAATTCACATCAGTACAGACTGAGGTGTGCAAAGGCAGAAGCTATTTAAAGAGAATGAAAGGCAAAGGAAGGCCCAATTAGAATCCAAATAGAGAGGAAGCAGGATGCAAAAGCAAATTGGGAAAAGCAGAGACAACAGAGGGACTCTTAGGAAGAAGGTGAGAGGAAAAGAAAAGCACAGGAGGAATGTCCTCTGCAACCCAAACCTACCTCATGAAATAGCTTGGGCCAAGTTTTTCTCTTCCTAAGTTATAGCTGGCTGCAGCCGACTGTTTGCATAGTGTGTGGATTGAAATATTTTATTGCTTTATGGAGGCAATAAAATAAATGTGATTAAAGGCAACAACGACGCTTCAGTTCTAGTGGATGAAGTTGGGATGCTGAAGCCTGGGCTTTATCTGGGCAAGGTTTTTTTAATCAAGGAAGAGGGTTCCATTTCTCATTTTTGTGTTGGGAAGACAACATAAGAATGGATGGAGAATAAGAGTTTTTAAAGAGTCAAGATTTTAAAAAGAGATTCTGAAGGTGTTCCACTGGAGGTGGGAAGCAGAAATGGAGAGACATAAAGGCTTAGTATATGAAAGCAGGGTATGCAGGGAATGATTGGTCTCTTAAAGGAAACAGATGTGGGGTCTGAAGTATGAATATAGGGGAATGAGATGAAATAAATCTTGAGCATGCTAAAATGATAGTATTTCTTAAAGGGATTAGGGTAGAATGTTTTTTCCCCAGGAAAGTTCTGACAGAAGGAAATATGAAGAATTTAAGGATTCAAGGTGAGGTAAAGCCAAAGGTCCACTATGAGAAGAAAAAAAGAAAGAGACTTTAGGAATTAGCGTCCACAAATGGAGGGAATGGTGAGTTCCAGTAACTGGGCTGTAGGAGAAGAGCCACTTTTACTAAGAAAAATGTAAATCAGATCTGCAAATATTGACAGTTGAGAACTGTGCTAGGTGCTCGGGGCTAGAGGAGGGAGTAGGCAGGTATGATGCTACAAAATAAGTACAATAAACCTTCCATCTTCATTAAGGATTTTATACCCTACTGAGGGACAGTGATATCAACACCTCCCTCCATTACATGATACAGAGTGGAGTAAAGATAAAATACAGTCACTAAAATAGGAATTTGGACCTTAAGTGGAAGAGTGATGAGATTCATAACATGCTGGAGGACACAGAGTCAAGGAAGGTTTCACACAGGAGGTGGCATTTCAGATGGATCTTGAAGGATGAAGATTTTGTGAAAGAAAGAAATTCAAGCCTTCATATTATGCAAAAACCAATGCAGGAGAGCCCAGGGCATTCTGGTTTGGGTGAAAGAGTGAAGGTCTAGTATAGCTGGGTCCAAGGCTGTTTGGAGGTTAGAAGAGAAACCAAATCACATGACATTTTGGAACCATGCTGATAATCCTAGATTTAATTTTATAGGCTAGTGTTTCTCAACCAGTTTTCTGCCTTCACACCTTTTATATGCACAGTACAGCAATCCCAGCTTTCAATAGGACCCCTGCTCTACTGAGGGACAATGTCAGAATTGGAGAGCGGTGGACTTTTAAGGAGGAAAATGGTACAATCAGAGCTGAAAAATGCATTCACTGGGATGGAGACTGAAATCAGGAAAAGCAACTTGTAAGTAATTATGGTTATCCAAGTAGAGATGATGAGGGCCTGAACACGCTATGAGTGTATAGAGGTAGAAATGACTGGACTTCATTTTTTAAACTGAAGTATAGTTGATTTACAATGTTGTGTTAGTTTCAGTTGTACAGTGAAGTGATTCAAATATACATATATATTTATATATACATATTCTTTCCCATTATAGGCTATTATAAGATATCAAATAGAATGATCTGTCCTATACAGTAGGTCCTTGTTATCTGTTTTATATATAGTCGTGTGTATCTGTTAATACCAAATTCCTAAGTTATCCCTTCCCTGCCTTCCCCCTTTGGTAACCATAAATTTGTTTCCTATGTCTGTGAGGCTGTTTCTGTTTTGTAAATAAGCTCATTTGTATCATTTTCTTAGATTCCACATATAAGTGATATCATATGGTATTTGTCTTTCTCTGGGCTTCATTCATTTTTGCCTTGACTGAACACCCACAATGGGCCAGGCACTGAGTCTATTACTGGGGATATAAATATTAAACCTCAAGAACTACTACACATTGCTTACAGTCTATGAGGCAAGTAAATCAATACTGAACTATGTAGAGGCCATGACAGAAGTAATGGAGGAATTTTTAGGAACACAGAGAAGAGGTGTTTAATTACATATGGTTTCAAAAAAGCCTTCCTGAAGTGAATAGAGTTGAACTGAGGGTTAAAAGATAAGTAAGTACCACCCAGGCGGAAAAAGGGAAGACAGGCCAGGAGGGGTTGGGGTGGATGGGAGAGCACGTACAAATACACAATGGCATGGAATGGCATATGACACAAGAAGAAGAGCAAATATTTAGGCCCAAAATGGAAACTAGTTGCTGTATATCGAGCCAGGCAATGTATTAGTAAACTGACATGTGTTACTGCATATAATCTTTGGAATGTACATCGTATGGGCTACAGAAACCATGGCCAAAGGTTGAATGAAGACTGCCATATCAAGGAGTTTGGAATTTAAGTGTAAAGTACCATAACTCAGATTTGTATTTTAGAAAGATTATTCTGGTAGCAGTGTGAAGGATGAATGGAAGGGGCAGAATTTAGGAAGCAGGCAAACAAGTTAGGCAATAAGGGGTAATGGTAATGGCAAAGGGGACGAGTATGAGAAAGCATGAATAGGAGCAGTTAGCATGAATGGTGATGGATCAGACGTGATGGAAGAGAAAGGAGCCTAGGAGGAGCCCAGGTTTCTGAGCTGATGACTGTGGTTGATAGTAGTGTGATTCACAGAGCTAGAGAATGAAGTAAGGAGGTTGGGGTGGGGAGGGTGGGGGGCAAGGCAAGCTGGAAATGAGAGGTAATGTGCTCTGTTCCATTCCTACTGAGGCAGAATTATCTGGGAGTGATTTCTAGTAAACAGCTAGATGTGCAATCCTACAGCTAAGAAGAGAAGCCTTGGCAGAAGATCTAGAACTGGGAGTCATGCTCCTATGTCGGTTGTTGATGCCAAGAGGATGAATCAGTTCACTGAGCATCATGTGAAAGGAGAAGAGGGCCAAAGACAAAATCCTGGGCAAAACTCATATTTCAGGAATGGACAGAGGAAGAGGTGACTTTGAAGGAGACCAAGAAAAAATAATATGAGAGGTAGGAGGAAAACCAGAGAGAGTGATCCTAGAAAAGGAAGGGCATTTCAGTAAGTAAGAGTGGTCAACATTGCCTGGACTAGGCAAGAAGCTGAAGAAAAACAAAAGAGAATGTTGGGCCAAGACCTCCAACTTATGGGACTTTAGGTTATCAGCAGCAGAGAAACAAAACTTTCATGTATTGTGAATACTGTGCATGAGCAGAAGTCAAAATGAGAAAGAAAAGGAAGATGTGGTATTGTGATTTATAGTAAAAAATATATATTTGGTCTTCATCTCCATTTCTGGCATAGAGCTCCTAAAACCCTTGGAATTTCCTAAGTGATAAGAACATTAAAGTTGTCTTGATAGTCATAACAAACCCCTGTTAACCACACCTGAGTTTATATAAAAGTGGCTTTTGGAAAGAATCTACAGAGGGATGCTAGTTACCAGGGGAACCAACCGCATGATTGAAGGTTGGAACTTTCAGTCCCATCCCCCTGGACCTCTAGGCAGAGGAGAGAGGCTAGCGGTTGAATCAATCAGCAATGGCCAATGATATAATCGATCATGCCTATGTAATGAAGCTTCCATAAAAACCCAAAGGACAGGGTTTGAGGAACATTCTCAAACCAGAATACTTCCATGTATCTCTGTGCCAGGCCCCAAACCACAAAGACAGAAGCTCCTTTGTTTGGGACCTTGCCTATATATCTCTTCATCTAGCTATTGATTAGTATCCTTTAATATCTTTTATAATAAACCGATAATCTAGTGAGTAAACTGGTTTCCTGAGCTCTGTGAGCTGGCCTAGCATATTAATCAAACCCAATGAGGGGTTCTGGGAACCTCTGATTCATTACCAGTCAGTCCAAAGCACAGGTAAAAAACTAGACTTGTAGCTGACATCTGAAGTGGTAGGGCGATCTTATGGGACTGAGCTCTTAACTTCTAGAATCTGATGCTATCTCCAGGCAGAGAGTTTCAGAATTGAGTTGAATTGCAAGTCATCCGACTGGTGTCAGAGAATTGTTTGGTGGTATGTGGAAAAAAACCGACACATTGGTATTGGTAATCAGAATCTTAGAGGCAAGTTTAATAGTTTAGGAAAACAGTCACTATGGGACAGGCAGAGGAAAAATACTGTAAAAACAAGACAGTACTCTAAAGGAATTGCTATAAAATATGAAATGTACCATCAAGATATTCATATGCCCTTCCTGGGGGATGTAAGGGGTGGGAAGGAGGTGAAGGAAGAATCAGGGCAAGAGTAACCATCTCACTGCAGAAGAAATGACATACGAGCATGACTGATGGAAATTTTGGAAGCTGATGCTTAAAAGAAAGAATGTTATTTAGCTAATGGAAATGAAAATGGGCTAAGACTGCAATAAAACTTGAAGGTGTTTCTAATGAATATTTTAAAGTATGTATAATATCACCTCAGAAAAAAATTTGGGTTTAAGCAGTTTTTAATAAATAATGGCTGCTAACATCACAAAAAGAGAGACAATAATAACATACCTCCTGAAGATGGTACACAACACCATCTGTGAAGTATTCACACACACACACACACACAGACACACACAAATGGAACCTGAATCAAGTGACATCCTAGATCTAATTTTTAGTTTACAGGAAATAAGGGGGTCGAGGAGCATCTTACACAACAGTTTGGAAATAAAATTAGCAAAATCTAGGCAGTGGGAAACTATGCAGGATAAGTAACCTGGTGGCTTTAACAAATAAATTGCAAAGATGAAAGAAAAGAGGGAAGGAGCTGTATTTTATGAGACTTGAGACACATCAACCAAATGCAATGGGTGGAACTTTTTGGATCCTGATTTCAACAAAGCAGCTATTAAAAACAATTTTATAAAACAATTAGGGGAAATTTTAATACTAATTGGATCTATTATGACATTTAAGGAATTATTTCAAATGTTTTACGTGTAATTTTTTAATGAATCCTTATCGTTTAGAGATATATACTGAAATACTTATGGATGAAAGAGTATAAAATGTGGAATTTGCTTCAAAATAATCTAGTAGCCCCAGGACCTGGTCCCACCCACCAATGGGCTGGCAGCCACTGCACAAGGCAGGGCCTGGCAGCCAACTGGGCTGGGAGCAAGTTCTGCCTACCAGCTTGCCCACAGTAGTCAGTCCTGCCACAACAGAAGGGCCCATGAAGCCCATATAGGGGGTGCCCCTAAAGCATATAGATCTGGTGGCCAGAGGGAAGGTGCTGCTGGACCCCAAAGACTTCTATATAAGGCCACTTCTCTAAGATTGGGAAATGTAACCAACTTACCTAATACATAGAAATAAACACAGAGAATTAGATAAAATGAGGAGACAGAGGAATACGTTCAAAGCAAAGGAACAGGTCAAAACCCCAGAAGAAGAACTAAGCAAAGTGGAGATAAGCAATCTACCCAGTAAAGAAGTTGAGGTAATGATCATAGAGATGCTCAATGAATTTCAGAGAAAAATGGATGAATACAGTGAGAAGTTTAACAAATGGTTAAAAATGGTTAGAATAATGGTTATTTTTTGGTATAAAAAATAACCAAATAGAGCTGAAAATACAATTACTGAGGTAAAAAATACACTAGAAGGAATCAATAGTAGATTAGATGATACAGAGGAGTAAATTAGTGAACTGGAAGACAAAGTAGTGAAAATCACCCAAGCTGAACAGAAAAAAGAAAAAACAATTTTAAAAAAATCAGGATAGTTTAAGAGACCTCTGGGACAACATCAACTTAATAATATTCACATCTTAGGTGTCCTAGAAGGAGAAGAGAGAGAGAAAGGAGCAAACAACTTACTTGAAGAAATAATAGCTGAAAACTTCCCTAACATGGGGAAGGAAACAGACATTCAAATCTAGGAAGCATAGGGAGCCCCAATCAAGATAAACCCAAAGAGGTTCACACCAAGACATGTTACAATTAAAATGACAAAAATTAAAGATCCAGAAAAAATCTTAAAAGCAGCGAGAGATAAGCAACTAGTTATGTAAAAGGAGGTCCCATAAGACTACCAGCTGACTTTTCAGAAGAAAGTTTTCAGGCCTGAGGGAGTGACATGGTATATATTCAAAGTGATGAAAGGAAAAAGCCCAAGACTATACCTGTCAAGACTATCATTCAGATTTGATGAGAGAATAAATAGTTTTACAGATAAGCAAAAGCTAAAAGACTTCAGCACCACTAAAGCAACTTTATAAGAAATGTTAAAAGGACTTCTCTAAGTGGAAAAGAAAGGACTACAATTAGAAATATGAAAATTATGAAATGAAAAATCTCACTGGTAAAGGCAAACATACAGTAAAGGTAGTAGATCAATCACTTATGAAACTAGTAGGAAGGGCTTCCCTGGTGGCGCAGTGGTTGAGAATCTGCCTGCCAATGCAGGGGACACAGGTTCAAGCCCTGGTCTGGGAAGATCCCACATGCCGCGGAGCAACTAGGCCCGTGAACCACAACTACTGAGCCTGCGCATCTGGAGCCTGTGCTCCGCAGCAAGAGAGGCCGCGATAGTGAGAGGCTCGCGCACCACGATGAAGAGTGGCCCCCACTTGCCGCAACTAGAGAAAGCCCTCGCACAGAAACGAAGACCCAACACAGCCAAAAAAAAAAAAAAACTAGTAGGCACCCCAATCCAAAAATGGGCAGAAGACCTAAATAGACATTTCTCCAAAGAAGACATACAGACGGCCACGAAGCACATGAAAAGATGCTCAACATCACTAATTATTAGAGAAATGCAAATCAAAACTACAATGAGGTATCACCTCACTCCTGTTAGAATGGGCATCATCAGAAAATCTACAAACAACAAATGCTGGAGAGGGTGTGGAGAAAAGGGAACCCTCTTGCACTGTTGGTGGGAATGTAAATTGATACAGCCACTATGGAGAACAATATGGAGGTTCCTTAAAAAACTAAAAATAGAATTACCATATGACCCAGCAATCCCACTACTGGGCATATACCCAGAGAAAACCATAATTCAAAAAGACACATGCACCCGAATGTTCATTGCAGCACTATTTACAATAGCCAGGTCATGGAAGCAACCTAAATGCCCATCAACAGACGAATGGATAAAGAAGAAGTGGTACATATATACAATGGAATATTACTCAGCCATAAAAAGGAACGAAATTGAGTCATTTGTTGAGACGTGGATGGATCTAGAGACTGTCATACAGAGTGAAGTAAGTCAGAAAGAGAAAAACAAATATCGTATATTAATGCATGTATGTGGAACCTAGAAAAATGATACAGATGAGCCAGTTTGCAGGGCAGAAGTTGAGACACAGATGTAGAGAATGGACATATGGACACCAAGGGGGGGAAACTGCAGTGAGGTGGGGATGGTGGTGTGCTGAATTGGGCGATTGGGATTGACATGTATACACTGATGTGTATAAAACTGATGCCTAATAAGAACCTGCAGTATAAAAAAACAAACAAAACAACTAATACTAAACTTTCATTGGGTTATTTGTATGGAAATATGTTAATATAAATGTTTCAGACATTACATGAAATTTCTAAAAATCTTTAAAAAAAAAAAACTAGTAGGAAGGTTAAAAGACAAAAGTAGTAAATTGTCTATATCCACAATAAATAGTTGAAGGATACACAAAACAAAAAGATGTAAAATATGATATCAAAAGCATTAAACATGGAAGGGAGGAGGGGAGTAAAATGGCAGGATTGTTAGAATGCATTAGAACTTAAGAGATCATCCACTTAAAATAACCATATATACATATGTTGTTATATATGAACCTCATGGTAACCACAACCATAATTCTATAATAGATACACACACACAGAGAAAGAGAAAGGGATCCAAACATAACACTAAAAGTAGTCACCAAATCACAAGGAAAGAGAGCAAAAGAAGAAAGGAACAAAAAAGAATTACAACAACAACCAGGAAACAATTAGCAAAATGGCAATAAGTACATACCTACCAATAATTACTTGAAATGTAAATGAATTAATGCTCTGATCAAAAGACATAGAGTGGCTGAATGAATGACAAAACAAGACCCATGTATATGCTACCTACAAGAAACTCACTTCAGAACTAAAGATGCACACAGACTGAAAGTGAGGGGTTAGAAAAAAGTATTCCCTGCAATGAAAATGAAAAGAAATCTGAGGTAGCAAAACTTATATCAGACAAGATAGAGTTTAAAACAAAAACTGTAACAGACAAAGCAGGACATTACATAATGATAAAGGGATCAATCCAACAAGAAGATATATTCCAGTTATAAGATAAATAATGTACAGCATAGTGAATATAGAAATAATATTGTAACAACTTTGTATGGTGACAAATAGTAACTAGACTTATTGTGGTGATCATTTTGTAATGTCTAAAAATATCAAATCACTATGTTGTACACCTGAAACTACTATAATATTGTAAGTCAATTATACTTTTTCTTTCTTTAAAAAAAAAAACCTCATAAAATTATGAGGTTTTGCAGAGATTATGAGGTTTTGTAAGATTTTAACTCGATGCTCATTTTTGTGCCATTAATTTGAATAGTACACTTTGGTACTATGAAATAAATCCAGTTGAATGAAAAAAAAGTAATCCAGGGAGGGTGGAAGAGGAATGTGTGTGTATGTTATAGATGAAATAGGACTGAGTCTGGGTTGATAATTGTTGAATCTGGATGTTGGGTTCACAAGGATTCAGTATACTACTTTCTCAATTTTGTTTATGTGTGAAAAGCACCATAGTGAAAGGTTAAAATAAATCAAAGAATAAATGTGAACATACGGGGCATTTCCCTGGCAGTCCAGTGGTTAAGACTTGGCGCTTTCATTGCAGTGGCCCTAGTTCAATCCCTGGTCGGGGAACTAAGATCCTGCAAGCCACACGGCATGGCCAAAAAAAAAGTGAACATACCCATGATGTCCTTTCAGAGCTATGGGAGGACTCTAATAAGCTCAAAGTGTTAATATTTCAAAATTGTCATTATTTCCTTTTGATGCTGAGTCTCTTCTAGTTTTAAATGTTACTAATTAAAGAGATTCCACCAATTCTTAAAGGTTAAAGACTGCTGTTGGCCACTACAACACAATGAAATGCATGAGGTGTGTGTGTGTGTGTGTGTGTGTGTGTGTGTGTGTGTGGATACACACACACACACTTTAATGTGGTTGTTTTGTGGTTGTTTTTTTTTTTCCAGTATATCAACACGCAGGCTTCTGGGTGGCAGCACAGGAGAAGCCAGGGATGTAGGTCAAATTGACCCATTTGGGGAAGGCAGATTTTGGCTGTCTGCATTTCAACAGGATCTCAATCAAGAAGACAGCCACTAAAAAGAGGGGCCTATTCTTGACTCCATGAATTCGGAATCTGAGAGTTTCTTAAGGACTGGAAGCAGTTTCTATGGAAGCAGATTGGAGTCACCAGCTAGATTCTCAAAAAATACTGAAAGCAATATGATTTCAGAAGGGAAGGTCAAGAGGAGAGACCCACATTACAACAAAGAAGAATGGCTCCAAGATGAGAGAGCAGGTCCCCACAAGTGATGCAATAGGTTTGTCACCAAGAGTTCAAGAATAGAGACTTGCCAGTTGCTCTCAATCGTACCTCCTGCAATATGAGGTCCCCAGGTATGGCTGGTGGCCAGAAGGAAGCTAGGTTGCCTGCTAAAGGAAGCTGATAGTCATGGCAGGAGGCTGGGCATGCTTTATAAATTGTCTTCCACTTTGGGTTACAAAATTTTTGCTATTAGAGTTTAAGAGCCCTGGGAGAAAGTGAGGAATTAATCTACACACCCATTTTAGAAAACATCATGACTCACAATATGCTTCTGAGTGTCCCATTTGCTTGAGAACCTTATAGATCCCTGGGAGAAACACTAATGGAGTAAAGGAGATGTAAGGAGAAAGGGCTGGATGCTTGTACTGATAGTTGAAGATATTGGGGCCTATAGGGAATGGATGTAGTAGCATATTGGACAGGAGTGACAACTCCTCCTGAGCAGGAGAGAGACAAGGTGCCAAGGCATCTGGCTGATTGTGGGAAGTTTAGTTTATCTATTTATTTATTTATTAATATTTATTTATTTATTTGGCTGTGCTGGGTCTTAGTTGTGGCACATGGGATCTTTAGTTGGGACATGTGGGATCATTTTTAGTTGGGGCATGTGGGATCATTTTTAGTTGGGACATGCGGGATCATTTTTAGTTGGGGCGTGTGTGATCATTTTTAGTTGCGGCATGAGGTATCTAGTTCCCTGATCAGGAATCGAACCCGGGCCCCCCTGCGTTGGGAGCGCAGAGTCTTAACCACTGGGCCACCAGGGAAGTCCCGGGAGTTTAGTTTAAAAACTTAGGAATCTGACATTATGTAGAGAGTCCCAAATGTCCAAGGGAACTTTTTCCAGGTCCCTCATGGAAATAGTGATTTGTGAAAGAATGGACACCCTAGTGGTCCATTTTAGACACAGTGAGAAATCAGGGGAGTAAAACTAGCCTTTGAGGAGCCTAGCGAGAGTTGTAACACTGAAGAGTAAACTCCTGACACCTCAGTCTTCCCTCCTCTCATCCCCTTCCTCCTTTCTTCATCTCAGTGAAACAGCAGCAGTTACGGCCAAGAAAAAGCCATCCTGAGCCCTCCATGAGGGAGGGAGTGGAAAAGAAAGCCACAGAAACGGGAAGAATGAGGTGATACAGAAATGGCTAGAAGGCTAACTCCACCATCACGTAGAAGTAAGAGCAGCTGTAGCAACTAAGTGAAGTCACCAGGAGGTGGAGGGGGAGAGCAGGGGAACTTAAACCCCACCCAAATCACCTTGCTGTCCTCAAGGAAGGGAAACGCCTAGGGGAGGCTGGTTCTTAGAATCCCTCATGGAAGAGCCAACAAGAGCTACTGATTGTTGCTGACTGTTACCTATTTTCCTTGAATGTCCTCTCATAGGCTGGGTGGTCAAGGGGGTCTTGGGGTACATTTTAGTGACTAATGCTTTGACACAGGATTATGATGTTGATCCCATTTTTTATAGCAGAAGTTAGAAAGCTCACATTTCCTTCTGGGTACTTTGTGTGTTATCAGGTGAGCAGTGGTGATTTGGACCAGAGCCTCTGAGTTAGATCGCTAGACTTCTCAAGGGAACAGTTGGCTTTTTTAAAAAAATTCAGTAAAAAAGAAAAAAAAAAAAAAACTAGAGTAAGGAAGTTTTTAAAAATAGCTAAATAACCTTTAAGGAACACCCTGAAGTGATGCACAGTTGCAAGAGAGAATTTAAGAAATTATGACCCTAATTACAAGCTTAGCTTTTCTAAAGAGATGCTGTCTGAAGAAACACAGGCAGGCCTTCTATTCCTTTCCTCTCTCCATATGGAACTCGTTTATCGGCAGCTCTGTACATCCAACTGTTCTCTGACGTTTCTTCCTTGCCATATAAAGCCACCAGCCTCGTGTGAGTCCTGGAATTCCTAATTTCCCTCCACTCCTCCGTAGGTAGTCAACCGGAGCTTCCTTCTCCGACCCTTCAAAATGTGGGCGTTTTCCCCATTGTGAGAGCTTTCTCTTTAGTTTCTGTTGAGGACAGAGTAATGGGCTGGAATTACAGAGGGTGTTTTGTTTAGACTTTGGTCAAGACTTCCTGATCCTAAGGTGTGTGAACTGAGCTGCATTGCTAAAGAGTTTTGGTTTTGTTTTTTACTTTCTCTCTTTGGTTTAAAATATTAAGTGGTTTAAAAAATAGATTTATAAGGTGCTTTCATCATAGCCTGCTGAAAGGTTAAAGACAGGGGACGTATTTGGAAAAAAACGTCTCTGGCTCCCTAGACCATCTATTCTCTGACGTCTACCATCTATCAGAATATGATGCTAAATTCATGGGAGAGCTGAGAGCTGTATATATAGCATGCAAAGCTATCAGTCAGCAGAATGATAGCTGGGAGGACAGATTTTGACACTTCCCTTATCATCTTTTCTTGAACTCAGATGCAAGATCATTCCAGTCACTTTAAAAAATATGGGCCAAGATTATGGCAGCCTTGGAAGACTTTTTTATTGGATTTTTAGCCACTTGACCTTGGCTCACTCTATTCATTCAGACCAGTCCTAAGGATTTTGTGGGCACCTTAGGCAACTTCAGGACTTTACTGGACAGATCAGTATGGACCCTTGGTCCACTCAATGTAAGTTGGTATAAAACAGCTCCTATAACTGCTTCATAGTCATCCAAAGGCTTAGGCCAGATCTCAGATGAATATGGACCACAAAGCCATGACCACATCTCAGAGCTGCCCATCCCAACAGGCCTATAGGTCATGTAAGCTTTTAGCTTTGGTGTACAGCGTTATTTGGTCTCATCATCTGACCAAAATGTAAGCATGTACTGAAGGTTAATATGAATGCTTCACCACCACTGAGGTAACAACTGCAGAGAGGGAAAGGAAAGAATATACTAGAGAGACCCTGTTCAAAGTCTGTTTCTGTTCCCTCTCAGGTCTGTGATCCTGAGAAGGTTACTCTGAGCAAGAAACCTGCCTGCCAGGAGGAATACATGAGATAGTGCAGGAAACAGACCTGGTACATAGTGGGCAGACTCATCTACTTGAACTGCTGTTGACATGATTACGTCAAATGAGCCTTACCTGGTTTTATAGTACATGCAAATAAGCGTCCTGGGAGTGTGTTTTTCTAAGCTAATTTCTATTTTTTTCCTTTCACCGCCCAACTCTCTACCCTTTTCTGTCCTGTGCTCATTATTACCAATGAGACACAGTTTTCACCAACAATTTTTTAGCATGTGCTTCCTCCTTTGACTACAGTTAACAAATTAAGGCCTACCTAAGGTGTCTGTTTCACGCTTTCAAGGTTGCTTTCAAACAGCTCTAAGCTAGACCCTTGGTATAGGTAGCCACCCTAAGAAAGAGCAGATACCAGCCTAGCTGTAGATTTCCCCAGGAATGCTGAGGGAGCAGTAAAATCGTGGAAGAGAGTAAATTGGCAATGAGGAATACTGCGGGGTTCATAGTTCTAAATCTACCACTTATTAGCTGTGTGACCCTATGTCCATCCCCCTCAGTTAACTCACTGGTAAATGAGCTAACAGAGCCTACTCTGCTTTGCTCATGAGACCTCTCCCACAGGGTTATTGTAAGGATCCAGTACAACAGTGTTGGTCCAAATGTGGTAGGCATAGCACCTTGTACTATGTGAGATGATTTCTGGTGGTACATGCCCAAAGTTTTTATTCCTTTTTAAATGTAAAGCTTAGTATTTATTTTTATGTGTATCAGAAAACAATTTATTATATAACTAGCACACCAAACTCATGATTTCTTAGATGTAATTGCTCAGGAGAAGGGTTAAGTAAAAAACAAGAAACGATAGCAAATATATATGTATTAGTGTATGTGTGTATAGTGTGTAATTATGACAAAAAAGGAAGGTAATGCCCTCGTAAAATATGGGAGTCTGCAAAAACAGGGTAAATAGAACAGCTGTCTGAAGACTTCAGGGAGCTTAACAAATATGTCATTATTACTCTCTGGAAGTCCCTGAGTTTCCTCACCCATAAAAGTCAACAAATGGTTGCTGATACCTTCCACGTACCTGGCACTCTCCTGAGTTCTGAGGATATAACAGTAGATCAGAGAGACAAAATTCCTCCCTCCTGGAGCTTACATTCAAGTGGAGAAACAAATCTAAGCCACAAAATGGTTGTGTGGATCTGAGCCAATCATGTACGCGGAAAGCGTTTGACAACTGCAAACACACTCTCAATGTCTGCTATTGCTGCAGTGAGGTGCCAGAGGTGGGAATGAGAAATCGATCTGAGAACATCTAAAAAATACCTGGCAGAATCCAGAGAAATGCTGTAGTGTGGACAAATGTAAATTGTTTTTGTTTCCGTTGGGTTTTCCTCTGGGTGAAGTTCCTGGAAGAAGTTTCCTAAAACTATTGCACAGTGAAAGGACTCACCTTCATGGTCTGTGTTTGGCACCCCCCATGCTCTCTCTAGAGGCGTTGAGAACTGTGAATCTAACCAGTACCATATTAGAATTATGCATCTTACTCTTCAAATAGTCAACCCAGCTTGAATTAATCTAACCGTTAAGATTCCTCTTCTGAATCAAATGCTCTTCTGATATCCAAACATGTAAAGTCTAATTTGTTTTCCTTCATTCCCTAATTTTGCAGTTCTCTCCAAAAGAATTAGCACATTTCCCTGGACTCACTTTCTCTTTTTAAATCCCCAAAGTCATATTTCTTAACTGGTTTGGGTTGCATTATATCTGCATTTATTGGATCTTCCTATCAACTCACAAGTTGGCCATTTGACAATATTTAAAGGGTCAGCTACTCCTACTTGGGAAATTACTGCCTCAGTGAACTTACTAAAAGATACCCTAGTGGCCTGAAAGAATAAAAATAAGTTTCTAAAAAAGTGTAATTTCCAAACAGGGAATAGGTTACGTGCTGGGAGATTGTGTCGAAAAATGAATAGTAGTAAATTTATAACAAAATAACTGCCCAGTAAAGATAAAACCAGAATATGATATATGAAGAGAATGTAACATGTTGGAACCAAAATGTAGGAGGAAAGATGTTAATATTATTAACCAGGGCTGCAAATGAGACAAGTCCATATAACTTTAACTTTCAGACCCTCTATTAATGAATAACTGAAGATGATGATTCATTACTTCTATACTGCATCATCCTTGCCTATAGTTCCATGTATAGCGTTGTTACTTGAGATGATGATTTCACTGTTTTGCTAAAGAATCCAAGTTTGCCTATTCATTTTACTTCACTGATTCTTGCTAAAGTACATAGCAGGTTTGTAAATTGTGCTTCGGCTTATAAGGTTAGTCCCTAAAAAAAAAAAAAAGCCTAAGGCTTTCTATTTTGATTAAACAGTAAGCAGATACAAGTATTTGCTATACCTGATGACCTGGTATGAAATGCAAGGCTTGCACATTTCAAACATGAGGTAGGAATATAAAGTGATTTTTAAAAACAAATCTCCCTGTACTTAGAACTCAAAGGAATGTTGTCTCTTTTCAGCTCATTCTCATTGGGAGGTCATATACTTGCTCTAATTGTGTTGTTTTTCCTCTAAACATTTGGAACTCCTCTTGTGGAACTGTCTTCGGATTTGCAAAGCATTTTTCTGAGCATCGTGCTCTATGCCAAGTCCTCATCCTTTGGGCCGGGGTGGGGGGATGGGAGCCAGTGGAAGGGAGTAGATTTAATGATTTCTGGAAAGAGCTGAAAGTCATCCAGAGGCCAATCTGGCAAATGGCGTGAGTGTAACCATTTGGGGTTAAAAACTAGAATAAAAGGGCTGCCTATAAAGTGCAGAGGCTGGCTCTGTCATGTGGCCCATGAACTGACTCTTGGAAGGCAGTCCTCAAAACAGCTTCTCCAGCAGCTTTGGCCCGTGACTGGCATTCTTTAAATAAATGTATAGAGTCTCCTGAAGTGGCTACTTTTGAAGTAATACTTCAAACACTCATTTCCTTGTATAGGACCCAGAGTGCTTTTTTCACAAACTACCATGGTCATGTGTAGAAAAGAGCCAACATTTACTAAGGATCTGGAATCAAGATAAGGACTGCTGGGCAAACATACTTTCACAATAACACTGAGGAAAGAAAAGAACTCACTGTGAAGTGTTGGTAGTTCTTCCCCAGGAACCATAGTTAGTATTCAGCCATTGTCTGTATATCTACTGTACACGCCCTAGTAGAAGGCAATGCCAAGCATGAGACCCTCTGCCGTCCTCCGAAAAAGTCCTCCCATTCCCCCTCACCAAAAATTTTAGAGATGTAGCTAAAAAGCACCAATCACCTACGTATAAATACTTAAGTTATTAATTTAGTTACATATATTTAATCATTTTGTACACTTATAAAATTGATATATTAATATCACTTTATATATTATTTCATATTTTACATAATATTACTACAGTCATATTTTTTCCACTATCGTATTTCAGTTTTATTCCAAGCCACAGCGTAGTACCATGACAGTTGTTTTCTTTCATCCTGCAGTTACATATTTTCAACATCCACTATGTAACCACTTACTGTAATATTTTAAAAAGTGATATTTAGAAGGCTTGTTCGCATCAACATCCACTCTTGCAAATATGAGGCCATTCATACAAGGGAAAGAAAAAATAAATATGTATTAATGTTCACCGATTCCACTTATAAACATCAGAATCTTGCATTGATGACGAGTGTTTCAGGATAATGTGTCTTCCCTGAAAAGAATGGTGTTATTAGAAATAAAATAAGGATGAGAACATCCTATAGTAAGAAACTCAGAATATAAAGCAATTCCGTCTTTTTTCCAAGGAGTGATTTTGGGGAAAACCTTGCTCGGCATTTGAGTGTACTCAGAGTTAATGATTTGCTCTCTGTTACCCCACAAAGACTGAACATCTCTCTGAGTTTTCATTGTTGTTGAAAGGGTGAAAATAGATTACCAGCAGAAGTCAGAGTTCACAGGAAGAAATTTAATAGGAAGACAGCGTAACGGAGAGCGAACAGAAGACATTTGACTTTGTTTTGGCATGCAGTAGGGGGAAAATTACATACAGTGCAATTGTTTGCCCCCAGAGATAGGAACGTATGCACTGGATTACAGAGCCAATACCAAAAAGCTCTACATTTGGGGGCATGAAAAAGTAGTAGGACATAGCTGAGGAAGAGAGAGAGAAGGAAAGTAAGCAAGAAGGGCAGGGGTCTACTTAGTTGAATAACAATGCTGCTTACACCAGGGCATCCTCAAGATTCTGTCTTTGGGCTTTCAAGCATTGGGTTCTTGGAAACCATCCTGTTTTGACTCTCACCGCCATATACACTCTCACTGTGTTTAACATTATGGCTGAGGCTGGTGTTCTAATCCTGGCTGGGCCTCCAGATTTTTGTATGGCCTTGGTGGCTCTTCTCATGTGTTCAGAATTGTTCATGACATTGATGCCTTCACAGGGATAGCAGCATTCCATCAGAATGGCAGGCTTCCAGCTGTTGACAGCAGCTTGCTACCCTCCACATTTGATATTAGAGACAAAGAAATTAAAGCATTCTTCTGGAGGATGGGTGGAGAGCCCTGGTTTTAAATTTCCCTTCCTCATCTACTTTGCAGGGTCTCAAAATGATGGCCCTCCAGGTACCGTCCACAGTCTGCTTACCTGGCTTAGTACACGCTGATACCTAAAACCCTGCTTTGCAATTTCCTCTTCCTAACTCTGTAGGCACTTTTCCTTCTACTTTTGGACAATCATTGGCATGATTTGGAAATTGCATTACTGTATATCTTTTAAAAAGAGTCAATGTGGATAAATGACCTTTTCTATTATCTGTATTTTTCATTCCTTTCACAGTGCTCCATTGGCCAGAAATATTGACAGCCACATGGATTTAAACATGCCATGTATGGAGGGTCCTTAAAAAACTGAAAATAGAACTACCATATGACCCAGCAATCCCACTACTGGGCATATACCCTGAGAAAACCATAATTCAAAAAGAGACATGTACCACAATGTTCATTCAGCACTATTTACAATAGCCAGGACATGGAAGCAACCTAAGTGTCCATCGACAGATGAATGGATAAAGAAGATGTGGCACATATATACAATGGAATATTACTCAGCCATAAAAAGAAATGAAATTGAGTTATTTGTAGTGAGGTGGATGGACCTAGAGTCTGTCATACAGAGTGAAGTAAGTCAGAAAGAGAAAAACAAATACCATATGCTAACACTTATATATGGAATCTAAAAAAAAAAAATGATTCTGATGAACCTAGGGGCAGGACAGGAAGAAAGACGCAGACATAGAGAATGGACTTGAGGACACAGGGAGGGGGAAGGGTAAGGTGGGACGAAGTGAGAGAGTGGCATTGACATATATACACTACCAAATGTAAAATAGATAGCTAGTGGGAAGCAGCTGCATAGCACAGGGAGATCAGCTTGGTGCTTTGGGACGACTTAGAGGGGTGGGATTGGGAGGGTGGGAGGGAGACGCAAGAGGTAGGGGATATGGGGATATATGTATATGTATAGCTGATTCACTTTGTTATACAGCAGAAACTAACACACCATTGTAAAGAAATAATACTCCAATAAAGATGTTAAAAAAAATAAATATGCCATGAATAAAAGTTGCTCTTCATCCCAGAAAAATTAGTTTGTATAGATCTTCTCAAAGAAACCTGAGGAGGCAGTGAGTGGTAATGGACACAACTGGGTGAAGAATGATTTGAGCTGCCTTCTCATTTCTGTTCTCCCTCTTATCTCCGGACCCTGGGAAAGTCACATAATTCCTCTGGTTGTCTAGTGCCATGTTCATGAAATAAGAATTGACTCATTCACCTATCAGGTTTTGTCAAGTTCTAAGTCTGTATGTCCAAATCGTGGTGGCCACTGGGTGCTCAGCGCTTACCCTGAACTAGGCACTGTGCAGAGATGTGCGTGGGTCAGCTCTTTTAATTCACCCATCAAAACTGGCAGATGGGTACTCTTACAAGTAAAGAAACTGAGGCTTAAAGGGCGAAGAGACTGTCCAAGGGAAGACACCTCTTCTTTGACTGGGTCCTAGCTAATGGGTTAATTCATTTCTGAAGAAGTGAGACAGATGGTTCAGAACACCAAGAGACAAAGATCAGCTAGAGCGTTTTTCAACACTCCTTTTATTTCTTTGCCTTTCATAAGTCTCAGGTGAGGAGAATTGAGTTATTTTTGTTTGTTTGTTTTTATATTTCTTTTCCATTATGGTTTATTACAGGATATTGACTACAGTTCCCAAGTAGGACCTTGTTGTTTATCTATTTTATATACAGTAGTTTGTATCTGCTAATTCCAAACTCCTAATTTATCCCTCCCCCACTCTCTTTACTTCACTTAGTATGATCATCTCTAGGTCCATCCATGTTGCTGCCCATGGCATTATTTCATTCTTTTTAATGGCTGAGTAGTATTCTATTGTGTACACACACACACACACACACACACACACATATATATACCACATCTTCTTTATCCAGAGAATTGAGTTATTAAACCTCTTTTCTTCATGACCCATTATCAACAGCAGTGCATATAAGGCCCCTGTTATTACTTTTGTACTTTTCCCCCTTTATCCTCCGTATCACCCCCTTCCTCCTATGTGCACTCACTGTAATGTACTTAATCTATGTTTTTGCAATTCATTTTCCCTGTGTTTCTTTAGACATGTATATCCTTGAAAAATAATGTCATTTTGTGTCAGTGTTTTTGATTTACATAAATGCCAACGAGCTTTGAATCTCATCCTTTTTATTCTTTTTTTTTACTGAACACTTTGTTTTGAGGTCCATCCATGTTGCTACATGTAAACCTTGTTCCTTATGTCTGATAGTCACCTAGCATTCCATCATATCATATTACACATTGCCTTTATCAATTTCCCTTATCAATGGACATTTAGGTCGTCCCCAAATCCTTGCTACCACCAACAACCTGGCATGAATATCCTCTGATACAGCTTTGTACCCACTTAGAGGAGAGTTCCTTTGCAATATAAACTCAGGAGTAGGGTTTTACAGTTGTTGTATGTATGCATTCTTAATTTCACTAAGAGTTGCTAGGTTGTATGTATGCATTCTTAATTTCACTAAGCATTGCTAGGTTGTTGTATGTATGCATTCTTAATTTCACTAAGCATTGCTAGGTTGCTTTCTAGAAAGACTGCATTGCTCTGCACTTCCTCCAGTGGTGTATGAGGATTACTGTGTCCCCGTATCCTCACCAGCACTTTTATTATCTGGCTTTCTAATTTTTCCTAATCTCTATTATTAAGTGGCTTTAATTTACATTCATTTGATAACTAGGGAGGTAGAACGTTCTTCACTAATTATTAGCCATTTGGCTTTTCCTTGTGTGATTTACCTCTATATACTTTTGCCCATTTTTTTTCTTACTATGTGTCCAACTTTGCTGGCTTTTATAATTATGGCTTATAAGTTGTCATATTATCTGGTAGGGTGGCTTATCCTCCCACACTCTGTTTTGAACTTCATTTTCAATATTAACTGAATTACAAAAGTTTCTTCACGTATTTTAAAATTTAATTATTTGTGGGTTTTAGCTGTTGTCATTATTTTCTCCCAGTCTGCTGCTTCTGTTAGCTTTATCAATAAAAGTTTCCTTCATTTGTAATGTGTTCCGATATCTGATATATCTTCTTTTTTGATTTTGCCTTAACTCTTTGAAAATTCTTATTTTTCTACATAAATTTTGGAATTTGTTTTTCATGTTAAAAATTTCACTCTGGGGTTTTGATTGTAATTGTGTTGAATTTAGAAACTAATCAAGGAAAACTTAATTCTATGATGTCAGAGCAGGGTGTTAATCTATATGTTGTTTAATGTTTCATTTGTTTAGGTTTTCTGATTTGTGCTTTAATAGTTTAAAATTTATTCTCTATAAAGATGTTCTTTCTTTGGTTGATGTCTACATACTTTATAGTTTTTGTTGCTACCATTAATAGTATCTTACATTCTATTATATTGCCTATCGGGTTATTGCCTATTCATAGGAACACTATTAAATTTTACACATTGTTTTTATACCTAACAAACTTGCTGAACTCTCTTTTAATTTTAGCAGTTTACTGATTTCTTAGGTCTTCTGTGCATTTGATCATGATATTTTAACTGGAAATAATAACAATTTGGTCTCCTTCCTTCATGGTCTTAATGCAGTGACCAGGACTTCCTGTACTCTGTTAAAGAGTGGCAATGATACCAAGTCATTCATGTCTTGTTCTTGACTTTAAGGAAATTGCAGCTAAACTTTTAATTAAACTTGATGATTGCAGTAGATGGTTGGTAGAAAGCCTTTATCAGGTTAAAGAAGCTTCCCTCTACTCCTAGTTTTCTAAGAGTTTATTAAAAAAACATAGATATTGAATTTTATCCAATGCTTTTTCTGCTTTTGTTGAGATACTCATGTAATTTTGCTCCTTTAGTCCATAATGTGATGAATTATTTTAATAGTTTTATATTTTCATTTCTTAAACCATTTTTCTTAAATGGGCCCTATTTGTTCATGCTTTATGTCTTAAATTCATCATTGAATTCTAATAGCTGATATTTTAATTAGGATTTTCATGTGCATGTTCATAAGTGAAACTGTATCTATAGACAATTTTGTCTTCTTGCCCTGGATATGGTATTAAAACCAAATGAGTTAGACTCTTTCCCTTTTTTTCTGATTTGTGTGACAACTTGTATAAGACAGGGAGATTCACTGTACAACAGCCCTTCTCCCAGTTTTCCAGCATGAAAAAATGGCAGTTATCGGAACAGAAGCACTGACGTTTTCTTTCACACCCACAGTTGACCTCAAATCCAGGCCCATCTCCCCACCACCTCTTCCACTGTCCTCTACGTGAGTTGATGGTCATGTCTGGATCAGGCCCCCACCCCGTATCTGGTAGTCATGTTTTTGTTTCCACCTCCTTGTAGCTCATTCTCAACAGAAGCCAGTATCCATTTAAAGCATAAGTCAAATCATGTGACTCTGTTACCATTGTTTCCTATTCACCCCATCGGTGAGGGGGGAATTCTGTGTCTGGGATCAAACACAGCCCATTGTAGCCATTTCCTGGGCACTGGACAGATGAGACTGACGACAGCACATTCACATACACTCACAGTCTAGGGGAGGAGTCCACTGGGCACCACACATGGCCGCATGGGATTTGCACTCAGGAACAGAGTGAACCACCAGGAGTGCTAACAGGGAGGCTTTGTAGTATTAAGAGGGAATGGTGCCCACTGGTTCCCACAGGAGGATGTGATTGGTTGTTTGAATAATTCAGGGGTAAGCGGGAACCCTAACTGGTCCAGTTGTTAAGACGGGTGTTTGGCAAGGGGATCTTTTCTGCAGAAGCAGAATGGGGGACAGCCCTTCTGGGTGTGCCATTGGAGGCCTTCCTACTCCCCCCTACCCATGTCAGTGCAGGACATAATATTGGGCCTTAATTTTAGGCCTCATACCACAGGCTTCTGGGCCAAAACTTTCCAATGGCAACTGCAAGGCCGTCGTTCATGTTCTGACGATTGGCTACCTCTCTGGCCTTATTTCCTATACTCTCCCTTCCCCCATATGTTCTGCTCCAGCCACACCCACCTGCTTGCTCTTACTGAAACTCATCAAATACGTTTTCACCTCAGGCCTTAGGCCCTTGCTCTTTTCTCTACTTTGAACCCTCTTTCCCCAAATATTGCCATGATTTTTTTTCTCACTTTCTTCAGGTTCCTTCTCCCTCCCTCCATGTATAGTAAAAAGCATAATTGTACATGCTTTCAAACTTTATATAAAAAGTATCGGGCTTCCCTGGTGGCGCAGTGGTTGAGAATCTGCCTGCTAATGCAGGGAACACGGGTTCGAGCCCTGGTCTGGGAGGATCCCACATGCCACGGAGCAACTGGGCCCGTGAGCCACAATTACTGAGCCTGCGTGTCTGGAGCCTGTGCTCCGCAACAAGAGAGGCCGCGATAGTGAGAGGCCCGCGCACAGCGATGAAGAGTGGCCCCCACTTGCCACAACTAGTGAAAGCCCTCGTACAGAAACGAAGACCCAACATAGCCATAAACTAAAAATAAATAAATAAATAAAAATTAAGAAAAAAAAAAGTTTTTTAAAAAAAAAAGTATCCTTCTGTATATAGTTTTTCTTCCTCGTTATTATATTTCTGAAATTCATCCTGGTTGCTACATTTGGCTCCGTTTTGTTCGTTTTATGTACTCTATTTAATGTAAACTCTACGAATGCAGCAACGTGTATTTATCTCATATCCTGTGGATGAATGTTTAAGTAGTTTCCAAGATTTTTCCATCACAAAGAATGCTTTAGTGAATCACTTTGCAGGTCTCCTTGTGAACATATATGAGACTTTTTTCTAAGGTGTATATGAAAATGTGAAATTGTTGGCCAAAGGGTACCAGGAACTTGCTGGGAGTTGGCCTCTAGAGGTGGGGCTGAGAGAGTTGTATGCAGTGTTTCTCCTGTTGAAAAGCACAGAAACTGCTAGATGAGTTGAGAGATGCTGAGGCTTAAAAAAGGCACTGTCATAAGTAAATGCCGACAGTTATCTCCATGGTTCATCATAGGAGCTTCTGTTGTTTGTGAGCAGAGTCAGTGCTCCTTGCTACTGTCGCCAAGGGCCGCACTGTGAAGCATCTGCTGTTACTGAGGCAACTGGCAAGGTGCTCCCCCTGGCAGGAGTGGCGGCTGTGACAACTTGTTAAGCTGGGGGGGTCTTAACTCTTAGAGATGTTAGACTTTCTCCCTCAGCCTCACAGAAGTCACTCTTTACCTCCAAGGAAGAACTAGTCTTTCTCAATAGCCCTCACTGAGCTGAGAGAATAACCATTTCCCCACAGGGAGCCTGGTAAAAAACAGTCTCCTAGAAACTATGGAAAGAAACTCAAAACAGCTTCAGAGATCCTGAAAAAGAGCCCAGCTTTCAGATTTCTGATGGAGGGTGTGGCCCAGGAAAAAATGGCTTCATTGGCATATGCATCTATTTACTGTCTCCCTCTCCTAGCTCTTATTCTGCTCTCTCACTTTCCCTCTCTGTCTCTCTCCCTTTCTCTCTCTCTCTCTCTCCCTCTCTCTCTCCTCTTTTATCTCTTCATTTCTTTCTTTCTTACTTTCTTGGTCCCTTGTATATGTGTCAGATTTGTTAGTAGTATTTCAAGACCCCACTTTGCCTCTGTAGTGTTCATGTTTTGACACCAGGGGAAGCCAGAGGAGATGTTTAGTACTTTCAGTAAAAATTGAGGGTTCAGGAGAAATCCATGCATACTGAGCCAGCCCCTACCCCATAACTTGTCCTTTGGCTTGGCTCTGCAAGCCATGTTCTTGGTATGACTCTCTTGAGTGCATTGTAGAAGTGGTGCTTCTACTCCTGGATGTCACCATGGAGACCTGTGGGTCACAAGAACCTAACAGAGGCCCAGGAAGATGGCTATAATTATCTGATTTTGAACCTAAACATTTCTCATATGCAATACCATGATGTATGTACACCCAATTCCCTCAGACACAAGAGCCAAAGGCAACATGGAGTAAGATAAAATGTTCAATTGAAAGTCAGGAGACTTGAGTTTTAGACCTGGCTCTACCCCTATCTAGTTGGTGACCTTGGTCTAATTACTTAACACTTCAGTTTTTGGCTACTTCATTTTAAAAATGAAGACTTTTATTGACATATAAGTGGTCATAGTAGTCTCTTATAATCCTTTGTATTTCTGTGGTATGAGCTGTAGTCTCCTCTTTCATTTCTAATTTTATTTACTTGAGTCTTCTCTCTTTTTTTCTTGATGAGTCTAGCTAAAGGCTTATCTATCTTGTTTATCTTTTCAAAAAACCAACTCTTAGTTTCATTGATCTTTTCTATTGTATTTTTAGTCTATTTATTTATTTCTGCTGTGGTCTTTGTTATTTCCTTCTTTCTACTAACTTTGGGCTTAGTTTGTTTGTTCTTAGTTGTTCTTCTTTTTCTAGTTCCTTGAAATGTAAAGTTAAGTTAAAGACTTCTATTTTGGCTAAACATATAATTTATCCTGGAGAATGTTCTGTGTGTACTTGAGAAAAATGTATATTCTGTTGCTTTTGAATGGGATGTTCTATAAATGTTTGTTAAGTTTATCTGATCTGACATGTATCTTAAGTTCAGTGTTTCTTTATTGATTTTCTGTCTGGATAATCTACCCATTGTTGAAAGTGGGGTATTAAATTCTCTTACATTATTGTATTGCTGTATATTTCTCCCTTCAGGTGTGTCAAATATTTGCTTTATATATTTAGGTGCTCCTATGTTGGGTGCAAAAATATATATAAATGCTATAGCCTCTTGTTGGATTGATCCCTTTATCATTATATAATGACCTTCTTTGTCTCTTATTATACTCTTTGTCTTTTTTAAATTTTTTATTTTTATTTATGGCTGTGTTGGGTCTTCGTTTCTGTGCGAGGGCTTTCTCCAGCTGCGGCAAGCGGGGGCCACTCCTCATCGCGGTGCGCAGGCCTCTCACTATCGCGGCCCCTCCTGCTGCAGAGCACAGGCTCCAGACGTGCAGGCTCAGCAATTGTGGCTCACGGGCCCAGTTGCTCCGCGGCACATGGGATCCTCCCAGACCAGGGCTCGAACCCGTGTCCCCCGCATTAGCAGGCAGACTCTCAACCACTGCGCCACCAGGGAAGCCCATACTCTTTGTCTTAAAGTCTATTTTGTCTGCTATAAGTATAGCTACTTTAGCTTTCTTTTGGTTTCATTTGCGTGGAATGTCTTTTTCCATTTCTTTACTTTGAGTCGGTGTGTGTCCTTAAAGCTGAAGTGGTTCTTTTGTAGACAGCATATAGTTGAGTCTTGTTTTTTTATCCAGTTGATCTTTCTATGTCTTTTGATTGGAGAATTTAGTACCTTTACACTTAAAGTAATTATTGATAGGTATGGACTTACTATTGCCATTTTGTTAATTATTTTCTGGCTGTTTTGTAATTCTTTTGTTCTCTTTCTTCTTCTATTGGACAACATGGTATAAATTTCTGGAAACATAACCTACAAACATGAAGAAATAGAAAATCTGAACAGACAAATTACTAGTAAGGCAAATGAATCAGTAATCAAAAATCTCTCAACAAACAAAAGTTCAGGACCACATGGCTTCACTGGTTAATTCTACCAAACATTTAAAGAAGAATTAATACTGGTCCTTCTCAAACTATTCCAAAAAAATGGAAGAGAAGGGAATACTCCCAAACTTATTTTATGGAGCCAGCATTACTGTGACACCAAAACTAGACAAGGACACTACAAGAAAAAAAAAGATTATAGTCCAGTATCCCTGATGAATATAATACAAAAATTCTCAACAAAATATTAGCAAACTGAATTCAACAATTCATTACAAAGATTATACACGATGATCCAATGGGACTTTTCGAGGGATGCAAGCATGGTTCAACACATGCAAGTCAATCAATGTGATATATAACATCAACAAAATAAAGGATAAAAATCATATGATCATCTCAATAGATGCAGAGAAAGCATTTGACAAAATTCAACATCCATTCATGATAACAACTCTCAACAAAATGGGCAAAGAAGGAACATACCTGAACATAATAAGGCCATATGTAACAAGTGCACAGCTAATATCATACTCAATGGTGAAAAGTTGAAAGCATTTCCTCTAAGATAAGGAATAAGACAAAGATACTCACTCTCACCACTTTTATTCAACATAGTACTGGAAGTCCTAACCAGAGCAATTAAGCAAGAAAAAGAAATAAAGGGAATTTATTGGAAATAAATAAATTGGAAAAGAAGCAGTAAAACTGTCTCTATTTACAGATTACATGATATTATATATAGAAAACCCTAAAGACTACCAAAAAACTGTGAGAACTAATGAACAAATTCAGTGAAGTTGCAGGATACAAAATTAATATACAAAAATCAGTTGCATTTCTATACACTAATACAAACTATCAGAAAGACAAATTTTTTAAAAAATCTCATTTACAATTGCAGCAAAAATAATAAAACTCCTACGAATAAATTTGACCAAGGAGGTGAAATATCTGTACACTAAAAACTATAAGAAACTGATGAAAGAACTTGAAGATGACACAAATAAATAGAAAGATACTATGTGCTCATGGACTGGAAGAATTAACATTGTTAAAATGTCTTACTACCTAAAGTGATCTACAGATTCAATGCAATCCCTATCAAAAATTTCAATGGCATTTTTCACAAAAATAGAAAAAATAATCCTAGAATTTATAAGGAACCACAAAAAACCCTAAATAGCCAAAGCAATCTTGAGAAAGAAGAACAAAGCTGGAAGCATCATGCTTCCTGATTTCAAACTATATTACAAATATATAGTAATCAAAACAGTATAGTATTGGCATAAAAACAGACACATAAATCAATGGAATATAATAGAGAGCCCAGAAACAAACCCATGCCTATATGGTCAATTAATTTACAACAAAGGAGCCAAGAATATACAATGAGGAAATGATAGTCTCATCAATAAATGGTGCTGGGAAAACTGGACAGCTGTATTCAAAGAATGAAACTGGACCCCAGTCCTACACTGTACACAAAAATCTGGATTAAACTCAAACTGGATTAAGATTTGAATGTAAGACTTTGAATCATAAAGCTCATAGAAGAAAACATAGGTGGTAAGCTCCTTGACATCAGTCTTGGCAATGTTTTTATGGATTTAACACCAAAAGCAAAAGCAACAAAAGCAAGAATAAACAAATGGAAGTATACCAAACTAAAAAGCCTCTGCATAACAAAAGAAACAACAAAATGAAAAAGCACCTACGAAATGGGGAAATTTGCAAATCACATGTCTGATAGAGGTTTAATATCCAAAATATATAAAGAACATACACAACTCAATAGCAAAAAAAACAAAAACAAAAACAAAACTAATCTGAGTAAAAATGGGCAGAGGAACTAAATAGACATTTTCCCAAAGAAGACATACAAATGGCCAACAGGTACATGAAAAGGTGCTCAGCATCACTAATCACCAGGGAAATGCAAATCAACATAATGAGATATCACCTTACCCCTGTTAAATGGCTCTTACCAAAAAGACAAGAGTTAACAAGTGCTGGTGAGGATGTGGAGAAAAATGAACCCCTGTGCACTGTTGGTATGAATGTCAATTGGTGCAACCAATATGGAAAACGGTGGAGATTCCTCAAAACATTAAAAATAGAACTTCCATAGAATCCAGCAATTCCACTTCTGGGTATATATCCCAAGGAAATGAAATCACTATCTTGAAAAGATATATGCATCTCCATGTTTGTTGCAGTATTATTTATAAGAGCCAAGACATGGAAACAACCTAAGCGTCCATCAATGGATGAATGGATAAGGAAAATGTAGTATACATATTATTCAGCCATAAAAAGGGAGGAAATCCTGCCATTTACAATAACATGGATGGACCTTGAGGACATTATGCTAATGAAGTAGGTCAGGCAGAGAATGACAAATACTATATGACTTCATTTACATGTGAAATCTATAAAAACCAAGCTCACAGAAATAGAGAACAGATTGGTGGTTGCCAGAGGCAGGGAATGGGGCAGGGAGTGGGGTGGTAAAAGTGGTCAAAAGGTACAAACTTCCAGTTATAAGATAAATAAGTCCTGGGGAAGTAATGCACAACATGATGACTAGAGTTAACAATACTCTTATCACACATTTGAAAGTTGCTAAGAAAGTAGACCTTTAAAGTTCTCATCACAAGAAAAAAAATGCAATTTTTTGAGGTGATTGATGTTAACTAAACCTATTGTGGTGATCATTTAGCAATGCATACATGTATCAAATCATTATGTTGTACACCTTGGACTAATACAATGTTGTATGGCAATTATATCTCAATAGAACTGAAAAAAATCATGAGAGATTTTTGGTAGATAATTTGTTCACTCCAAATTTATTAAGCATCTACCAGATGTGTATTTAAGCAACTACTAGATACACTGCAAGGTAGATTGTAGTTCTAAAATTTCTTGACATTGGAAGGAACTACAAACTTTTTTCTATGTCTAAGGTCACTCAAGTTGTAATCATTTGAGATACTAAGTGATTTTACAGATGCCATGTTACTAAGAGGTTGAAAACTCATGCCTGGGCAGATTGGAGGATATCTGCTGTTTTCTCATCTGCGTGATTCCCACGTAGTTGTGGGATGGGGTATACTTTAGCTTTCCTGGTTGATGTAACTTCTCGTTCCATGGCTTCCCAGTTGTGTACCTTTTGAGGGACACTATCTTACTGTAGTTAGGTCTTCTTACCATGACCACTCTATTTCTCAGCCCTCTGTCTAGGACTCAGGGAGCGTATGTCCCAGGCCCACAGTACCACACCTATTGGAAGGATACAATATTCTTCTATGCTTAACAAAGAGAGGCATTGTTTCAATTAAATATTTCCTACTAAACAAGGATTATAGTCTACGCTGTGGCTTCCCAAGGGGCATTTTCCATGAAATTGGAAAGAACATTCTTTTAAAGAGACTGACAAAGGAATTCATCTCTTATTAACCATTGAGAGAACAGCTTACTTCTTGAATATGGCTGTCATATTTATCTTGCCAAAGCACCAAATTTCTCATATCATTTTTCTATCTAAAAACTGCCATCAGCCCCTATTGCCTATATAATTCAAGCTTGTTTACCTATCTTTTTTTTTTTTTTTTTTTTTTTTAGGAAAACCTATTCTCTGGCCCCATCTTACCTCTTTATCATTATTTCCCATTGTTCCAGCTTGCACATGTTTCTTTCTACTTCCAGATAAGCATATTTCTACTTCCAGATAAGCATATTTCTACCTCAAGAAGAGGGAAGAGGGCACAAGGGCACAACTTAATTGACTACCTACTATGTGCTAGATATTTTCACATTTGTTATCTGATTTTATAGGGCTCAGAAAGGCTATCTACATTGCCACACTCATAAGTGGGAAAGCTGGAGGTGTTACCAAGGGCTATTTGATGTCAAGCCCATAATCGTTTTGCTTTATCACCTGCCTCTAGCCCAGGGGTCCCACATCTCAGCAGGATTGTTCTGGGCATCATTCCTGGCAGATCACCCCAGTTCCTGCTCCTCTCTTCCTTCCAATTGCCTTTGTAAGCACCTAAGTTTCTGTATTAAATTTCTTTCTATTTAAATAACTAGAGTGACTTCTGAATCCTGACTGAAACAACCCATTATGGGGTAATACGTTTACATACACATTAGTATCCAGTAATTTTGGAGCTTAAGTTTCTTTAGCTCTGCCTCTTCATTTCACAGATAAGGAAACTGAAGCCCAGCGAGGTAAAGAGAATCGTCCAACATCACAAAGCTGGTTAATGACAAAGTTCAAACTGTATGTTTGCCCAGAAACAAGGGACCAAAATGGCAGATGAAATAAGTGTTTTACAAGTTTTTAACCCATGTCCAAATCCTGATCGATCCTAGCTCTTTCTCGTTAGGAAAATCATTTCCCCTCTCTGGGCTTCAGTTTCTTCATTTGTAAAATGAAGTGATAATAACTTTTTGCACCATTGTTGTGGATATTGGGAGCTTTTACATGTAAAATGCCTAGTATAGCATCTACCTCACAATATATGCTGGATAAATGTTAGTTAAGTGCATTATTCTCTGTTATCCAGAATCAGTAAAGCCAAACTCCTCTACTTTGGGGACCAGCAGGAAAATGTCCAATAAAGAAAATCATCCTTAAGTTTTTGCCCCTGCCTAACTCTAGAGTATTCACCAGATACTATGAAAGCAAGTGGGGTGTCCCATAGACTAAGACTAATGAATACCATATCTGATCCCAATAATGTATTTAGTTTTGGACACAGCAAAGAGTAAAAGAGTTTCTAATCAAATAAGGCATTGTGAAATTTATAATCACATTAATAATTTTTTTCCATCTCTAAATTTAATGGAGTGGGCAGATTTGAGGCTTTCTAGAGTGGCAAAGGTTCTAAGTCACATGGAGCTTCAGATGTTTCTAATGCAGATACTCACAATGCTGAAATGCTCTCCCTGCCTGTGGCCTGACTGGAGACAGCTTGGGAACTGTGTCTGTGTGGGGAGATAGGCATGCGAGGGGCAGAGTGTCCCAAGGAAACATCTCCCTAGATGGTAACTGGTTGCGTACACGGCAGCGAATGTGTGAACACGGCAAAGAATCTGGACTGAAATTCAGATGTCTTTTGATCCACTCTTGGTAACGTAGTGTAGCGCTTGGGTCTCAAGAGAAAACAGTGTATTCAAGGTGGTAATCCAAGAGTATTAAAAAGGGGACAATTTGTAGAGGCATGGCCAGGGGTATGGAGTCAGAAGGGATGGCGAAGCGCCAAGGGGGCTGATGATGGGGAGTGGCCATTACTGCCCTGAAGCTTGAAGGGGCCAAAGAGAAGGTGGAGTTACTGGAATTTAGTCAGAGCTGTAATGTGGGAGGGGAGCCGTCTGATAGGAGTTTGACCCTCAGGAGAAGAACAGGACCACAACAGCAGAGACTGAGGTCAAAAATACCCTGACCTCTCTGTCAACCTCTCTCCTCCTTCCGGTGCCTTTTATTGGCTGAACCCAACAGGAGCCCATTGATGCTGTTCTTCCCGGCCAGCCTCCTGGGGCACATGGCAGAGTGGAGAAGGGTGGAAATGGATCTGGAGGAGCAAATGGAAAAGTATTCTGCCTGGCCAGTCTGTGAGTGCAGGAAAGACACGAAAAGAGTTTTCTTCAGTATTCCCTGCATTATAATAGCTATATGACCACTTCACACTTATTGATGGAAAAAAGTATCCATTATATGCTTGTACCAGATCATATTCGATACAGCAGTTGGCAGGTTAAGCACAATTCTCTCAATGGGGTAAACTCTCTCACCTGGAGGGATGCTTCACTTTTAAGCTGTAGAAAGCCCCCCTAGGGTTGATGTTCTCCATAGTCTTCTGTATATGTTGGAGTTTTAAAAGACCCAACAGTGACAATCCTGTTTTTTGCTCAACATAATCATGAAAAGTGGGCAGATGGAGATGTTTTTAAAGTCACATTTAGTATTGCTAAAGCTGAAATTAGAAAGCAGAGTTTAATAGGAAGGCCAAACGGGTTTCCTAGGAGGATGCTGCAGAATACAACTTAGCCACCCCATCAGAGGCGAGGAGGGAAAACTGCAAGTCTTGCCCACAGGGGCAGGGTCTTTACTGCTAAACTCTCGAACAGATGAAAATACATGTTTCACGCAAATAGACCCTAAATGAGGAGAAGCAGGAACTGAAACACCATCCTTAATTCCTTCTCCCAAATTCAGGGGATTAAGTCTGTCCCCGTCCACAGGTGGAAAGAGTTTCAACATCTAAGGAAGTATAAAAACAGACCAATCAGACAGATCCAGAGTTCAGCCACCCATTATTCCCTTTCTGAGAGTAGCACCCAGGGGTGTTCTATGGGAGAAGGGGGTCCAGTTGCCCCCCGGGCTCTCAAGCCATGCATGGGTGCCCGTACCCGACTTCCCGGAACCCTTGTTGGACCTGTTGATACTCATTTGTACAACTTCATGGGGAAACCAGTTCCCTGTTTCTCCTCGTGGAGCATCTGTACCCCACACTCTGGGGGAGGGAAGCAGGAGGACCAGGCTGTGTCCCCGCTTCTGTCCTCCAAGTGGTAGGAGCGCCACCTGCACTGTTCTGCACCTGGGGTGGCCTCAGGCCAAGCCAAAGGTAACACTGTGTCCACGCACAGGAACATGCTGTGCTTCTCTAGCTTCCCAGGAAACCTAATCACAGCAAAAGTCAACAGTGCTGTTAGACTATGAGTAGCTCACATTAGGGGTATGAAGGACAAATATGAGGCCCCAGAACTTCCTTCTGTCAAGGACTCAAGAGCCCCCTCCTAGGTCTCCTCTGATCCTTTGCTAACTGGGTTCTTTCAAGCCCTGTTTACTCAGTGTCAGAAAGTCTTGAGCAGCCTAACTCAAGCACCCAGGATAGACAGCGGCTCAATTGCCCTGGAGAGAGGCACAGAGGTGCAAACACCCACATGCCCAGGCCCACTGACTCTCTTTACCAGTGTATCCCTTCTCCCCCATACATCCATCCTAAGGAGAGTGCAACAGAAGCTACCTTCCCACCCTGACTGTCAGAAACTAGAGCCATGAATGCAATTGCCTACTTGATGTTTCTTCCTGGATGTCTCAAAGGAACATTTCCCACCTCCATCCCAAGCCTGGTCCTTCTGCTGTGCTCCCCCTCTCAGTGAAGGCAACCCCACCAGCCAGATGTACGAGCCAGAAACCTCAGCAGCACTCCTGCCCTCTCAGCCCATGTCTAAGTCATTGCCAACTCATTTGGATTTTGTTCCCTAATCATCTCTGGAATCCCCTTCACTTCCGTCCTGCTCAGGTCCACCAGCCTCTCTTGCACTAACTGTTCTGCCTGCATTCTCTCTCACCTTCTCCAATTCAGCTCCACACTGCAGCTAGAATGATTTATTTTTTCCTCAGAATGCCAATCTCATCATATCCCTTCTCCACTTTAAAGCCTTACCATAGCCTCCGCCTGCTCCTGGGACAAAAATGAAGACACTAAAATGGCCCACTAGGCCTTAATCTTGCCCCTCCCCCGGCCTCTGTCTCTATTCCAGTATCCCACGCACCATTTCTGCTCCCACCGCAGGGCTGGGGCGTACGTGCCTTCTCTGCTTGCAGCACTCTGCCCTCTCCTGTGTGCAAGTTTAAGGCTGTCTGACACTTCAGATCTCAGCTGACAGTCACTTCCTCAAGGGACCTTTTCTGACTTTCTGGAATAAACCAAGTCTCCCCGTTCTATCTTTTCACGGCACCAGTGCGTATCCCCCTTCAGAGCACTTACCATAGTCAAAATCTGACACTTATGTGTGGGTTATTTTATTAATACTATCTCCCCAAATAAAACGTAGCCCCATGTGGGCAAGGACAACCTCTATTTTTTCTCACAATGAATTGCATCCCCTGTACCGGGTATAAAGATGGGCAGGTTGTGCATAACTGTTTGTTGAGTGAATTGCAAGGTTCTCCTCGAACATCCACTAGCAGGGCATTGCCTGGGTATGGTTGCTCCCGCTCTGGGCCCTTCCCCTCCAGCTCGGCCTGGCTTCTCAGGTTATCCAGTTTCTACCCCGTGGAAGGCCTGTCCTCCACTCGGCTCGGTGCCTCCCGTGAAGGGTGGGTGCCAGTGCTGACAGATCATCACTGACCCTGCTCTGCTGAGACCCCACCACCCTCGCCAGAGCCATCTCGTTGACTTGACTTGACCCACTGCAGAAGGTTTCCTGCCCCCAGCTGCCAATGTCACCTCCCTCTGGGGGAATTTGACTGAGCTCACTGGGCTCTCCTGGCCTTTTCTCTGTTTCACGCAAAGCACAGAACGGAGGCCTGAATGGGAATCAGAAGCGCTCGGCTTTCTCTCACCCTCTCTCTCTGCTCTTCTCTCCTTTTCTTCCTTCTTCTTTCTCGTCCTCATGTCTTCAACTAACTCCCCCTCTAAGACATGTTTCCCATCCAGAAGAAAGACGCATTGTCCCCTCTGCTTCGGAGCTGGCTGTAAGTAACCAGGTCAACATGACACTGGTCCCCATGCCAGCACCCCAAGCCCACAGAACTGCGGGGACTTTCTCTGATGCAAACTATTTTGCAGAAAGAGGCGTATTTGTGCCTTTCAGAATATGTAGGTCTCCCACACTGTATATGTGTTCACAGTGTGTGTGTGTGTGTGTGTGTGTGTGTGTGTGTGTGTGTGTCCTTGGGGGGAAGGGGTCAGCCCCTATTCTCCGCAGGCAGCCTCTCTCCCTTCTCCAGCTGCCTGAGTTCTCTGTAAGAGATCCTGCAGCAGTTAGTGATCATTTCTCCTGGGGCAGCCATGAGAATGTGTCTCAGAAACCTCCAGCTACAGGCAGCAAAAGTGACTCCAGCTGCTGTGATCTGAGATCCAGCTCCCGTTTGCACTAAGGTCACACTGTCTTCAGGCTGGGCCTAGCCCGTGACTGTACACAGCAGTGATTCCAAGGCAGGCCTGTTCCTGGGTGACTCAGGACTCCTCTGCCAGCTGACTTTCACTCCTGGACTCCCTGACGACCCGGATAAACTTCTGTAGCCTGCAGGGCCATCTAGGATGCATCCGCCCACACTTCTTTCCTCCTCTCTATTTGGAATTGGTCTCGCATGGATCCTCCCAGCCACATCAGCTGCCTACATGTGGTCTGTCACAGAAATTTCCCCTATTAAATCCTAGCATGTTTAATCCCATCTTGGCATCTGCTTCTCTGAGGACCCAGATAACACATCTTTTTACCCATCTCCTCTGGAAGAGCAGCTCACTTAGTAGAAACAAAGCCTTCCCACCATGCTTTTCTAGGACATATAGACCTTGAGATAAGAAAGGATGAAAAACAATATTAAAACCGACACATGGGTAGCACATATGCATATTGGGGGACCACACACAGTATGTATTTCTTACATAAATTAAGCAATGGCGTGTCTCTAAAAATGCCCCTCAAAAGGAATGAAACAGCTGTACATGCTGGGGTCCATAGTCAGTCTTTAGTCCTGTTGATTTTCTTTTTGACCTTGAGAAACATTTCCTAGAGTGACAAGTCCTTCAGGGTCTGCAGCAAGGTTGCAGTTTCGCATATAAAGGCAGGGCCACCTCAGCAGTTAATCCCAGGTTCTGAATAGTCTTGGTCTGGTAGCTCTTCTCCTTCATAGGGTCAGAAACCAAAAAAAAAGAATATTTCAGATTCCAAACAGAAGGGAGGAAACTAGTGAAAGAATGAACAAAGCATCTATTTTGAAGCAGGGCTGCCAAGGCCGGGCTGTAGAGGAGGAAGATGAAGTTCCTGGCTTCACCAGCGTTTTGGGATCAAATCGTCCCTTGGGAAAATGGTGTCATTTACATGTATATGGCATTTATTGTCATTTTATATTCATATATGTACATATAAATGAAGTCCTTTTAATCTAGGAAATGATGGATCTGTAATTCTAATCAGAAGGTATTTATTAACAATAACTACATCATTTATTGAATACTTGTATTGCCACACATTATGTTGAGCACTTCTCATACACTATTTCATTTAATTTTCAATTTACAGAAGAGAAAATTAGTGGTGTGGTAGTATTCTGCACACGAAAGACATAATTTTATCCCCTCAGACTTCTTCCCTAAATAGACTTATTTTCAATCATTGAATCAGTAGCCAGATCAACTAATCACAAGGTTCTAAGAAGCAAACCACATGGGACACTTCTGGAATAACCAAGGCAGGTTGAGTTTAAGAACTTACCCTGGCTTACACAGCTAGTAATGGCAGAAGCAAGATTCTAACTCAAAATTATTAAACTCCGAAGATTTCTGTTCCTTAGAACTACAATAGTGCCCACTTAACAATAGAGTTAAATGCTTGAAAAATAAATACAACAGATTGCATGATTAATGAGAGAGTTGGTCAATTCAGTATTATTTGAACCTTGATTCTGGTTTAGTAGTTGAATGACCTTGACAAACCAAGCTTTCTCTGGGAAGAAAACAGCTTATTTTCTTAAAAGTACAAAAGGGCTAATAATGGTATTAAAAAAATTGCTTTCTCTCAGAAGCTATAGGAGAAATGACACACTGACTGAAACACTCTATCAATATCATATGCAGTGTAATTGCTTCCATCAAGCTGACAGCATTTTAACATCCTATGGGTGTAGGAAACATATTACCATGGCTGAGTTATGTTTTCCTCCCTTCCTTATGGCCACAGAAATTCCAAGTTGCAAAATGAACTAACTTTAAAAAAAAATCCTTCTTTGAAAATTATTCACTCTTTTCCGCCTGTTTTCTCCCTGAGAAATATTTTTGAACAGTGTTTGCCCTATTTATAGCTTTCCAGTTTTGGCAGGTATGAGAACGTTTATAAGTGGTTTGTTTTCTTTGCTATATCCAGTGTTGATTTAGGTTGTTTTAGCCACTGAAACAATTGGAAGCACTTTCAAGGAAGGTTGAAATCTGTTGATGACTGATAACATTGTAGAATCTAGATAGTCTGAATCAAGATTTCTTTGGGGGACTCGGGGCAGTGAGAAAATTTAGCAGTGCTGTGGTTTGAATAATTACCTTTACTTCTTTTTTGGTGACTGTTCTGGAGGAAGTTTCCCCTTGACATAGGTAGGAAGAGCATCTCTTGAATGTTTTTCCAGTTGTTGGTAACTCTGGGCTGAACTCTGACAGCTAGATAAGAATGTGCATGACAGGCCCTCCATATCTGAGGCCTGGCTGTAAGGGACCTTCCTTAGGAACCTATGTCTAACATTTGGGTTCTAACCAAGTTTTACATGCTGACCAGAAACAAACATTAGTGGTTCTTTTGTTTAGGAGAGATGCCTGGAATTTCTGGGTTTTGTTTCATAAATGACTGAACTAATTAAATACATTTGAAAACCAGTAGAATTATAGGCATCTTCCCCTCCCATCTGGCATGTTTTTATGGGTGGTATGGTTGGGTGTTATTTTCTTTTTTTCTTGGATTTTTCCACCCTTTCTCTCCCTATAATTTGTGGGCCTTGAGAAGTCATGGTTTGCCCTGTAAACGTAGAGGGAAAGCTTGTTTGCGATCATCTCACTTTTTCTTGTCGCCTGGTCCTTGTCTGTGGTGCCACTGGGAGGGGGACCACAAGGGATAAAGAGCCCCAAGACAGAGAGATGGATTTCCAACTTCAAATGCATCAGAGAAAATGGTAGTGTTTCTGAGATTAAGTGGCTCCTGGAAAATCAACGGCACTGGGGACAGGAGCAGAACGTGCAGGCTGGCCTCCTGTCATCTGATCCAGGAGCAGTTTGGAGAGGGCAGAACCATCATAGCTCAGAAGGGCAGTTGGGAGAATATGAGGCCCTTGAATAACTCAATGCATCCACTGGGGCTGCAGACAAGGCCATGACTCCTCACACACACCTGGGAGGTCAAGCAGTTTCTCCAGTTTTTCCAATGTCACTCAGGCAGGCTGTATTTCTATTCTAGAAATAGATTTGAGGCAGTTCCACACCCACCACCCACCAGCCCACCCACCCCAACCGCCACTCCCTCAACCCCTCTCCTCATTCGCAGGTCAATTCTTTCCTTTCTTCTTTGGTCATCTCTTTAATTCATGCCCCTCTCCTCTTTCTAAATGTAACAAGTCCTTTAACAAAGTCTTGAAAAATGTTTCATTTTGAAAAATTCAAATATATACAAAAGTAAAAAGAATAGTTTACTGAATCCCCCAATGCCATCACCCAGATTCAACAATTATTAAGAGTTTTGCCACAGTTGCTCCATGCCTTCCCCACTTTTCTCAGCTAAAGAATTTTAAGGCAAATCCCAGACCTCAGTCATATCTCCCCCTGGTACTTCTGTACGCAGCTGTAAGCGCTGTAGATATTTTCATGTGCAGCCGTGCCATTTTCCCTCTCATGAAGCTCTTTAATATCATTTCCCACTCACTATACCTAAAAGCTCCCAGTTGTTACAAAGAAGTCTGTTTACAATTGATTTGATTCAACAGTGATCCCATCAAGGGTGTCTCACTGCATTTGCTTATTACATATCTTCCATCTGTGTTTATCTTTTTCTTCCCTGCCACAGATTTTTTTTTTTGGAGGAACCGAGTCAATCATCCAAGTGCCCATTTATTTTCCCACAATTACATGTATTATTTGAGGACTGAGTGTTGTAAAACATTTCCCATCAAAACTCTTATGGCAACCAATAAAGAGTATTAAGTATCCATGGGCTTCCCTGGTGGCGCAGTGGTTAAGAATCCGCCTGCCAATGCAGGGGACACGGGTTCGAGCCCTGGTCCGGGAAGATCCCACATGCCGTGGTGCAACTAAGCCCCTGCGCCACAACTACTGAGCCTGCGCTCTAGAGCCCGCAAACCACAACTGCTGAGCCCACGTACCACAACTACTGAAGCCTGCGTGCCTAGACCCCGCGCTCCGCAACAAGAGAAGCCACCGCAATGAGAAGCCCGTGCACAGCAACGAAGAGTAGCCCCCGCTCACCAACGAAGAATAGCCCCCACTCACCGCAACTAGAGAAAGCCCACGCACAGCAATGAAGACCCAACACAGCCATAAATAAATAAATAAATTTATATATATTAAATATAATATATAATATATTAATATATATATTAATATGTATTAATATATATATATAATATATATATTAAAATATATATAAAATATATATATATTAAAATATATATTATATATATATTAAAATACTGGAGTATTAAGTATCCAGAAGAAAGATATTATTAATGTATATACAGTGTGTAGGTGATGAGATATATCCAAACAGTAAGAGAGGATTTCTTTAGATGTTGAAATTAATTAATTAGTTACAAGTGGTTATCTTGTAAACCATTTGCTGTGGTTTAGGTAAGGTTCTTTTCTAGAGATATAAAGTATCAAGACAAGAATTCATTTTTGAGACACTAGGTTGAAACTGGAAGGAACTGCACCCCAGTAAAAGTGTCTGGGCTGCACTAGGAGAAATAGTCCCTCACTTTTTTTTCTCTCCTCGTCATTCCCCCATCCCCTGTTGTCTATTTGTTCTATCACTGCATTTCAAAAACAGCTTTATTGAGGTACCAAACAATGAAGTGCACCCATTTAAAGTGTAGAATTTGATACATTTTGAGGTATGAATACACCTGTAAAAACATCACCACAATTTGTTGACTGAAAAAAAAAAAAGCACAACGTGAGAGTCGTGAGTTAAGTTTTATTTGGGGCAAAATGAGTACTATAGCCCGGGAGACAGCATTTTAGAGAGCTCTGAGGAACCGCTCCAAAGAGGTAGGGGGAAGGTCAGTGCTGTATGTGATTTTGGTGAAGGGGTGCGTGCATCAAGCACACATTTTGGCAGAGGCTTGCTGCTAGTCATGAGGAGCAGACGTCACCATTAATGATTTCAGTGCTTTTCTAGATAAGAGGAGATGCAAGAATTGGGCTCATAAAATCTTCTCCTGAAAATATCTAACTATCTGAAGACCTGCTCTGCCAGTTTTTCCCGGAGCACAGAGTGCCTCATTCCTGATCTCCACCCTGAACTCCTTTCAGGGGGTGTTGAAGGTCAGCGGCTGCAGCAGCTCATGATTTAATTCTCGTAGAGGTAGATGGCAAGTGCCAATTTTTTAGTCGGCAATTAATATAATGATTGTATGATTCAACTTGAAAAGTTTTCTTGTGCCCCAACTTGCATTTCCTCCCTGCCCCAGACAATCACTGATCTGCTTTCTATCGCTATGGAGTAGTTTACATTTTCTGGAAATTTGAATAAATGGAATTTGACTACTTTCATTGAGCATAATTATTCTGATCTTCATCAATGTTGCACTGAGTGTCAATAGTTCATTCCTTTTTATTGCTGAGTAGTAATAATGGGTCTTTAATGTCTTTAGTACTTTTGAAGAGGTACTGGCCTCTCAACAGCCTGGGGCAAATGACACTTTCTTGATAAACCTACTCCCAAGAGAATAAATGCTTGCACTATCATTACGTTCTTGAACATCCCTGACCCCAGTTCAGTCATACAGGGCTCTGAAGTCACTGTCCTCTTCTAATTCTATAATTATATGAATATGTAGGGAGTGGGGACCGCCATGGGTGGGATGGTGGGAAGAGTAACATCCATTTAATAAATTGTAGTGATGCCAATTTTCACTTAAAGGTAACACCAAAATCCCTTTATCAAAGCTCTGAATGCTGCCTTGAGCTAAGGAATATTTGAAGGATCCTATTTCTTTAGTTACTATAATATAAATTCCTTCATATTTTCTAAAGATTAAAAACAACCATCGTAGTGAGAGTGATTTTCTTTAAATCTTATGCAGAGGGTGGTGTTGTTGTTTATGACTCATTATTATTGACGATGCATTAAGCATCCTCCAAAGGTGGTTTTTAAACACAAGCTCAGAATGTTGATCTGATGATTGTAGGACATATCCACAGAGAACAGTTCCAGAAAGGGAAGGCGAACACAGTCATGGTGAGAAGAGAAAGAACAAGAGACACTGTTTTTCATCTTGTTCCTAATCCAGTTAATAGAATGAAAATGATGTCCCCCCACGATCTCCCATCCTCCACTCCATGGTGATTCAGTATGGACAGGATGTCTTTTTACTAGAAAAGCTTATCTTCTCCAAGAAAGCACTTCTGGTTTACTTGGCACATACTAGCCATGAGCATTCAGCCTCTTCCTTAAAGAGTCAAAAGGAGAGTGTGAGGAGGGCGCATGGGGGACCCAGGGTCACGATTGCCATGTTATTTCTTCCTAGAATAACAGACTCTTTGCTGGTTGCCAGCATGCTTATTTTTATGTAGATTTGACCTTGGTTGCAGCCTTGAACAACTAAAATAGAATAAAATAACTATAAGCTACTTCAAAAAGCTTGACCTTAGAAGTATATAAAAATATAAGACAAAGGCAGGAAAATGAACCGGGCCACAGCTTCGAGCAAAGAGTCAGTGAGTTTCTTGAGTCTAGTTAAAATATCAGCTCTCTGCATATTAGATTCCATCCTGTGTTTGATTACTTCTGCAGGGAGTGCTGCCTTTATCGATCGTTACAGTGGAATGCTCAAGAGCATTATATTACAATCTGTCTCCAAATGGCTTTTCAGAAAGAAATTTCCTGTAACTCAGAGGCAGAAATTATGCAGGGAACTGAAAGGGAAGAGCCTAGACAGCTGAATTTCACCTAGACGTTTGCACATGGGAAAGTGATGGCGAGCTCCCAGAGAGAGCTTATATTGGTTTTCTTAGTAAAGGGTCAGTTTCAGCTTATTATTATTGCATCACCAGAAACCATGCTGAATAGTATACAAAGCAAACTGATGGAGCTTGGGGCTTTGAGGGTCACAATCCTTTAAAGGTGCCTTAGAGCTCAGGGTCTCTTGGCTCACGTTTCTCACCTTATTTTTCTCTTCTTCATCCAGCTGTCTCCCACATGTTCTTGCCTAAATCTCACCTCCTCCATGAAGCCTCTCATCCTCTTTCATTGACGTTCCCCCCTCTCTGGGAGCACTACATTTTGTACCACTGCATGCCATTTGCATATTAGTTTCTAATACTGAACATAGGCATTGATTTTATTTTACAATTAGACTACCAAGTTAAGGGTGTGTCTTATACAGTGTGTATTCCCCAAAGAATTCTAATGCATTATGCAGAGACCAAGTGCTCTCTCTCTCTTTCTCTCTCTTTCTGTGTGTGTGTGTGTGTGTGTGTGTGTGTGTGTGTGTGTACCATCCTGCCCCACATTATTTCCTTTAGTCAAAGATGTGGATTTTCTAAATTAAAAATATTTGGGTTGTGTATACAGGAAAATTCAACTCACCTCAACTTAAACAATAAATGGGATTTATTGGCTCAACATAACCGAAAAATCTAGTTGTAGGTTTGGTTTCAAGTACAGTTCGATCCAGTGGCTCAAGGATGCCAAAATGGACCTGATTTCTTTCTGTCTGCTTTGCCTCCCATGAAATTGGCTTTATCCTGTGATACTTTCTGTCACAGGATGGCTGCTAGCAGCTTCTGTTATATAATATGTGAATCCTTGTTCATATCCAGAGGAGAGAGCATCTTTGTCCCAGCATTCCCAACAGAAGTCCTTAGAATCTGTTGGACTAGCTGAAGTTGCACGTTCACCCCAATGGTCCCCGTAGAAAGGAGTATGGATACATGGATTAGTTTACACTAGCTTCCCTGGGATGATATGGATTCCCAAATCGAAATTGGGAAGGTCAAATTAGTATATGGGAGCTTGGGAGGCTACTAACAAATGCTATGAAACTTCAGCTAACTTTGTTTCTCAACCTCCCACAATCTACTAATATTGTATCTCATAGAGAAGGGATCTGTTCTCTGCCTTCTAAGTATTTTTATTCTAGAGAAAATAAAAGGAATCAATCCATAACTTGGTCATCAGCTGGCCTCCGTAGAGTGTGACAGAGTCTCTCATTACCACGTCACCAACAAGGTTTTCCAAAGACTGGAGTTCCCTGCTTGTCACTGTCCATCACCACAATTTTCTCTTCCAGAAAAAGTGCAAAGAAGGAAAGAAGAGAGAGAGAGAGGAAGGAAGGGGGGAAGGGGGAGGAGGGAAGGTAGGAAGGAAGGAAGGAAGGGGGAAAGGAAGGAAAGAAGGAAGGAAGGAAGAAAGGAAGGAAGGAAGGAAGGAAGAAAGGAAGGAAGGAAGGAAGGAAGGAAGGAAGGAAGGGGGAAGGAAGGAAAAGAAGGGGGAAGGAGGGAAGGAAGGAAGGAAGGGGGGAAGAAAGGAAGGAAGGAAGGGGGAAGGAAGGAAGGGGGAAGGAGGGAAGGAAGGAAGGAAGGAAGGAAGGGGGAAGAAAGGAAGGAAGGAAGGGGGAAGGAAGGAAGAAAGGAAGGAAGGAAGGAAGGGAGGAAATGCACTTTAGCTTATAGGCAAACACAGAAATCCCCATGAATCTGATTCACTCAAGCTGGGGAGACTTCCTGGACCAGGTCTGTCAGAACATAGTGTCGATATTAAGAATGTAAAATGAAGAGCCATCAGCATTTGCTGGACTTACTTGCAATTGCTAGTTTATTGCCCGATAAATACCAGATATTTTTGAGTGAGAGATTGGGCTCCTGGAGCTGATACTCCCCTCAAGGATGAAGCCTGTTACTTCTTGGCCCCATTTAAAACCTCTGCAGAGGGAGGCCACATGATTTCAATTTCTGTGTTTCTATTTCTGACAAGATCTGGGGTCATTCTTGCTGTCAGGAATAAGCTATCAGTCAATGACAGGACAAAAATGTACTTTCAGTTTGTGTGACTGACCAAGCAAAGCCCAGTTTTCCGACATCTGCCCACAGAAGCTAAGAACGATAGGGAAAGCATACAATGAAAATGATTGTTACTACAATCATTGGCTTTGAATTGAGCGTGGGAAGGGTGGCGCACAGGGACGGATATAACCCTCTTCAGAAGGAGAGCCCATGTGGAAGGGAGAAATACCTCCACATCCTTTGGTCTAATACCAATTATTTTTAGTATAAACTCCAGACTTAGAAAGTACAAACAGTCTTCACTTTGCCCAGCCACAATCTCCGAAAATATAATTTACAAAACATCAAAGAAAGAAAGAAAAGAGGATGGAATGAGGAATTCTTTCTTTTACAGAAAGATTTCTGCAGGGATCATTTAAATAACAAACTCCCCTCAGTCTTGGGAGATAGTTCAACTCTCCCCAAACTTTTCCAGGTGGAGGTAAGATTCGATGTTTTGCAGCTTGTTGAAGCTTGAATAGAAATGTGGAGTGCTTGATTCATCTCCCCCATAGAAGATTTCAGTGTAAAGAGATGTTAAATTCATTTTCTTTTGCTCCTTATTAAAGTAACTGTGTTGAAAGAGTCCGGAAGTTAGGAACAGCTCTTGCTTTTTGGAAGAAATCATATCAGATGAAAGAGGCACGGACTTTACTAAAACTCCAAATGCTGTTTAGAGACACATTGTTCCATCGTCTCTGAGGCCTGTCTTGACAGGAAGAACCTGCCGTCCAGTCTTATCATTCATAAGGTGAGGGGAGTGCATTTGCCCACCTGGAGGGGCCCTTTAGACCCTGTCAGTCTTGGAGTCTGCGTGTCTGGGTCGGCCAAGCAAGAATCAAGGATGACACAATGCGTGCATTCAACCAGCGCGTTCCTCTCGCCAAGCGCGCCTCCTGGGCGCTGACTGTCCCAGCAGCATGAGACAGTTTCCACATTCTCAACATTGTTTGTGGCATTCAAGTGCCTGCTCACTTTTTCCTGTGCAAAATCCCTGTGAAAGGAGTAGTCTACAATGGCAAAATTAACACAGTCACTCACATCTCGTGTTTAGACAAGATAAGCTGGAGGTCTTTGTGGTAGCTCATTACTAAAAGATTATTCCAGAACAAGCTGTTGCTGTCTGGGAGATGACAGTGTGGTCAAGGCCTAACAGGTAGCACTGATGGGCTTTCAATTCTTAAAGGAATGTTCAGAGATGAATGTTGACCTGTAACAGAGGCTGAGAACCAGGGCTGCATTCCCTTTGCGAGATCGTTTTCGCAGCAACGGCACAGTTGTAAATCAAGTCAGCCACATTCTTCCTGCAATACTGGACTTGATTCTGGGTATCAGATGTTAGGGGCACCCAAAGAGAACCTTGGAAAAGGCACAGAGGAGACCAGGAAATCTGATAAAGTGACTGGAAAATAACATAAGGAAACTGATGTAAAGGCCTTGGAATTATTTGGCTCAAGGGGAAAAAAAAAGGTTGTTCCTAATTGCTCATAGCTGGCGTTTCTGTCTTCACATCAAGTATGCACGATTTATGTGGAAAGAAAGTGTGAGTATCAAGGAACTTGTTGAGATGGGAGAGGTTCCCAACAGCGATTGAGGATTGGTCTTTCCTACTTGGGATGATTTGTGAAAAACTGTGCCCAATAGCAGCAGAAGAAAGACTTCTTAAAGGCTTCTTCACTCCACTTTAATATGTTTTTCTCTCCACAGACCTCATGTTTCTAAAAGTCTTATAAATAAATTCCAATTACTAAGTAATCATATATTCAACCTGGTTTTTCTAGGAAAGTCCCAATTTATGCCTTTTGTCCAGTGTAATTAATAGCTTCCCCTTTCAATCTCTAAGTATCCCATTAGAAAAATAATGTGTATGATTATCCCAATAAGAGACAGCATAGTTTGATTTTAGAAATATATAAGGATTCCATAGGCTAAACTCTTCTAAAAAGTGGCTCAAAATGTATGATTCTGTAATGTTGCTGGCATTACCCAAAACACCAGTTATTCATCCCATGAGAGTGACATGGACAGTCACCCACAGGTCTCTTCAGCCTCATTTGGAAGAGGCAGGAGTTACAACAGTCCTCATACTTCTAGCCATGAGTTTCAAGGGAGAGAAAACTTTATTCCGCCATTTAAGCTGGGAACTTCATAGTTTACAGATGCTCAGGAATCAAGGTCAAAGTCCTCACCATTCTTACCTCCTTCCCATCTCTGGGAATATATGATTGTGGAAAGAGAATCAACATGAGTTCTTTCTGTTTAATTCTCATTTAATTAACTCAAATACTTACTGAGCAAATACTTACTGAGCACCTACTTGTTCCAGGCACTGTTCTAGGTACTGGGGAAATAGGAGTAAAGAAAAGAGGCCTAATGCCATCTTCTTGGTTGTACAGTTTCACAGGAAGACAGAGAGTAAACTCAACAAATGACTAGATAAATGATATGCAGTATGGCTGCTAATGTAAAATGTTTTGAAAGAATGTGGTCCTTGAACAATAGAACCCAGGAAATCAGAAAGAGAAAAGCAGAAGAGCCCATTCTCCAATCCTGCCGTTGGATTGAAGGCAGCACCATGGCTGCCCTTGGACTGAAGGCAGCAAGCTGCATGCTTCTCCCTGTAGTATAATTAAAATGAGAAAGTGCTGGCTGCACAAGCCAAGTGATTGTCCCAACTTCCCACCATGATGGGGTGTCAGGCTCTCCAAATGAAAGAGTAATAGCTGTGGGGCGAGGAGAACCAGTTCCCTGAACTCTCAGTGGGAATGGCCCGAACACCAAGTCAAAGGAAAGGCCATCCCTGCCCAGGGCTTCTGCGTTTCCCAAAATAAAAGCAAGGCCAAAGAGACACATGTTTTGTTTCTGAGAAATAATTGATTGAGGGATTTGAGTTTATTATTTTCTTCTCCATTCTCATAAAGTGATCTCATCTTCAAGCCTTTCCCCCCATTTCAGTCCTTGGGGTGTCAGAGTGAGCAGTAATTAGCTAGAGGAGGGCTTGAATTTTGTTTATGTGTGTGTTCTTGTTTTGTTTTTAAATCACGGAAGAATTTTGGAAGAAAGAATTGTCAAAAATAAACTTCTAAGAGTTATACCATTGCTGTGGTTATAAAATTTTCCACAAATGAGATACACAATGACATAGAGTTGTTATTTGTGCCCCAAACAAAACAGGAGAATTTTATCTAGATTTGACGAGATAGTTGCAGGTACACAGATGTTGCTTCCTAAATGCTTATTGGATTGAGTGCAACTATCTAACGTGTTCAGAAAACAAGCATTGTCGTAGATTGAGGGCCTTGCCAGGGCTTTGCTCTGGATGTGTTCCAGGAGTTGCTGTCACTAAAGGTTTAAATATATAAAGATGGTACAATAGATTCTATTTTCATGGAAGTTAACTGGACTCTAATTAATACACCAGAAGCTGAATCACTTTGTTTTTTCAGGCACATGGAGAGGAAGTGCCATCTCCCCTCAGTTATGACACACTGCCAGTTTGTTGATGTATAGTTACTTTTTTTTTTTTTTAAGGAGTAAGAAAAGAAACAGAATTGAGAGCTAACATGGGAGAAACCTCAGAGAGAATTCACACAAGGAAGAAGGAAGTCTGGGAAGTGACCTGAATTCCCCGACATCACAGAATCTCGCAGCACCAGACCTTCTCTTTCCTCCCATATCAGAGGAGAGAAGCCCTCCTCTTAACACAAGACTTCTTCCAAGTTCACCTAGACAGGCTTTCTCTCCCACTCTCCACAGTACCTATTTCCAACTGTTCTACCCGTCCCAAGTCTTCAAGCCCACCAACACCTGCCCCTACACTCCCAGCAGGGACCTTACTCTCTACTTCACAGACAGCAGCAGAACTGTCAGAGGGAGACCCCTCCACTTCCGCACCGCCATCTTCCCCCCACACTCTCATTAGACCATGGAAGAGGTGTCTTTGGTCTCAGGCAAAGCCCTGTGACCATGCCCTAGATCCTGTTCCTTCCCACGTCTTCAGGAATTTGCCCCTGTAATTACCTGCGCTCTTTCCTGTATCTTTCACTCACGTGGGAATATGCTCAAATCTCCCTGATCTTCAAAAAAACAATAGAATAAAATCCTTGCGTTGCATGTTTCCTCTAATGAGGGATTTTCATCCCTTCAGAGCCAGGATTTTTAAAAAGGTGGTCCTCTCTGTCTCTTCTTCCTGGCTCCCGTTTTCCCCTTACCCACAGTCTACCTCTCCCACTTCACAAAATTCCTCTCACTAACGTCTCTAATGCCTTCCTGGTTGCTACTCTAATGGACGTGTTTCCATCCTTGCCTTCTTTGTCCTCTGTATGGCGTTGGATGCTCTTGTCTCTCCCTACTTGAAACACTGTCCTTCTAGTCCTCAAAACCACTCTCACTTGGATTTCCTTTTAATCCTTTGGCTACTCCATCTCGGTTTTCCTCTTGGCTCTGTTTTCCCTCGTAAATGTGGGAATTCCCTGGGGATCCATTCTGATCCATTCTTATCCTTCTTCTTTACTGTTCCCAGAGTGATCTTTTTTTAAGCAAATATAATCATTGCACTCCACTTAACATCTTTCAGAAGCTCTCAATTACCTTCAGAATAAATCCTAACTCTTAGACAGGGCTCGCCAAATCTGTCCAGATCAGACTTTTGTCAGCTTTATCTCTTACCTGTTCCCCACAAATTCCCTAAAGTCCAGCTAGAGTTAGCAATTAACTGAACAAATCATGTTCTTTCTGGTTTCTGTGCCTTAGAAAATGTTGTTTCCTTTGCTTAGAGCACATTTTCTTCCCTATCTTTACCTAACAAATTCTAAGAATTTTCTCCCAAAGCTCATCGCACATTTCTATCCCAGGGTTTATGAATTAATATCATATTTGTCTATTTTCCCTTTAAACTTGAGGATCTTAAAACAGGGACTCTTTTATTTATTTATTCTTTTAAGCTCTATGTTCTCCTTGCCTAACACAGTACCTGCCTGAGCAATGAATTTGTTGAATGGGTGAGTAAATAAATGAAAGATCTCAGTCCGCTTGATTCCAAGCCCAGCATGTCAGCTAAGTTCAGGTCACATAGACTTTTCCTATCAGAACTGAGTACAATGCTTTTTTTTTTTTTTTTTAAATGAAAGCTTCTTTCTTTATTTATTTTATTTATTTTTGGCTGCATTGGGTCTTCGCTTCTGTGCGAGGGCTTTCTCTAGTTGTGGCAAGCGGGGGCCCCTCTTCATCGCGGTGCGCAGGCCTCTCACTATCACGGCCTCTCCCGCTGCGGAGCACAGGCTCCAGACGCGCAGGCTCAGCAGTTGTGGCTCACGGGCCCAGCCGCTCCGTGGCATGCGGGATCCTCCCAAACCAGGGCTCGAACCCGTGTCCCCTGCATTGGCAGGCAGACTCTCAACCACAGCACCACCAGGGAAGCCCTGAGTACAATGCTTTTAAACCAATTGTACACATCTCCACAAAATAAAGGATATTGATTTTCTACCTACAAAATAAATGTAGCTCCTGTTGGGAGGAATGTGTTGTTCTGGCCTTCCTGGTAGTCATGGAGATGAATTACAGCCTTGGGCAAAAGGGCATCCCTCAGTCAAGGGGATGTGGTGTGATCTGGTGGGTAGAGAGGGCGTCTTGGAGGCAACATTCCATTTATAGCTGGGGTTGACTCCTCTGGGCCACTAAGGTGACGGCCAGTAAGGACTACAGACCCCTCCTCTCCTCTTCCACTTCATCCCTGACATAAAGCTAGCAGGAGGGATTTGCTCTTCAATTTTCAAATTGGGCTTGTTTCTAGGTTAGAAAAGTGTTTGATGATCAATGGAGGCCACAGAGAACTTTGCTAAGATTTTGTTTCCTTGGAAGTTTCCAGTTTGGTTTCTACATCTGTTTAGTTCTCATGAGATCATTATGGGTTTGTGCTATTTCCCTCACATGATACCAATGTCTTTAAGAGCAGGAACCATGTATTTTTCTTTCTCTGTAGTGTCCCTCAAGCCAAGTTTAGCTCTTTACCTTTGGAGCACTAGCTAACAGGCCTTAATAATTGTTTATGAGCGTAATCACCAATCATTAACTTAGATACTTTGTCTTGAATAAAAGTATAAAATAATCATAAAACCACTATTTAGTGTTTGGATTTCCAAGATGATGATATATAAGCTTTTCTACAGAATCCTGGAAAATATGAGAAGACCCCAATCAGAAGCGATGCGATTTTTTTTGGCACAAGCTCTTTGAGCACAGTAATATGATTTTTCAACCTATTTCTAGGGCAATAAATAATATATTTTAAATGTTGTTATAATCTGTAGCACAAGAATATTATTATGGTGATGGATTGCTTTCTGGAAACATAGTTACATGTACTTTATTAAACAATGTAGCAGGGAGGGAAGTGATGGATTCCAACTGCCTTCAAGTCCTGGCTATTCATAGCTCTTTAGCCCCCACCCCTCTTAGACACTGAGTTAGTATTAAAATGACATGATACTGTAAATGTTGAACACCATATTCAGTTCCTGGAGAGCTGTGCTCTAGAGGAAAGCAAGAGCAGTGTACAATCGTTGCACATTTCCTTTGTAATTTCACCCACTCTTGTGACTTCATTTACAGATATATGCTGATGACTCTCAAAGCAAGCTCCAGACCTGCTGGACATTGCCACTTGGATAGCCCATAGACGTTATACAATTCATAAATCTAAAACTAAATTCAGTGCCTTCTCTTCCATGACCAAAATTTGGAGTTTCTTCTCCCTCAACTACCACAGCCAATCAATCAAATTCTATTAGTTCTTCCTCTGTAATATGGTTCAAACTCCATCTCCAATATAAATCTTTCCATCATAAATGCTACTACCTTCAAGTCTATCTCATGAATTATTTCAACAATTTTCTAAATGGTTTCCCTGCCTCCAACTTTGTTTCCATCAGTTTATTCTTGTTCAAACCTCTCTCCTCCCACCCACCTAAATGATGATGCCTTTGCCAGCAATGATTCATTATTTCCTTCAGGCTAACTCCCAAATGCTTTATAAACTGTCTCCCCATCATGCCTATCCAAACTGACATCTTATCATTCCCCTCCTAAAAAAAAAAAAAAAAAATGGCATGAGTATTTGACAGAAGGACCTTTGGTTCAAGACTTCTAGATTTGTGAAGTAGAGGTAGATCTTTGTTGTAGCTAGTCTCCAAAATGACCCCAGTGGTCTTTGCCTTCTGGTATTCATCCCCCTGTATAGCATCTTTCCACAATGAATAGGGACAATGTGATTACCAAAAGGATTTATAGATGTGACAGTGTATAACTTTTGAGATTGCATCATAAAAGACATTGCGGCTTCTGCATTGCTCTCTCTTGGATCACATGCCCAGGGATCAGTCAGCCGCTCTGCTATGAGGACTCTCATAGCAGCATTATGGAAAGGTTCATGTGGCCAGGAATTGAGGCTTCTTGCCAACAGCCATCACCAATGTGCAAGCAATATTTGTGAGTCATTGTGAAAGTGGATTCTCCAGCCTCAGTCAAGCCTTCAGAGGACTGCAGGTTCAGCCAACATCTTCTCTACAACCTGTGAGAGACCCTGATCCAGGACCAAACAGTTAAGCTGCTCCTAAATCCCTGATCCACAGAAACTGTGTGATAATAAATGTTCATATTGTTTTAAGCCACTAAGTTTTGGGTAATTTCTTACACAGAAATAGAGAAAACTTGAACCTAAATTAGAACAAACTGATGGTCTAACACTGTAGTGGCTACTGTGATTCACTGCCTAAGTTTCTTCTTCAGGACTGACATAACCATCTCCAAGCTACTGGAAATATTTTCTCTTGACAACACATAGTAATATCCCTTACTAAGAATTGCCCTCTGCTGAAGATATGTCTCATCTAAGATTATGACCTCCTCACTGGGGCACCCTGTGGCCGATGACTAACTGATGCGAGAATAAAAAAAGTCTGCACTCCTTGCTTCAATTTGCCCCTCTCCCCAGTTCTGCTTGCTCAGTTTCTTAAAAATGTGTCTCCTGAGTGCACTCCAGAAAAACCTTCTGCACTCTATCTCAGAGTCTGGTTTCCAGGGCACCCCACCTAGAACAGTTGGTATCTGGAATGGTCCTCGGAAGCAGAGCACATGGCAGATGGCCTGGCTAGTGTGCCACGGTTTTTAAGAGAACAATTGAAAGATGGGGACAAAGACATCTGGGAAGGAGGCACTTGGCTGGGCCTGTGGTGGTGGCGCTACCAGATAGCATACACTGCAGAAGAGGTACTAAATAACCAAGTGGCTGTATTAGTAGATGTCATCCAGCCTCTGTTCTCTTCAGCCCAATGCTTGTACAATGGACTCATGAATAGAGCTGCCATGATGGCAGAGATGAAGGCTTATGCATGGGCCCAAGAGCATACTCACTTACAAGGGCTGGTTTAGCTAATGTTGCTGTTGAATGTCCATCCGACCTGCCTGTAACAAAGAGTAATGCTGGGTCTCCAATATGGCACTCAAGTAGACCAATCAGCAGTTTGGTATCAAATCAATTCTTTTGAATCTTTTCCACTCTAGGTGGAGGAGTAGTTTATCTTGACTAGGATTGACACACGTTCCAGGTATGGGTTTGCCTTTTTTGCTTGTAGGGCCTTGGATGGGTGTCTTTTGGTGCTCCCATGCCTGGATTTAGTGGTTTATGCACAGGTACCAGCCACAGCCTGAGAAGGACTTGGTAACTCAGCAAAGAGGGTCTAGGACCCCCACTACATGATCTACCAGGACAAGTAGATGTGTTGGCTGAATGTGAGAGAAACCTAGGGTGAGTGGTAGAGGATAAGGACCATGAGTATCAGTTATGAATGAAAGGTCAACTGCAGCTGTTGGGCCATTGTTCATCCCATTAGTGCTTCTAAGTTTTTGCAAGAAACAAGACTAACCAGAACCCTGGAGACGCTGTTTCCAGATGGGGCAAAATTACTATGAGATGCAAGTGGATCTCAGTGGCCTAGAATGGATGCTGCGGGACTATGTCAAGGTCCTCCCTTCAGGAACAGCGTACCCCGGGTGTTAGGACTATCAGCTGCTGACAGGTCATAGCTACATGGCTCACTAAGAATTGTCCTTGGCTACAGAGAACCACTTCACCTAAGGTTATCCTCTCTCCCAGGGACAGCTCGTGACCAATGACTGGCTGATGTGAAGATGCAAAGATTGTTACATTTACCTCAATTAGGACATCTCTGAAGGGCCATCCCAGCTCCAGAGCTTCCCTAGGAACAGCTGAGGCTTCTGTGGCTCAGCTTCTGCCTTCCCCAGTCCTACCTTCCCCAGGTTCTTATGGGTACAGCCGTCTCCCAAGACACTTCCCCAATAAACTTTCTGCCTGCAACTCTCTGCCTCGGAATCTGTTTCTGGGGAACCCCACCTAAGGAAAGCTTCCATATAAGGATTTTAATCTTCAGTCAACACAGTGAAAAAAGGAGGCCGGAGAGAAGTTCTGCTTTTCACTGTTAACCCCAGAGACAGGACAACCAAAAATGACAAGCTCTGAGGTGGAAAGATAGGAAAAAAGTTTGAATAAAGAAGATACTACAGAAAGTACTATTGGACCTAAAATCTTGTTCACAAGTTATTTTAGTAGTTTTCTGGAAGAATTTGGTCTCTCAGGTATGGGACACAGGACAAATGTTTTGATGAAGACAAGAAGGAGAAAAATGCTGGCATCAGTGAGTCTGATTGACTTGATGGTGGCCACAAAGAAAAAGTAACTGAACATGTCCTGAAAGCACTCAGGGGCTGGAAGCATTGTGTCTCCTTCCTTCATGGATGGGCACTGAGAGGAGAAAGGTGGTGGGCGTAGGTGTACTTCACATGCCTCAGCTTTCCGGAGGGAGGTGAGTGATATGGAAAAACATTCTAGTAAAGCTCTTTCTTACTGCAAGTCTTACTGATATTATTACCATACAGTGTTTTGTTTTGTTGTGATTACTCTAGTTTAATTATTTATTATTTGTACATTTCATAATATATTACTAAACAACTTGTAGCCTCTTTAAAAGAAGAAATAGTTCCATGGAGATTGGATATTTTGCTAGAGGGAGACAGAGGGAGAGAAATTAGTAGGAATCAGTAGGTTGTAGGTTGAGAGGGTGAGGGCTCACTGACAAGGGTATCCAGATTTTATACTTACTGAGATCAATGCAGCTCTTCTGTGTATTACTGATTCCCACTCCCCGCACCCCTGCTCCAACACACAAGGCTTCTTGTCTTCTGTTTCCCTAAAGTGCTCTTCTCTACCCTGCTCTCTGCCCACGGCAGGGAAGGCTGACCAGTAGGGATTCCCACGTGGGTCTCATCCCTTCCAGCTCCTGAGCAGATTCAGCCAGAGGGGAGCTCTGCGTGGGCAGGAGATACGGAGGAGGGAGGAGAGCGAGGCTGGGGTCACTATTCCCCCTGCTTCTATCTCGTGGGGCTGCCAAGCCTGGATCCCTCAGCTGAGGGTCACAGCTTCTGTCAAACAGCCCCTTCCTCACCGCTCTGTGAATCCACTTCTGGTAACAGCCCCCTCTCCCGGCCCCTTCTGGTTTAGAGGTGCTAACCATCCCCATTGTAACTTGCTCTGGGGTACTGCATTATCCCTTGTGGTTCCCCTACACCCTGCCCGCATCTTTGTCAATAGTCCTTGCATCAAGCCCTCATATTATCCAGTTTGAGCTCGCCGCTGTTTACCATCAGGGCCCTGATAGAATTATCTTCTCTTTATCTCTTTCATGCTTAGGAGACTAAATTCCAGACCTGGCTTTTACAGACAAGCTGAGCATCCATGTGCAAATTGCCTCATTGATCTAGCCGAGGAAACCCCTGGGATCAAATGCAAAGATTTAAAACCTAACTCTGAATCGAGTGAGGAAACTCTTCTGCCTCATTTCTGGGCTGCAGTACATGATGTTATTTTCTTGAGGAAAGTGACAAGGCAGGAGAAGAGAAGGATTAAAATACTAAGCTGCCCATGAAGACAGAGTGGTGAACTCTAAGATTTGGCATAAGAACGGCAGCAAGTAGTAGCAGTCCCAGGCTGATGGAAGACTGAAACCAGAGGCTTCAGCAGAGCGAAGGCAGGAAAGAGATTTCAAGTAAACTCAGGCTCCTGGGAAGCCGTGGACAGACAGTGAAAGGCCATTCCTAACTCCCCATCACTCCTGTATCTGGTGCTCTGGTGATAGCCTTCACTGACTAAGCACGTCCCATGTCCCAGGCATGAGGCTTTGTGTTCCTTGGCTCATTTCAACTTCACAGGGCAGAGAAAGCCAATGTGGGGAAAGAGGCCAAGTCACGTGTCCAAGAACCCAGGGCTTGTAAATGACAAAGCCAGGATTCCAAGCCTGGGATTTAATCACCCATTCAATCATCCTCTTCTAGAACAGATTTAGCCTGGCCCTAAAGATGTACATCCACGCCAGCATGGACACTGGGAAAGTTCAGTGTCCTCTTCTTATCTCTCAGAGATCATTGAAGCCGACCCAAATCCATGGCTAGTCCAATACCAACCCTCTGTGTGTGAGCCAAACATTGTACAGAACCCGATGAGGCCCCCAACAGACTGGCCAGTCCTGGATCAGGGAGTCCGTTTCCTTCACTGCCTCCCTTCCACCTTGCCCTTCCTGCCCAGGGGTGGATCCTCATGTCTACATGGCCAGGTCCACCGTGGAACAAGCTCTGGGAAGCAGAGAAATGGGACGTGAAAAGTTCTTTGTCTTCGTGGACTCTCCTCTGTGTGTGGGATTGCACTGGGAGAGAAGGGTGGAGGGAAGGCATTCCTCAGGCAGTAAACAACCCAGACCAATTTGCACCCCGGCCACGGAGCTGTAATCTTTTCATGATGCTTCACGTATTTATAACCAAGAGCTCTATTGCTCTGGTACAAACAAGACTGCAGTCGGCCCGCCAGAGGATTTTCCTTAAACATCAGTCTTTACGGAAGAGAAAAACGACCATCCACGTTGCAGGCCTGTGGATAAGTGAGCCCCCCTCCTGTTTTCTTTAGCTGGAGGACAGTGTGCAAAGCTCAGTTCTGAGGAGAGAGGACTTGCTTCCTCTCAACTGCCACCCCTGCTCCCCCCCCAAGGTGTTCCTCAGTTTGGCCAAGCAGCCCCAACTTCTTTGAAATGCTTTGCCTGGTGGGTGCCAGCCTGCTTGAGCTGCTCCTGAAGGTGCCAATTTTAGCTGCCACATTTAATTTGCATGTCCTGAGGGCCTCCTGTGCTTTTTCTGATTCTCTTAAGTGAATAAAAATAAAGAAGGAGCATGGAGCACATGACCCTGTCCCAGTGTGCAAGCTTCTGCTACCAATATGTTTGTCCACGTCCAGGCTCATTTGTTTTAAAGAACAAGATGAAACAGAAAGGGGGTGAAAGGGAAAGAGCGAACTTCCTATCTGTTTCCCAGATCTTTGGGGCCCACGTAAGGTGGTGAGTTAAGGACAGAAGAAGTTTAGTTATGCAGAGGCCAGACACATGTACCATGAGAGAAGCCTGCCCTACTTCTGTTCCACTGTGAAAAGGAGCAATTGAAAGAAAAAATCCAACTAATATGGGTAGATTCCTTACTCAACTTGGTGACGCAGGTCCTAGGGTCTCCCCAGCACAAGCTGATGTGACTGGAGCTCAGAAATAATGGGAACAGTGTCTCCAGTGGAAGAGGCATCTGGGATTTTGAACTGGACTGGAAAATCCTGGGCTCCAGGGGGATCTTTCTTAGGGTCAAAGAATGCTACTCCCATGTCGTGGAAAGGACCTTGAGAATCGCTGGTACCCTCAAGAAGACCCCAAAGAAGAGCCCTGCTGAGCCAGCCCTGGCACTCACTGTGGAGCCGCCACTGCTCAGCCCCGCCATGAACACTGGGATCCTTTCTCTGGTTCTTGCAGAGCCTGTTTCGGGGAGAAGCAGAGTCAAAGAGTGCATTTCTGCTGCTATTCTCGCTCCTTTACCCAGCCAACCCTCAGTCGCCAGCATTTCTCAAACCATAGTTTAGCTGTGAATACCCGAGATTTTCTTCCTGTGCTGACCACAGTCACCCTGGTGGTCATGCCACTTTCTGGCATAGCCAGGCAGAGGGCCAGCTGCCTCAGAGCCTCTGAGAGGAGAGGAGGGGAAGGATGCCTTTCCCTTCTTGTCCCAAAGGGGCTGAGGGTCCCAACCGCCTGGACACTCAGGGCAGCATCAAGCTGAACAAATTATAGGGAGTAATTTAGGGATGGAGTGAGGCAGGGGAAAGACATTGTGTCTTGATCCAGACCAGTGTTTTCAAAGGCCTCTGTTTTGTGAAGGTGTTGTACCCAAAACTTGGCTTTCTCTTTGTGAATGAACCCACTTGTGGAAAATTCTGGAAAAAAATTTTTTTTAAATAAATAAATAAAGAGAAGGCAGGAAAGAAAAAGAAACAGAGAGACAGACAAAATGTGTGCTTTTAATGCTAGCTATCAAATGACCCTACAATTTCAGAGCTTTTGTCTCCCCTAAGGATTCTTTTGCAGTTTTTAGCAAAATTTGGTCCCCCGCATCTCTCCAGAATGCCAGGACAGCAGTCACGGAACTCTTTGGTCCTCTCAGGGGCTTGCTGTGGAGGGAAATAAATTCAGTTTCAGCCCCTGGGTAGTATTCACTGAGCATGCGTTCTGCCTTGTGCTGGGAACTCACAAGGGTCTTTGCTTTTGTTTGGAAGCTAAGAATTCCATACACAAGACATTAGATGTGATTTTAAGTCCATGTACGTACGAGCAAGGGTGGTGGATACAGATATTGAAAAGAGGGAATTTAAGGTTAACAAAAGAAAAGTGTGAGGTGTGGCTTGAGAAAGGAGGGAAACTGAGGAGAGGACTGAGTGAAATATAGTGTGAGGGTGAGGATGTTGAGTGGGTAAGCATGTACTTTACTTATCAGCACCTGCTTGCCTCTGAATCTCCCTCCCCTGTCCCACCCCAAACACATCAGAACTTTCCAACATCCTCCCTCCACTCCTTCTTTACTGAAATCTTACTCACCCTTCATAGCCTCGCTTAACCTCTATCCTCTTCATGTACACCTTTTCAGCATTAGCAGCCCTCATCGATTCTCCTTTCTGGAAACACTTCTTCCACTTATCAGTCAATATCACCCATGAAGTGCTTAGTTGACTTCTATTTCTTTCAAGTGTGTGTTTTGCTGATCTTGATAAATGATAAGGTTCTCGAGGACCAGGATCATATCTTCCAGTGGGATCAGACATAAGAGGATACAACAGAGCCACTTTGCAAACGCTGGTTTGATGGATGAAAAGTTCAGGATTGGGGCTTCCCTGGTGGCGCAGTGGTTGATAATCTGCCTGCCAATGCAGGGGACATGGGTTCGAGCCCCGGTCTGGGAAGATCCCACATACCACGGAGCAACTGGGCCCGTGAGCCACAATTACTGAGCCTGCGCGTCTGGAGCCTGTGCTCCGCAACAAGAGAGGCCGCGACAGTGAGAGGCCCGCGCACCGCGATGAAGAGTGGTCCCCACTCGCCGCAACTGGAGATAAGCCCTCGCACAGAAACGAAGACTCAACACAGTCATAAATAAATAAATAAAAGAACGCGAATAAAAAAAAAAAAAAAAAAAAGAAAAGTTCAGGACCTTGTTTCTCTGGGAACATTATCATGCCAATGTCTGGACAAGCTTTCCATTTCTTGGCCATTTCATTGGCCATGCAGCCTGCCTCATACTTCTTAATGGCTCTTAGGTGACCCCTTTCCAGCCCAGTGGGTGAGAGTGGGTTAGTTCCTTGCAAAATGTTTGGGAAGAAGAGTTGTATTGTTCTTAGATGACAGAGAAGAGTGATTGGCCTGCTTTTTGTACTTTACGCCTAAATATTTGTTAAGCTGTGATAAAAAGCAAAACTTGAAGACTGCTGCTGCACACTCAGCATGGAAAGGAGGGCAGGTCACGGGCGGTGATCCTTTCAGTTAATACACAATAGCGTCAGCTGCCATTTCAGGAACAGCCAACTTTAGTTAATGAGTATGTGGGTAATCCAACACCTTTGTTCTGGCTCAGATCCCTCTTGTCCTCTTTTTAGCATTTTGAGTTTCTAAGGTTTCTTCCCCAGGGGGCATGGAGGTGGGGGAGAAGGACAAGGAAAAGAAGACAATTAACAAAAGCCATGGTAGTGATCCCACCGTGCTGCCCGGAGACTTGCTGGAGAGAAAGCCAAAGGTTGATGCGCACAAGAGTTTGGGGCTTAGGATCACCTTATGATTTAGGTGATATATGCCAGCCATGTCCACCTTGCCCTGGAAATCTACAAAATGGTAGTCTGAATGGAAAGTGGGTCATGTGCAGCATTTGAGTTTGCCTTCTATTTTAATTTTATTCCAAGATGTAATCAAAACTGATATCATTTAATGAGTGTTAAGTGTCAGACTCTATATACAAGCTGATCTCATGTGCAAAACAACTCTTCATAGTGAAAATCATTGCCTCGTTTATTCAGATCAGGAAACTGAGGCTCAGAGGAGTTATATAAACTTCATCTGTTCAACAGATATTCACTGTGAGGCTTTCATGTGCCAGGAGTTAGAACCGGAAAGGAGCAGAACTAGGATCCAAGGGCACATGTGTCTGGACTCCAAGCCTCCGTTCTTTCCATGGAACTGCATTGCTTCCCTTGGGGAGGAATGTCTCCCCCAAACCTTCTCTTTCATCTTCATTTTAAAAATATTCCCTTTTGCATTCCAGAAGTTCTTTGAGTACAAAGTGAGGGCTGTTAACTATGTTCACCAAGTGGTAGTGATGAGATTGCAAGATATCTGGATTGTTGTTGTTTTTAAGGACAGGTAGAGAGAGAGAGTTTCAGGACTTAATTTTGTGCTTCTTAACTTAGGAGCATATTTGGGAAAGTATAGGAAAGCTAGTAGTTCCTAAAAGCAATATTTTGGCTGTGGGAGCCTGTGCAATTTGATTAAAAGAGCTGAAGGGATCAGGGGTGGCACTTAGTCTGACATGTAAATTAAGTTCCATTCTTCATCCTCTAGGCTCCGTCCCAGAGAATCTAGTCAGGTCCCCAGTCCTCATAGCCTAGAGTCAGCCTCGACACTGCTCACTCAGTCTTACTGAGGAAATCTACCTCAATATGCCATCTACAATATGCAATCTACAATATGCAATCTACAATATGCCCGCTTCCTCTAGCCACACTGCCATCCACTATTCACACCACGATTTTCTCTTGCCTACATTCCTTCAGCTGAATGATCTCCATAGCTCTGGTCTTATTTCCTTCAAATCCATTTCCTTTAAACTGCTGCCAGGATAAATTTTCTGATAGGTAAATATGGAATATGTAAATTCGATCCTGTTTCTTCCCATTGCTTTCAGGATAAAGCCCAAACATTTAAGCAGAGCAAATAAGCTCCTTCATACTTTAGCCCTGCCCTGTTCAATATGATATGAGCCACGTACATAATTTTAAATGTTCTAGTAGCCATATTTAAAAAGTAAAAAGAGAAAGGGGAAAATAATTTTAATATATTTTATTTCACTCAATATCCCAAATATTATCATTTTAGCATGCAATCAATATTTTAAAAATATCAATATTTTGCCATCTTTGTTTCTTATACCTTATCTACAAAATCTGGACACCAAATTTTTATCAGAAATACTTGATCCGTATTTAGATTTAATAAAATTTATACTTTAAAGAATAAATTCACATATCCAAATTGTTCCAAACATACTTAAAATTATTCCATAACTGAATCAAGTATTAGTTTAAAATCAATTAAAAATAAACAACATTAAGAAAAGGCGTGCTTTTATGCAACTGCCATTCCCATTAGTCTGGCCCTGCTCCCCTGCTTGAGTCCTCTTCTGACCTCTAGGGTCAAATACCCCCTGTTATCTGCCCCAAATGGTTCTTTTCACATGTACTCATGTGCGTGCAGGCGCGTGCACACACTCACACCCACGTCTCCCTTTCTCTCTGAAACTGGTGAGCAAGTTGAGAGCCAGCTCTGCTGGGTCATCACAGAACCCCCTGTTGTGTTAGTATTCATGGTGGTCGTGCAGGTTACCTTGGCAAGGTGTACATTGCTTTTTTGGCTTTTATTGTACAGTCAGTACTATAAATTTTCTGCTTTGAGTTTTGTAACTTTGTAGCATTTTAGATAATGTTTGTACTTTGTTGTGTAGACTAAAAGAATTGTGTTGAATAAACCTAGGATTAGAGTGCAAAAAAACAAATAAACAAAGTTTCCCAAAATATACAAATAGTTCAAACAGCTCAATATCAAAAAAACAAAAACAAACAACTCTATCAAAAAATGGGTATAAGGCCTAAATAGACATTTCTCCAAAGAAGACATACAGATGGCCAACAGGCTCATAAAAAGATGCTCAACATCGCTAATTATTAGAGAAATGCAAATCAAAACTACAATGAGATATCACCTCACACCGGTCAGAATGGCCATCATCAAAAAGTCTACAAGTAGTAAGTGCTGGCAAGGGTGTGGAGAAAAGGGAACCCTCCTACAATGTTGGTGAGAATGTAAATTGGTGCTGGCACTATGGAAAACAATATGGAGGTTCCTTAAAAAACTAAAAATAGTGTTACCATGTGATCCAGCAATCCCACTCCTGAGCATAAGTCTGGAAAAGATGAAAACTCTAGTTCAGAAAGATACATGCAACCCAATATTCATAGCAGCATTATTTACAATAACCAAGACATGGAAGAAACCTAAAAGCCCATCGATAGATGAATGGATAAAGAAGATGTGGTACATATATACCATGGAATACTGCTTAGCCATAAGAAAAGAATGAAATAATGCAACTTGCAGCAACATGGATGGACCTAGAGATAATCATACTTAGTGAATTGTCAGACAAAGACAAATATCATATGACATCACTTACATGAGGAATGTAAAAAAATGACACAAATGAACTTATTTACAAGACAGAAACAGACTCATAAACATAGGAAACAAACTTATGGTTACTACAGGGGAAAGGTGGGGGAGGAATAAATTAGGAGCTTGGGATTAACAGTTACACACCACTATATATAAAATAGATAAACAACAAGGACCTACTGTATAGCACACGGAACTATACTAAATATCTTGTAGTAACCTATAATGGAAAACTTACATGTATGTATAACTGAATCACTTTGCTATACAGCTGGAACTAACACAATATTGTAAATCAACCTTACTTCAATTTAAAAAATCCCAAAATTTAAATTCAATTATTCTGTCATCTTAGGCTCACTTGAATCACTTAATAGTTACATGTGCTTAGTGGCTACCATATTGAACCACTCAGACCTAACCCCTGGTTAAATCTTTCAACAAGACCTTGAGAGGAGCTTCAAGATGGAAGAGTAAGACGTGGAGATCACCTTCCTCCCCACAAATACATCAGAAATACATCTACATGTGAAACAACTCCTACAGAACACCTACTGAACACTGGCAGAAGACCTCAGACCTCCCAAAAGGCAAGAAACTCCCCACGTACCTGGGTAGGGCAAAAGAAAAAAGAAAAAACAGAGACAAAAGCATAGGGATGGGACCTGCACCAGTGGGAGGGAGCTGTGAAGGAGAAAAGGTTTCCACACACTAGGAAGCCCCTTCACTGGTGGGGATGGGGGTGGCGGGGGGGAAGCCTCAGAGCCATGGAGGAGAGCGCAGCCACAGGGGTGCAGAGGGCAAAGCGGAGAGATTCCCGCACAGAGGATCGGTGCCGACCAGCACTCACCAGCCCGAGAGGCTTGTCTGCTCACCCACTGGGGTGGGTGGGGGCTGAGAGCCGAAGCTCAGGCTTCGGTCGGATCCCAGGGAGAGGACTGGGTTTGGCTGCGTGAACACAGCCTGAAGGGACTAGTGCACCACAGCCAGCCAGGAGGGTATCCGGGAAAAGGTCTGGACCTGCCGAAGAGGCAAGACTTTTTCTTGCCTCTTTGTTTCCTGGTGCACGAGGAGAGGGGATTCAGAGCGCCGCCTAAACGAGCTCCAGAGATGGGCGTGAGCCACGGCGATCAGCGCGGACCCCAGAGACGGACATGAGATGCTAAGGCTGCTGCTGCCGCCACCAAGAAGCCTGTGTGCGAGCACAGGTCACTCTCCACACTGCCCCTCCCGGGAGCCTGCGCAGCCTGCCACTGCCAGTGTCCCGTGAGCCACGGACAACTTCCCCAGTAGAACGCACGGCGCGCCTCAGGCTGGTGCAACGTCACACTGGCCTCTGCCGCCGCAGGCTCGCCCCGCATCCGTATCCCTCCCTCCCCCGGCCTGAGTGAGCCAGAGCCCCCAAAGCAGCTGCTCCTTTAACCCCGTCCTGTCTGAGCGAAGAACTGACACCCTCAGGTGACCTATACCCAGAGGGGGGTCCAAATCCAAAACTGAACCCCGGGAGCTGTGCAAACAAAGAAGAGAAAGGGAAATCTCTCCCAGCAGCCTCAGGAGCAGCGGATTAAATCTCCACAATCAACTTGATGTACCCTGCAACTGTGGAATACCTGAATAGATGACAAATCATCCCAAATTGAGGCGGTGGACATTGGGAGCAACGATATATATATTCTTTTCCCTTTTTCTCCTTTTGTGTGTATGTGTATGCTTCTGTGTGTGATTTTGTCTGTATAGCTTTGCTTTTACCATTTGTCCTAGGGTTCTGTCAGTCCATATTTGTTGGGTTTTTTAAATTATTTTAATAACTTTATTTTATTTTATTTTACTTTACTTTATTTTATTTTATTTTATTTTATTTTTTTATCTTCTTCTTTCTTTCTTTCTTTCTTTTCTCCCTTTTATTCTGAGCCATGGAGAGGACAGCCTCTTGGTGCGCCAGCCAGGTGTCAGGGCTGTGTCACTGAGGTGGGAGAGCCAACTTCAGGACACTGGTCCACAAGAGACCTCCCAGCTCCACGTAATATCAAACAGCAAAAATCTCCCAGAGATCTCCATCTCAACGCCAAGACCCAGCTCCACTCAATGACCACCAAGCTACAGTGCTGGAGACCCTATGCCAAACAACTAGCACGACAGGAACATAACCCTGCCCATTAGCAGAAAGGCTGCCTAAAATCATAATAAGGCCACAGACACCCCAAAACACACCACCAGATGTGGACCTGCCCACCAGAAAGACAAGATCCAGCCTCATCCACCAGAACACAGGCACCAGTCCCCTCCACCAGCAAGCCTACACAACCCACTGAACCAACTTTAGCCACTGGGGACAGACACCAGAAACAATGGGAACTACGAACCGGCAGCCTGCGAAAAGGAGACCCCAAACACAGTAAATTAAGCAAAATGAGAAGACAGAGAAACACACAGCAGATGAAGGACCAAGGTAAAAACCCACCAGACCTAACAAATGAAGAGGAAATAGGCAGTCTATCTGAAAAAGAATTCAGAATAATGATAGTAAAGATGATCCAAAATTTGGAAATAGAATGGAAAAAATACAAGAAACGTTTAACAAGGACCTAGAAGAACTAAAGAGCAAACAAACAGTGATGAACAACAAAATAAATGAAATTAAAAATTCTCTGGAAGGGATCAATAGCAGAATAACTGAGGCAGAAGAACGGATAAATGACCTGGAAGATAAAATAGTGGAAATAACTACTGCAGAGCAGAATGAAGAAAAAAGAATGAAAAGATTGGAGGACAGTCTCAGAGACCTCTTGGACAACATTAAATGCACCAACATCCGAATTATAGGTGTCCCAGAAGAAGAGAAAAAGAAAGGGACTGAGAAAATATTTGAAGAGATTATAGTTGAAAACTTCCCTAATATGGGAAAGAAAATAGTTAATCAAGTCCAGGAAGCACTGAAAGTCCCATACAGGATAAATCCAAAGAAAAACACGCCAAGACACATATTAATCAAACTATCAAAAATTAAATGCAAAAAACAAATATTAAAAGCAGCAAGGAAAAACAGCAAATAACACATAACAGAATCCCCATAAGGTTAACAGCTGATCTTTCAGCAGAAACGCTGCAAGCCAGAAAGGAGTGGCAGGACATATTTAAAGTGATGAAGGAGAACAACCTACAACCAAGATTACTCTAGCCAGCAAGGATCTCATTCAGAGTTGACAAAGAAATTTAAAAATTTACAGAGATGCAAAAGCTAAGAGAATTCAGCACCACCAAACCAGCTTTACAACAAATGCTAAAGGAACTTATAAAGGCAGGAAACAAAAGAGAAGGAAAAGACCTACAATAATAAACCCAAAACAATTAAGAAAGTGGTAATAGGAATATACATATCGATAATTACCTTAAATGTAAATGGATTAAATGCTCCAACCAAAAGACATAGACAGGGTGAATGGATACAAAAACAAGACCCATATATATGCTGTCTACAAGAGACCCATTTCAGACCTAGGGACACATACAGACTGAAAGTGAGGGGATGGAAAAAGATATTCCATGCAAATGGAAATCAAAAGAAAGCTGAAGTAGCAATTCTCATATCAGAAAAAATAGAGTTTAAAACAAAGACTATTACAAGAGACAAACAAGGACACTACATAATGATCAAAGGATCAATCCAAGAGGAAGATATAACAATTGTAAAAATTTATGCACCCAACATAGGAGCACCTCAATACATAAGGCAAATGCTAACAGCCATAAAAGGGGAAATCGACAGTAACACAATCATAGTAGGGGACTTAACACCCCACTTTCACCAATGGACAGATCATCCAAAATGAAAATAAATAAGGAAACACAAGTTTTAAATGATACATTAAACAAGATGGACTTAATTGACATTTATAGGGCATTCCATCCAAAAACAACACAATACACATTCTTCTCAAGTGCTCATGGAACATTCTCCAGGATAGGTCATATCTTGGGTCACAAATCAAGCCTTGGTAAATTTAAGAAAATTGAAATCGTATCAAGTATCTTTTCCAACCACAACAGTATGAGACTAGACATTAATTACAGGAAAAAATCTGTAAGAAATACAAACACATGGAGGCTAAACAACACACTACTTAATAACCCAGAGATCACTGAAGAAATCAAAGAGGAAATCAAAAAATACCTAGAAACAAATGACAATGAAAACACGACAACCCAAAACCTATGGGATGCAGCAAAAGCAGTTATAAGAAGGAAGTTTATAGCAATACAATCCTACCTTAAAACAAGAAACATCTCAAATAAACAAACTAAGCTTACACGTAAAGCAATTAGAGAAAGAAGAACAAAAAAAACCCCAAAGTTAGCAGAAGGAAAGAAATCATAAAGCTCAGATCAGAAATAAATGAAAAAGAAATTAAGGAAAAAATAGCGAAGATCAATAAAACTAAAAGCTGGTTCTTTGAGAAGATAAACAAAATTGATAAACCATTAGCCAGACTTATCAAGAAAAAAAGGGAGAAGACTCAAATCAATAGAATTAGAAATGAAAAAGGAGAAGTAACAACTGACACTGCAGAAATATAAAGGATCATGAGAGATTACTACAAGCAACTATATGCCAATAAAATGGACAACCTGGAAGAAATGGACAAATTCTTAGAAACACACAACCTTCCGAGACTGAACCAGGAAGAAATAGAAAACATGAACAGACCAATCACAAGCACTGAAATTGAAACTGTGATTAAAAAATCTTCCAACAAACAAAAGCCCAGGACCAGATGGCTTCCCAGGCGAATTCTATCAAACATTTAGAGAAGAGCTAACACCCATCCTTCTCAAACTCTTCCAAAATATAGCAGAGGGAGGAACACTCCCAAACTCATCCTACGAGGCCACCATCACCCTGATACCAAAACCAGACAAAGATTTCACAAAGAAAGGAAACTACAGGCCAATATAACTGACGAACATAGATGCAAAAATCCTCAACAAAATACTTGCAAACAGAATCCAACAGCACGTTAAAATGATCATACACCATGATCAAGTGGGGTTTATCCCAGGAATGCAAGGATTCTTCAATATACGCAAATCAATCAATGTGATACACCATACTAACAAATTGAATGAGAAAACCATATGATCATCTCAATAGATGCAGAAAAAGCTTGAGACAAAATTCAACACCCATTTATGATAAAAATCCTCCAGAAAGTAAGCACAGAGGGAACTTTCCTCAACGTACTAAAGGCCATATATGACAAACCCACAGCCAACATCGTTCTCAATGGTGAAAAACTGAAATCATTTCTACTAAGATCAGGAACAAGACAAGGTTGTCCAGTCTCACCACTGTTATTCAACATAGTTTTGGAAGTTTTAGCCACAGCAATCAGAGAAGAAAAAGAAATAAAAAGAATCCAAATTGGAAAAGAAGAAGTAAAGCTGTCACTGTTTGCAGATGACATGATACTATACATAGAGAATCCTAAAGATGCTACCAGAAAACTACTAGAGCTAATCAATGATTTTGGTAAAGTATCAGGATACAAAATTAATGCACAGAAATCTCTTGCATTCCTATACACTAATGATGATAAATCTGAAAGTGAAATTAAGAAAACACTCCCATTTACCATTGCAACAAAAAGAATATAATATCTAGGAATAAACCTACCTAAGGAGACAAAAGACCTGTATGCAGATAATTATAAGACAGTGATGAAACAATTTAAAGATGATACAAATAGATGGAGAGATATACCATATTCTTGGATTGGAAAATCAACATTGTGAAAATGACTATACTACCCAAAACAATCTACAGATTCAATGCAATCCCTATCAAACTACCACTGGCATTTTTCACAGAACTAGAACAAAAAATTTCACAATTTGTATGGAGACACAAAAGAACCCGAATAGGCAAAGCAATCTTGAGAAAGAAAAAAGGAGCTGGAGGAATCAGGCTCCCTGACTTCACACTAAACTACAAAACTACAGTAATCAAGACAGTATGGCACTGGCACAAAAACAGAAATATAGATCAATGAAACAAGATAGAAAGCCCAGAGATAAACCCACGCACATATGGTCACCTCATCTTTGATAAAGGAGGCAAGAATATACAATGGAGAAAAGACACCCTCTTCAATTGTGGTGCTGGGAAAACTGGACAGCTACATGTAAAAGAATGAAATTAGAACACTCCCTAACACCATACACAAAAATAACCTCAAAATGGATTAAAGACCTAAATGTAAGGCCAGACACCATCAAACTCTTAGAGGAAAACATACGCAGAACACTCTATGACATAAATAACAGCAAGATCCTTTTTTACCCACCTCCTAGAGAAATGGAAATAAAAACAAAAATAAACAAATGGGACCTAGTGAAACTTCAAAGCTTTTGCACAGCAAAGGAAACCATAAAAAAGATGAACAGACAACCCTCAGAATGGGAGAAAATATTTGCAAATGAAGCCACTGACAAAGGATTAATCTCCAAAATTTACAAGCAGCTCATGCAGTTCAATGTCAAAAAAACAAACAACCCAATCCAAAAATGGGCCGAACACCTAAATAGACATTTCTCCAAAGATGATATACAGATTGCCAACAGACACATGAAAGAATGCTCAATATCATTCATAATTAGAGAAATGCAAATCAAAACTACAATGAGATATCATCTCACACCAGTCAGAATGGCCATCGTCAAAAAATCTACAAACAATAAATGCTGCAGAGGGTGTGGAGAAAAGGGAACCCTCTTGCAGTGTTGGTGGGAATGTAAATTGATACAGCCACTATGGAGAACAGTATGGCGGTTCCTTAAATAACTAAAAATAGAACTACCATATGACCCAGCAATCCCACTACTGGGCAAATACCCTGAGAAAACCATAACTCAAAAAGAGTCATGTACCAAAATGTTCATTGCAGCTCTATTTACAATAGCCAGGACATGGAACCAACCTAAGTATACATCAGCAGATGAATGGATAAAGAAGATGTGGCACATATATACAATGGAATATTACTCAGCCATAAAAAGGAACGAAACTGAGTTATTTGTAGTGAGGTGGATGGACCTAGAGACTGTCATACAGAGTGAAGTAAGTCAGAAAGAGAAAAACAAATACTGTATGCTAACACATATATATGGTATCTTAAAAAAAAAAGAAAATTGTCATGAAGAACGTAGGGGCAAGATGGGAATAAAGATGCAGACCTACTAGAGAATGGACTTGAGGATACGGGGAGGGGGAAGGGTAAGCTGGGACAAAGTGAGAGAGTGGCATGGACATATATACACTACCAAACGTAAAATAGATAGCTAGTGGGAAGCAGCCGCATAGCACAGGGAGATCAGCTCTGTGCTTTGTGACCACCTAGAGGGGTGGGATAGGGAGGGTGGGAGGGAGGGAGATGCAAGAGGGAAGAGATATAGGGACATATGTATATGTATAACTAATTCACTTTGTTATAAGGCAGAAACTAACACACCATTTTAAAGCAATTATACTCCAATAAAGATATTTTTTTAAAAAAGGGCATTAAACCCTTAAAGAAAAATAAATAAATAAATAAATAAAATCTTTGCTCTTTAAAAAAAAAAAAGAAAACAAGACTTTGAGGACATTATGTTAAGTGAGATAAGTCAGACAGAGAAAGACAAATACTGTATGGTATCATTTATATGTGAAATCTAAGAAGGTCAAACTTAGGTAAAATAAAATAGCGGTACAACAGTGGTTACTGGAGACTGGGGATGGTGAGGAAATAGGAGAGATGTTTCAGGGTACAAACTTACAACTAGCAGACAAATAAGTGCTGGAGATCTATTGCAAAGCATAGTGAATATAGACAACAATATTGCATTATAGTTATCATACTTGCTAAAAGACTAGATCTTAACAATTCCCACCACAAACAGGAAAGGAAACTAATGGAATGAGGTAGAGGTGCCATTGTCCCTGCAATGGCAATAATGTTACAGGAATATCTCATTTTATTGTGCTTCACTTTATTGCGCTTCAAAGATATTACATTTTTTTACAAACTGAAGTTTTGTGGTAACCCTGTATCCAGCAAGTCTATCAGCACCATTTTTCAAACAACATCTGTTCACTTCCTGTCTCTGTGTCACATTTTGGTAATTCTCACAATATTTCAAACTTTTTCATTATTATTATTATATTTGTTATGGTGATCTGTGATCAGTGATCTTTGATGTTACTATTGTAATTGGGAGGGGGCACAAACTGCACCCATATAAGATGGCGATCTTAATAAATGTGTGTGTTCTGACAGCTCCACCAATGGGCCATTCCCCCATCTCTCTCACTCCCTATTCCCTGAGGTACAACAATATTGAAATTAGGCCAGTTAATAACCCTACAATGGCCTCTAAGTGTTCAAGTGAAGGGAAAAGTCACACATCTCTCATTTTAAATCAAAAGCAAAATATGATCAAGCTTAATGAAGAAAGCCTGTCTAAAGCTGAGATAAGCTGAAAGCTAGTCCTCTTGCGTCAAACAGGGAGCCGAGTTCTGAATTCAAAGGAAAAGTTCTTGAAGAAAATTAAAAATGCTACTCCAGTGAACACACGAATGATAACAAAGTGAAACAGCCTTATTGCTGATGTGGAGAAAGTTTTAGTGGTCTGGATAGAAGATCAAACCAGCCCCAACATTCCCTTAAGCCAAAGCCTAATCCAGAGCAAGGCCCTAACTCTCTTCAATTCTGTAAAGGCTGAGAGAGGTTAGGAAGCTGCAGAACAAAAGTTTGAAGCTAGCAGAGGTTGGTTCATGAGGTTGAAGGAAAGAAGCCATCTCCATAACATAAAAGTACAAGGCGAAGCAACAAGTGCTGATGTAGAAGCTGCAGCAACTTATCCAGAAGATCTAGCTCAGATCATCAATGAAGGTGACTACACTAAACAACAGATGCTCAATGTAGATGAAACAGCCTTATATTGGAAGAAGATGCCATCTAGGAGCTCCATAGCTAGAGAGGAGAAGTCAATGCCTGGCTTCAAAGCTTCAAAAGACAGGCTGACTCTCTTGTTAGGGGCTAATGTAGCTGGTGACTTGAAGGTGAAGCCAATGCTCATTTACCATTTTGGAAATCCTAGGGTTTTAAGAATGATGTTAAATCTACTCTGCCTGTGCTCTACTAATGGAACAACAAAGCCTAGATGACAGCACATCTGTTGACAACATGGTTAACTGAATATCTTAAGCCCACTGTTGACACCTATTGCTCAGAAAAAAAGAAAGATTCCTATCAAAATATTACTGCTCACTAGATTACACTTTCTCCTCAAGTTCACACAGACCATTCTCAAAGATAGATCACATCTTGGGTCACAAATAAAACCTCAGTAAATTTAAGAAAATTGAAATCATATCAAGATCTTTTCTGACCACAATACTATGAGATTAGAAATCAATTACAGGGAAAAAAACGTAAAAAACACACACACATGGAGTCTAAACAATACGTTACTAAATAACCAAGAGATCACTTAGGAAATCAAAAAATACCTAGAGACAAATGACAATGACAACACAACGATGCAAAACCTATGGGGTGCGGCAAAAGCAGTTCTAAGAGGGAAGTTTATAGCTATACAAGCCTACCTCAAGACACAGGAAAAATCTCAAATAAACAATCTAACCTTACACCTAAAGGAACTAGAGGAAGAAGAACAAACAAAACCCAAAGTTAGCAGAAGGAAAGAAATCATAAAGATAAGATCAGAAATAAATGAAATAGAAACAAAGAAAACAGTAGCAAGCATCAATAAAACTAAAAGCTGGTTCTTTGAGAAGATAAACAAAATTGATAAACCATTAGCCAGACTCATCAAGAAAAAGAGGGAGAGGACTCAAATCAATAAAATTAGAAACGAAAAAGGAGAAGTTACAACAGACACTGCAGAAATACAAAGCATCCTAAGAGACTACTACAAGCAACTCTATGCCAATAAAATGGACAACCTGGAAGAAATGGACAAATGCTTAGAAAGGTATAACCTTCCAAGACTGAACCAGGAAGAAATAGAAAATATGAACAGACAAATCACAAGTAATGATATTGAAACTGTGATTAAAAATCTTCCAACAAACAAAAGCCCAGGACCAGATGGCTTCACAGGTGAATTCTATCAAACATTTAGAGAAGACCTAACACCCATCCTTCTCAAACTCTTCCAAAAAATTGCAGAGTAAGGAACACTCCCAAACTCATTCTATGAGACCACCATCACCCTGATACCAAAACCAGACAAAGATACTACAAAAAAAGAAAATTACAGACCAATATCACTGATGAATATAGATGCAAAAATCCTCAACAAAATACTAGCAAACAGAATCCAACAACACATTAAAAGGGTCATACACCATGGTCAACTGGGATTTATCCCAGGGATGCAAGGATTCTTCAATATATGCAAATCAATCAATGTGATACACCATATTAACAAATTGAAGAAGAAGAACCATATGATCATCTCAATAGATGCAGAAAAAGCTTTTAACAAAATTCAACACCAGTTTATGATAAAAACGCTCCAGAAAGTGGGCATAGGGGGAACATACCTCAACATAATAAAGGCCATATACGACAAACCCACAGCAAACATCATGCTCAATGGTGAAAAACTGAAAGCATTTCCCCTAAGATCAGGAACAAGACAAGGATATCCACTCTCACCACTATTATTCAACATAGTTTTGGAAGTCCTAGCCATGGCAATCAGAGAAGATAAAGAAATAAAAGGAATACAAATTGGAAAAGAAGAAGTAAAACTGTCACTGTTTGCAGATGACATGATACTATACATAGAGAATCCTAAAGATGCCACCAGAAAACTACTAGAGCTAATCAATGAATTTGGTAAAGTTGCAGGATACAAAACTAATGCACAGAAATCTCTTGTATTCTTATATACTAATGATGAAAAATATGAAAGAGAAATTAAGGAAACACTCCCATTTACCATTGCAACAAAAAGAATAAAATACCTAGGAATAAACCTACCTAAGGAGACAAAAGACCTGTATGCAGAAGACTATAAGACACAGAGGAAGGAAATTAAAGATTATACCAACAGATGGAGAGATATACCGTGTTCTTGGATTGGAAGAATCAACATTGTGAAAATAACTATACTACCCAAAGCAATCTACATATTCAATGCAATCCCTATCAAACTACCAATGGCATTTTTCACAGAACTAGACCAAAAAATTTCACAATTTGTATGAAGACACAAAAGACCCCAAATAGCCAAAGGAGTCTTGAGGGAAAAAAACAGAGCTGGAGGAATCGGACTCCCTGACTTCAGACTATACTACAAAGCTACAGTAATCAAGACAATATGATACTGGCACAAAAACAGAAATATAGATGAATGGAACAGGATAGAAAGCCCAGAGATAAACCCACACGCCTTTGGTCAACTAACGTATGACAAAGGAGGCAAGGATATACAATGGAGAAAAGACAGTCTCTTCAATAAGTGGTGCTGGGAAAACTGGACAGCTACATGTAAAAGAATGAAATTAGAACACTCTCCAACACCATACACAAAAATAAACTCAAAATGGGTTAAAGACCTAAATGTAAGGCCAGACACTATAAAATTCTTAGAGGAAATCATAGAACATAGAGAACACTCTATGACATAAATCACAGCAAGATCCTTTTTGACCCACCTCCTAGAGAAATGGAAATAAAAACAAAAATAAACAAATGGGACCTAATGAAACTTAAATGGTTTTGCACAGCAAAGGAAACCATAAAAAAGATGAAAAGACAACACTCAGAATGGGAGAAAATATTTGCAAATGAAGCAACTGACAAAGGATTAATCTCCAAAATTTATAAGCAGCTCATGCAGTTCAATATCAAAAAAACAAACAACCCAATCCAAAAATGGGCAGAAGACCTAAATAGACATTTCTCCAAAGAAGTTACACAGATTGCCAACAAACACATGAAACGATGCTCAACATCACTAATCATTTTAGAAATGCAAATCAAAACTACAATGAGGTATCACCTCACACCAGTTAGAATGGGCATCATCAGAAAATCTACAAACAACTAATGCTGGAAAGGGTGTGGTGAAAAGGGAACCCTCTTGCGCTGTTGGTGGGAATGTAAATTGGTACAGCCACTATGGAGAACAGTATGGAGGTTCCTTAAAAAACTAAAAATAGAACTACCATATGACCCATCAATCCCACTACTGGGCATACACCCAGAGAAAACCATAATTCAAAAAGATACATGCACCCCAATGTTCATTACAGCACTGTTTACAATAGCCAGGACATGGAAGCAACCTAAGTGTCCATTGACAGACGAATGGGTAAAGAAGATGTGGCACATATATACAGTGGAATATTACTCAGCCATAAAAAGGAACGAGATTGAGTCATTTGTAGAAACGTGGATGGACCTAGAGACTGTCATACAGAGTGAAGTAAGTCAGAAAGAGAAAAACAAATATCGTATATTAACGCATGTATGTGGAACCTAGAAAAATGGTACAGATGAACCAGTTTGCAGGGCAGAAGTTGAGACACAGATGTAGAGAACAAACATATGGACACCAAGGGGGGAAAACTGCAGTGGGGTGGGGATGGTGGTGTGCTGAATTAGGCAATTGGGATTGACATGTATACAGTGATGTGTATAAAATAGATGACTGATTAAAAAATAATAATAATAATTTAAAAAAAGAACATATATGATTCATGGGAAGAGGTCAAAATATCCACATTCACAGGAGTTTGCAAGAAGTTGATTCCAACCCTCATGGATGACTTTGAGGCATTCAAGACTTCGGTGGAGGAAATAAGTACAGATGTGGTGGAAATAGCAAGAGAACTAGAATTAGACGTGGAGCCTGAAGATGTGGCTGAATTGCTGCAATCTGATGATAAAACTTTGATGGATGAGGAATTGTTTCTTACATACAAACAAAGTGGGTTTTTGAGATGGAACCTACTCCTGCTGAAGATGCTGTGGAGGTTGCTGAAATGACAGCAAAGGATTTAGCATATCCAGCAGCAGCAGCAGGGTTTGAAAGGATTGACTCCAATTTGGAAAGCAGTTCTACTGCGGGTAAAATGCTATCAGCAGCATTGCATGCCACAGGGAAATCGCTTGTGAAAGTAGGTGTCAATCAATGCTGCAAACTTCATTGTGTCTTATGTTAAGAAATTGTCATGGCCATCTCAGCCTTCAGCCACCACCAGCCTGATCAGTCAGCACCCATCAACATGGAGGCAAGATCCTCCACCAGCAAAAAGATTACATCTCTTGGAAGGCTCAGATTATTGTTAGCAATTTTTAGCACCAAAGTATTTTTTTAATTAAGGTATGCGGTTGTGTTTTTAGACATAATGCTAATGCACACTTAATAGACTACAGTATAGTGTAAAGATAACTTTTATATGCACTGAGAAACCACAGAATTCTTGTGACTCGCTTTATCGTGATACTGGCTTTATTGCTGTGGTCTGGAACTAAATCAGCAATATCTCAAGGTCTGACTGTACATTATATAAATGTATCAGGTCAACACATCGTACACTTTAAATTTACACAATGTTATATGTCAAAAATATTTCAATTAATCAAAAAAGGAAAAATAGCAGCTAACACTGTTATATGTCAGGCACTGGTCTAAAAGTTTCCATTTATTAGCTTATTTGAATCCAGTTGTCACAGGACAACAATTCTATGAAGTAGATACTATTATGTCTCCATCTTACAGAAGGCAAAATTGAGGCACAGAGATGTTGAGTAATTTTCCCAAGTTCACAGAGCTAGAAAGTAGTAGAACTGAGGTTTGAACCCAGAGAGTCATGCCCTAGAACTTGTGCTCTTACCCACAGCAATCTTGATTGCCTCAAATTCTTAGAGCTCCAAGAAGTTTCTTCTCACCTCAAGGCTGTCACATCTGTTTCTCCTATGTGCTTTAGTGATTCTCCAGTAAGGGCTTAAGAATGCACATTGACTCCTTCAGATTGGGAGGGTGCCATTTCCCACACTGCAGCATTATTTTTCTGGTAATTATTTGGTACTTATCTATGTAGATTGTGGACGTCAGTGTATTACTAAGAAAAATGTCAGGTTCATAACAAATTCCAGGGCAGAAAAAAATAATTAATCAGATGTGCTTATCAAGGCTCTTTTCCCCCTTTCAGAAATGTCCAAGCTGCTTTTAAGCTGATACTGTCCCCCTCCCCTGACTAAAGCATTTGACAAACCCTCTGGGTTACATAACTTGGTGTGAACTCGCTTCCTCTGGTCGTTGGAGACTATGGTTCTCAGAGTGTTGACATGAACATTTCCTGTCCTTCCCAGCTAATGCAGAACAGCCTTTCCAGGAAACATGTGCTTTGTGGAGTCTGCCATTAAGAGCGCACTAAGTCAGCCTGAGAATGGGGTGTAGTGAAGTATGATTAAAAGTAGAAGATTACAAATATTACAAAAATATTATAACAGGAAATGGAAAAGAGTGAGAATTATGAGGAAGGCAGCTCTTGTTGGACTTTGACCTCAAAAAGAAGGTACCTAGTTACATGAGAAGCTAAAGGGATGCGGTGACCATAAATCACCATTAAAATTCACATTAACAAAATTACATTTAAAAAAATTAGATGAGAAGAGGGAATGCTACTTGGATTCTGGTATAGTCAAACAAATTAGTATTCTTTTCACAGGCAGAGGATGGGATTTGGACAGAGATGCTGCTGACATATTAATGGCCATTGGTGAACAGCACCAAATGATTTGGTGTAACTACTAGAGATGAATCAGCTTCTTAATTTGTCACATAGACATGAACCAAGAAAGATTATCTTCTAAGACACTTGTAGCCAGAATCTAGCCTTAACTTAGTGCCAGGTTGTAAGAAAAAGATTTGAACATTTGTGAGCCTCAAAACCATGGGTGGATAGCCTATGACAAAAATCCAATGACAGCATGAGAGATGAGTTTTAGTGAAATAATATGTGGGTAGGGTTGTAAAAAGCAGCTTCTAAACATGGAGAAAAAATTAACCCTTCCTCTCCTTCTCCCCTAACCTGTCTCCATACACACCAGGGTTTCTCCTTTATCCCTATCCACTATAAAGGAAGGAAAGAATAAACATCAGCATGCTACTTCAGCAAGGCTGCTGATGTCCACTCAAAATGTTTTGCCTGGAGACCAGAATTCTGCTTCCAACCAAGATGGAGTAACAAGGACCAGAATGACTCTCTCTCTCTCGAAACAACCCAAACCTTTCAAAGTATGTGAAACAATGGTGTTCAAGATATTGAATATCAGGCAACAAAGGATAGTGATCTATGTGAGACAGGAAAAAAACCAAGTGAGACCTGTCATTGTCCCAACTCACTGCTTTGAGATAATTTACAGGGCATAGTGCAGGGAAGGGAAACCCAGAGGACACCCTGGGTTGAGGAGATACATCTAAGATACGGAGGAGAACAAAGCAGCTGGAGTTCTCAGGGCAGAACACTAGAGAGGAGAGAGAGATCCACAGAGAGGAAACTCCAGAAAGATGCTCCTTTGAGTGTATTTAGCTGATAAGTTCAGGTATGTGGTCAACTACTGGAAGCCAGAGGAAGAACCATCCAAAAGGGCAAGAGGTGACAATGTTCAGCTCCCATATGAGGCCAGAAATAATGCCTATTCTTACATTATAGACTGAACACCATCCTGATTCATGCGGAATGGGTGGGGTACACAGATGGGTCTTGCCTCAGTAGTGGGGAATAATTAGCTTTAATCGTTGAACACTGAACACTGTTCCACTCCCACCTAACAAATCTTAAAAAGCGTATCCACAAGGCTCAAACTCTTTCCAAGTAACTCTGTTGGAGTTTAACTCTGTCCCAAAACAAGCTAAAAATGTTTATAGGAATACAAAAATATCCAACATCCAACAGGGTAAAATTCACAATGTGTAGCATCTAGTAAAAAAGTACCAAGAAGCAGGAAACAATGAGGAGAAAAAGCAACCAGTTGGAACTGACCCAGAATTGACAATTACCATGACTCTATTTCATATGTTTGAAAAGTTAGGTAGAGATGTAGAAGATATAGTAAGGACCCATACTGAACTTTTAAGGATGAAAAGTACAATGAATGAGATGAAAAATGCACTGGATTGGATTGATAGCTGACTGGACATTTTAGTGGAAAAGATGAACGAATGTGAAGACAGAGCAAGAGAAATGATCCAAAATGAAGTACAGAGAGAAAACTGAATTAAAAAACAAAGAAATGAAACAGAGCATCACTGAGCTGTGACAACTTCAAGTGGCCTAATAAATGTGTAATTGTAGTTCCCGAAGGAGAAGTGGGAGTAGTAGGCATCTTCTAGGATGGCTCCCCCAGTGATCTTTGCCTCCTGGCATTCATGGCCTTCTTTAATCCCCACCCATTGAGTGTGGGATTCGCTTATTACCTCACTTCTAATAAAGGAAATACGGCAGAAGTGATGGGCTATAAATTCCAAAATTAGATTACAAAAAGATTCTGGATTCTATCTTGGGAGCTCTCTCTCTCTCTCTCTCTCTCACCCTCTGGGATGTCTTTTCTCTGGAGAAGCCAGATGCCACATCATGAGACAGTCTTGTAGAGAGGTCTACCTGGCAAGGAATGTAGACTGCCAGCAAGCATGTGAGTGAGCTTGGAATCAGGTCTTCTGACATCTGCCAGTAGCTCCTTGATTGTAACTGCATGAGAGCTTCAGAGCTAGAGGCACCCAGCTAAGCTGTGCCTAGATTCCTGACCCACAGGAAGTGTGAGATAATAAGTGTGTATTGTTTTCAGCTGCTAAATTTTGGAGTTATTTGTCACACAGCAATAAATAACTCATATAGAAAAAATATTGGTAGAAATGGTGACCAAAAAGTTTCCAGATTTGGTGAAAACTAGAAACCCACAGATCCAAGAAACTCAATTCACTCCAAGCACAAAAACAATTAGGAAAATCACGGTAAGACACATCATAATCAAATTACTCTAAACCAGAGACGATGAGAACATCTTAAAAGCAGTCAGTAAAAAAGACACATTAACAAAGATAAGGATGGCAGCAAATTTCTTCATAGAAAAAGTGTAAGCAATATGTCAGTGGAGCAATACCTTAAAGTCCTTAAGCTGTCAATAGCAAAATTGTCTTTCTAAAACAAAGGTGCAATAAAGACTTTCAGACATAGAAAAATTGACAGAATACATCACCAGCAGACCAGAACTTCATCACAAGAAGTGTTAACAGAAGTCCTTCAGGCAGACGGAAAATGATACCAGATGGAAATACAAATTTATGCAAACAAACCAAGAAAACTGGGACTCTCATACACTGCTCCTAGGAATGCAAAACAGAACAACCACTTTGGAAAACAGTTTGGCAGTTTCTTCTTCTTCTGTTTTTTGTTTTTTTTAATGTGATTGTTTTTCACTTTATTGAGATATAATTGATATATAACATTGTGTAAGTTTAAGGTGTTGATTTGATACACTTAACAAGTTAATTTGATACACTTGTATATTGCAAAATGATTACCACCATAGTGTTAGCTAATGCGTAATAGCTAATTCTTTTTTTGTGGTGAGAACGTTAAAGATCTACTCTTTTCACAACTTTTCGAGTATATAATAATTATTAACCAGAATCACTATGCTGTTCATTAGATTCCCAGAACTTATTCATCTTATAACTGAAAGTTTGTGCCTTTGACAAACAGCTCCCTTTGTAATGAACCAAACTAACATTACATTTGAATGGCAATACAAGCTTACTTCGAGTTGTAAATGCTTCTTTTGTCATCTTGAAACTGTGATGAAACCAGGAAGGGCGAGGTCATCCCATGTTCATCACATATGTTACATGTGTGGGGTCTTTGAGGTGCTACCATCACAGTTTTGGTACTGCTAGTGTTAGAAGACTCTCTCCATTCCTGGGAAGACCGCCTTTCTTGACTCTTTGGGTGTGGAAGTTATTAGGGGAAACAGTCATTAAATTAGATTTTCAGACAAATTCTTGTGCCAAGTACCACATCTGGTTCTTTTAAGAGTTTAATTAGCATTCCCTATGAAGTGCAATGAAAAGAAAACAGACAAGAATTTTAATGAGATTCAAAATCATACTGGGTCCATCGGTCTTGAAATGACATTGGACGTGGTACCATTCCTAGGGGCAATTAGGTAGGGGGCAAGAGAAATGACAGGGGCTGTGCAGCTGCCAGGGAAGCAGCACTCCACAGGCTTCCCCAAGGCCATGGGAGGAACGATGCAGCCAGAAGGCAAGTCACCTGGTTCAGGTGGAGGTAGGTACCTATCTTAGCAGGGAATTATTCCTCTACGGCTGGGGATGGCCCTCATGTTACTCTGCTAATAGTTTCTTCCTATAAGTAACTCAGTATACATCACTATTCCTAAAGTCCTTGTTCCAGGCTCTGTGCTAAGAATGTCACTCGTATAAATTCTTCACGCCAACCTTGATATCAGCCAGGGTAGCGTTTGGCTGCCTGTAGGTTGTCTTAACAGGCAGCAGCGTCCTCCTCTTCTCCTTCCTTCCCTGCCTCTCCTCTCGCCCTTCTCCTCCTCCTGCCCCTCCCACCCTGTTCTCCTCCCCCTCCTCCCACCCTATCCCCCTCCCCCTCCTCCCACCCTTTCCCTCTCCTCCTTCTCCTCCTCCTCCTTCTTCTTCTCTCAGTATAACAAGGAACTCAGGAATAGGCAATCCAGGATATGTGCAACTGCTCAAGGAGCAAGGCTTCTTAAGCCTCCTTGTTCCTTCGCTCTTAGGGTGTGACTTCATTTCTCAGCGGCTGCTCCACCTCTGAGTGCCATGGCGCGTTCCAGGCAGGAAGAGGGGGGATGTGAGGAGCAAAAGCATTTGCCAGTTGAATCGGTCTCCATCGGGAGAACCCCACTTAATGACATCTGCGTGTGTTCATTTACCAGAACTGAGTCACATGGCCACCCTAACTTTATCAAAGTCTGGGAAACAAAGTTCTAACAAAATATCACAAAACTGAAGAAAATCATGCTTCTGAAAAGGAAGAAAGGGAGCATAGATTATAAGTAGGAAATAGCAGCACATTCAGAGGATGATATTAATATCCCTGTTTTACAGATGAGGAAACTGATGCTGAGAGGTTAGCAAAGTCAGAAACTAGCAGAGATGCGATTTGAACCAGCTGCCTAGCTCTGGCCTCTGTGCACTTTATCACTACAGCAGAAACCACCTGCTCTGAGCGCTGGGCCCCTGCACGTCATTGGTAGTGACATTCCATAGAAACAGATATGAGGATATTCTGGCCTCCTTTTTTTGCAAGATCAGTAAAGGTTGTTCTTCCAGTGACTTCCTTCCTGTAGGTAAGTCAGCAAATTTTATACCACATATATGCTAATAAATTGATTCAAGCTTTACTGGAATAAGTATTGGGCTTTGTTTCATGTTGTGCTATTTGCTTAAGAAATGCAGGGTTTCCCCTACCTCTGGAATTAGGAACAAGATCTCAGCTGTGTCTTATTCATGGAGTAGGCCAAAACATATCTCAGTTAGTGACCAGGCTGTGAGAATAACCTAAATTCCCTGTTTAAGACCAGACCTGTGAGTTCACCAAACATGTTATGCCTGCTGTTTTCATACCAATGGGGGACTGTTTCCTCACATGGAGAGATTGAATTTGTAGGCCTCCCTGTTACTTTTATATAAGGTGATGGGTGAAAGAAAAGATGCCAGTTTCCATTTCCTCCCTTCTCAGAAAAGGTACCAGACCCACGATCCCATAGACTCTCCTCTCAGTGGAAGCCCTGAGTTTCACGGGTATAGAACAAAGTAAGTGCCAAACCCGTTTCACCAGTTTCAAGGGCCACAGAGTTGGCACAGGCAAATTCCAGGCTCAACTCCAGCTCTTTGTACCGATACCAGGTCGTGTCTCCTTGGTAATAATCATGTCGGATCCCCATGTACTTTACAAGCCGCACATCTGTCATCTCTGGGATGCAGGAGTATGCAGGTCCTACTATTACCCTCCTTGCTAAAGTATCATAAAGGCTAAGAATACCTATGTTTGAAGTTCACATATAAGCACGTGTGTGTATGTTTATACGCAAGTAAACAATTTTCTTTGTATAAAAGGAATCTTAATGATGCTTTATATGTGTGTGTAAATAGACAAGCATGAGTGACAACAAGAAAGTGTTCAAGCTACTAAAGACTGTTGGCAAAATACTAAAAATTCCAATTCCTTATTAGATTTTTTTTTCCCTCAGTTTGTAATGTGGGTGTCCACAGTGCTCACATTAATTGGATAAGTAACAACTCCCCTTTAACTTGGTGTCCACTAAGGGACAACATTAAATTAGCATTTGATTGAGTTTGGTCCTGAATTTCAGGATTTTCTTTCATCTGTTGAAGAGGCTGTGTGGAAGGACTGTACCGTTTGAGCTGAGGAGATATTTCTTGTCTCTGGTTTGGTTTGTTTGGATATTTTTGGCAGCGAACACTTGTGTTTGTTTGCATGTTTATAAAGTGGCCTTTATTTCACCCTGTGTGAACTTGACATTTCACTTTTAATATAAATAAATTGCAAATAAAGCAGTCGTCATTTAACCCTGTGCCAACCAGAGTAGCTAAATACAAAAGCCGAAAGTCTAGAAGCTTCCAAACACGTCTGCTTTTGTTGGAATGACAACCTCCCTGCAGTAGCACAAAGCTAAACGGTTCAAGGAAATGGTAAAGGACAACTGTGTTTTCAATTTCCTAGTCACTGCCTCAATTGTGGTTCGCAAGGATAGTAATCAAGCCGTTTTGACATCTTGGCTTTGTTAAATGAGCTTAGTAATAGAAGCCCAAATGTTCCTGGTTCTGAAGTCATTGGGCAATGACTTCTGGTCTCTTTTCTCCCTCCCCTTAAACTCACACAAACATACTACCTGTGTGTGTTTGTGCAAAAAACCTAACTTTTTGAGACTTTTTCTCACCTGTGGAATGTTGGTAGTATTTCTCTTACAGCGTGGTTATGAAGATAAAACGAATTATGGATGTCTTGCCCTGTGTCTGGAATATAGTACATTCCCAATAGTTGTGATATCCCTAAGTTTTCTCCTGTCTCCAGGTCTGACTTCATGGGCATGTGACCTATAGAGCCATATAGGGCCCCTGCTTAGAACCACACCTGCACTTGGCTTTATGCTCTGCTGTCATTATCTTGAAATTCTTAATACTTTTTGAACAAGAAGCCCATCCACATTTCCATTTTGCACTGGGCCCTGCAAATTATGTAGCTCGTCTGCCTATCCATTTTTGTTCTTCCTCCTCTTTTTCAAACTTTTTGGGTTTGCATCATTAGAAGTTCTCTTTGCTGGCGGGATGGATACGTTCTGCCAGTTGCACACAAGGTGTTCTGGTGGCCACCTTGCTGCCCAGGGCTGAACTCCATTTTCCCAACCTTGACCTAGGCTTTTCCCTTCTTTTGCACAATGTGGTCACCACGCTTCTGGCTGAGGTGCATGTGAATAGGTCGGGAAGTAGCTTTCAACAATAAAGCTTTTCTTAAAGACTCTCCCACAACTTCTAGCTGACTCAGCACTCAGTTGCATCAAAAGGCCCCATCAGGAGTCAAATTGTCAGGTCACTGGGGGCTTTGATTTCATGCTCTGTTCCTTAATTTTCTCCATCAGAGGTAGAGCTAGATTCTGTGAGGCTTGAGCTTACATAATTTGGGGGTCCTCTCAAAAAAAAGTACCAAATTTCAAATACAAAATTATATCCAGGGCCTTGTAAGGGGTCCGTTGGTACTAGTGCAGGAGCTGGAAGATGTGCTTCCTTAGCTTCCCAGGAGTCTGCCCCACTTCCTCTCTTATGGATCAAGGAGCTTTCTGTTTTCTACTTGTTCTGCTTATGGAAACAGACAACAGTCTATGCTATACGCTGATCAATCCATTCCCACCGCGTTGCTTCCTATACGTGGTGACATGAAACCGTTGAGGGACCTTGAGCAGAGCACATGAATGTTGGGATCACTCGGGACAGGGCCCCCTCTCGATCCAATTCTGTAACTGACTTTACCTGTTCCTGTTCTTTGACACCAGGCCATTGCCAGAGGCTTGTTAATTTTTGTCCCCAGCTCTGCACCCTTCCCTGAGCTTCAGGCATGTGTGTGCACTGACCTCCTTGACACCTTCATGGGAACCTTCCCCCCCATCCATCACAGTCCTACTGCTTCTTTCTTCAAAATAAACCTCAACTCCAGGGTTTTTTTTTTTTCTTGGATTCCCACTGCCACCAGCCCAGTCCAGGTCACTCACCCTCCTCTATGGCTTTCCCAGAACCACAAATGTCCCACTTGAATACAGTCTCCATTTAGCACCCAGAGTTATTTGCTAAAACCTAAATGGATCCTCACCATCCCTGATTGAATAGCCTCTAATGGCTTTTCATTGGACTTTATATAACATTCTATTCCACGGTGCACAGAGCCCTGTGTGCTCTGCCTTCAACCTCATCTCCACCACCCTCCTCTCTAACCATGCACCTGATGTAGGCCCCCAACACACCACACTCCTTCCTGTCTCTGAGGCTTAGCCCGTGCTGTGCCCCCTGACCTGGGGGCATCTCACCTCTGCTCTTGGCATGATGGGCTCTTCTGTTTGTGGGGTCTCAGCTGAGATGTCTGAGAAAACTTTCTAGGGGCCACTTCAAGAGTGTAGGTCCAGGTCTTCCCTGGTGGCGCAGTGGTTAAGAATCCGCCTGCCAAGGCAGGGGACACGGGTTTGAGCCCTGGTCCGGGAAGATCCCACATGCCGTGGAGCAATGAAGCCCGTGAGCCACAACTGCTGAGCCCGTGTGCCACAACTACTGAAGCCCCTGTGCCTAGAGCCCGTGCTCCGCAACAAGAGAAGCCACCGCAATGAGAAGCCTGTGCACCGCAACGAAGAGGAGCCCCCACTCCCTGCGACTAGAGAAAGCCCACGTGCAGCAACGAAAACCCAACGCAGCCAAAAATAAATTAATTAATTTAAAAAAGAAAGTGTAGGTCCACCTCTTCCATTATCACGCACCCTGTTTGTTTCCTTTATAGAACGTACTATTTTTAGAAATTACATACAGTTCTTGTTTGTTCATTCAGTTGTTTATTGTCTATTCTTCCATTAAGCTGCAAGCTCCTTAAGGTTAAGGATCGTGTCTGTTTCTTTCCCCAGTGTATGCTACATGCCTGGGATACTGACCAGAGGAAAGAGGCTCTAAATACATATTTGATAAATGAATGAATGAATGAGCTACCTCTGAACACTGAACAGACCTTATTGTACGTTTATCACAGTGTACCGCAATTTAATATTTCCATGCATTTTTCCTTGCTTGACTATGAGCTACATAGGCAAGTTATAAATAATAGGTACTCTCTGTATTGCCAACATCCAACACAATGCTTGGGATGCACGTATCCTACTAAGTACACAATTCATGCATATTTAATTAAATTAGCTGCCAAATTATTGATTATTATTCTCAACTTAGAAACATTCACTGGAACATTCACAGGAGAGGTGATCACCTCAGCCGGAGGAGCAGATGACAGGGAGAGAATTTCTAGAATTACCCAGAAATAGGAGAAACAGATGTTATTTCCACAGCAGTTGAGTTAGGTACTTGAAAGATACTTGAGACAGTAGATAACACCAGGCCACAAACTGCAGTGTTAATGGAGTGTGTTACTGAAGTTTACGTAAAGGAAAAGTTTCCACCACTCCCTAAACCTATCAGCACTGTTACCTGTGATATTCATTAGATTAGGATCTAATTCATGCAATAGGTTTCCAATAAATGTTCATTGATTTAACGAAATACCAATTGGCATTTCTAAATATTTTTATCTGATGTAACTGTATCTCTCCAACCAAGTTACAGTCTTATTTATAGTAAAACCTTGGAGATATAATTGCTATTTCTTTGAATTCTCCATAGCAATGCCCCATATTTTTCATAGCAAGAGGGCTCAGTAAGTATTTGTTGATTGATACATATCATGTTTCCACACTATATGCCAAGGCAGAAAACCAGGCACCTCATTGTTATTTAAAGTCGCCTTCTTGCTAATTCCTTAACTTGAAAAGGGTTTTACCTATCACCTGGTGGCACCTTCACTTTACTGACTCAGAAACAGTCTAGAGAAAGTGACTTGCTAAAGTGATACCATGGTGTGAACTAGGCTTCAGGCTTCTCAACTGGGGGTCCAATGTTTATTCTACTCTAGAATGCTGAGTGTGTGGCTGCAGAAGAATAAGAAAGAAACTGAAATTAGATATGATTTACTTAAGTTACAGATTATTTAATGAGATTTTTAAGCATTGAAAAGTATTTTTATTTTATCAATTTCATCAGTGAGAGCACAGTAGTGATTCCAAAGTTAATGCTAGATGAATTTGCCTTGTAAAGACTCCATTGTTTTGAAACAGGGAGGAAATGTACAGAATTAGACTGGCTATATTTCATAGAGACAATGTTTGTGACATGATACTATCCCATTATTTTTCATAAGCCATAATTCATCTTAAAGCTTTAATTTAGGATTATTTTATCTTTCTGCAAGAGGAAAAAGGCATTTTTTCCCCAAGACAAATAAATAGCTAGCAGGAAGTGCTTAATTATGAAGATAGCTTTTAACCTTTGATTTACTGTCTTTTCCTGATTTTGATAAATATTAAAAATTAGAGTAAGCCCCAGTGTGAGATACAGAAGGACTTTGAGTAAAGACCCTCAGACAATCTGCATTTGCCCAGATGACCAAGGCTGACCACACTGTTGAAAGATTTCGCTCCTGCTGGAAGGCTGGATGCTCTATAATGCTAAAAGGCCCCAGAAGAATAATTTCCCACAGCTCTTTGGGGAGATTTGCTCCCCCGCCGTGATCAGGCTGCCAGCCCAGGGAGTGATTAGCCCTGGCTGCACATTGGTATTATCTGGGGAATTTTTAAAAAAATATCACCCAGACTCCATCCCTGACCAATTCAGTTTGGGTTCTGAGTATCCGCATTCTAAATATTTAAAATATTTGAAATGACATGAATGTGTGATGTAGTCTGGTTTGAAAACCATTGTTCTGAATGGGTTCTTCTGCCCAGATGGAGCCCGTCTTTCCCAATTCCTGCCCAGGAGGGAGAAGAACCCACATGAGGAATGAAGAGGCTGGTTCTACAAGATCCTGCTTGTTTTCTCCAGTCTTGAGCTGAGGAGTGGGGGAAAGAACAGTGGGTTCCACTGTGTGTGCCAGGAGGATAGATTTTGTTTTGTTTTGTTTTGTTTTTCTGCCAAAGGTACCAAAAGAGAATAGAGGCCTCCACTATTTCCCAGAGCATGGTTTTTCAACCTTGGTGCTGTTGATATTTGGGGCTGGATACTTCTTTGTTGCAAGGAACCATCCTGTGCATTGTAAGGAAGTTTAGCAGCACCCCTTTACCCACTAAATGCCAATAGCACTCCCCTCCCCAAGTTGTGACAACCAAAAACTGTCTCCAGACGTTGTCAAATGACCCCCAGTGGGGTGGCGGGTAGGGCATGCAAAATCACTCTTGGTTGACATATTTTAGAGATACAGCAGCAGAAGCTCTGATGGAGAATTTGGTGGTGACTGGGAGGGCATGGCTTTTGTAAGTATTGGCAAAGGAAGGCAAGTATGGCTGTGTCAGTGAAGACATTGATGGAGATGGGGATTTTGGCCAAGGCAGCAAGATGAACCCTGAAGGTGGTCATAGTGGTGTGACTGTGGGCTAGAGGATGGTGGGAGAGACCTCAGCTGGTCATACTAAGCATCTGGATTAAGGGAGCAATGCCATGCAGCCAGGAGGTGGTAGCAGTAACAGACTTCAGGAAGAGGGAAGATGTCGGTTCAACCTTGGGGCTAATGGAGTGAAACATGGGAGGCTTGTAGAAGGGTTGGGAGGGGACTCGAATGACACTTTTAAAGGACGAAAAAGTTGTATTTGGGTTGGACTACTGAGGACAGCCAATGAGAAGGAGAGATCTTTGATAAGGTGGGGACCCCTGGATGGTAAGTTAATGGAATGAAAAGAGGAGCAACTTTGTTTTGAAATCTCCTGAAGATTTATTTAACACCACAATGAATGTTTCATTAGTCATAGGTATTAAAGGAGGACCTTAAAGTTACACCGCATTTCCTTCCACTCATAAATTTAGTCATATTTACCTACCTCACTCTCCTTAGATAAAAGAGGAGAAAGAGGTTAGAGAAGATAAGAGGGAGCAATTGCCAAAGCCTACAAGATTAGTCCTGACTCCACAATTTGAATCATAGAATTCTACCCTTTAGACTTGGAAGGGACCATCACTTTATCTGTGCTTCTCTATGCCATTCTCATACAGAAAGATCCCTCATTATGCCTATACTGACAAAGGGGATTATGGTTTTTGGCAAAACAATGGATAATACTATATATACACACATATATTTACATATATGTACAGTAAACTCTTTGAAACAAACAAAAACAACTCAGTAACACTTTTCAGAGTTGGTTCACATATTCACCAGGTTTCCCAGGTTTAGGGAGCAAATGACTTTATTTTTATACAGAATCATGCATTTTAAAGCAGAAAGTGATGTCAGAGTGTTAGAGGCTATCTGGTCCATCAAATATCAATCTGAATAAAAACTATGGACTTATGAGAATGTTGCATTAACCGATTCTACCCTTAACAATGCATTTGGCTAAATACAAGGACTGTTAAAGTGTGCCTATTCTTCAAAGTAAAAAAAAAAAAATTTCCATTAGCTATTTTCCCTTCTGATATGCATAATTACCATTTTACCATTGCTTATTCAGTGGGGTAGGAAATGCACTGTAAATTCATCATCTTCAAGTGTTTCAATGGAAATAAACCAATGGCCCCTTGGGAAAATGGTTGAAATGTGTTTAGAGAACCCTACACCAGGGTTTAGCTGCTCACGGTCCAGGTCCCATATCACGTTGCAAACAGGCTGCTTTTAGACCAGTTCAGCTTGGGCTTCCTTTTTTTTTTTTTTTTTTTTTTTTTTTAAGGTCATGGAAGCTGAAGGTTGAAAAGGCGAACAGAAAAAAAAAAAAAAAAGAACACACACTCATTTTCTTCAGCTTAGAGATAAGCAGGAAACCCAAAGAACGTGTTCTTAACAATAAGACCTCAGTAATAATACTGAATAGAAATTCACCCAAGTGCATCTGACAGTAGTCCAGACAGGCATCCAGGAGATTCTAGGGGTGAGCTGCTGAGTCACTCACTGTACGTGTTTTTCCTCATCTGTACATTGGGGATGAAGCCTGTATCACTATGAAACTATGATCTCATTTGTCTATTTTTAAAAAAATGCTTATAAATGCATAGATTATGTCTGATAGAAACATCCTTTCTAGAGACAGAGGTAGGGTTGATGCACGGTCCCATATTCTGATTGGCAAGTTGAAAGATAATGTTGATATCATCATGATCACCTCTAAGTCAATTCCAAGTTTGTGACTCTTGTTACCTATACTACTGCATATAACCCCATGCACCTGACTTTACCAGTCTTCCAACAATCCTGGTTCTACCACTGGCTTGCTGTGGGATTTGGGGAACATTACTTACCCTCTCTGGGCATTGCTTTCCTTGTATGTTAAATGGAGAGGAGGAGATTTAGTCTTCATAAGAATCCTAGGAGGTAGCTACTAGGATTATCATCCCCATTTTACAGATAAGAAAACACACAGAGAGGTCAAGTAATTTCCCCAGAGTCACAGAGCAGCAAGTGGTGAAGCCAGGATTGCAGTCCATGCACTGAGCACAGCCCTTGCCCTAAACCCATATGTGGTGCTGCCTCTGTGCAAAGCTGTAAATACAGCTCGATGTCTTTAAAACGATTGGCCTTCTTTGGGGGAATGTGCTGGATATCCAAGTCAGAGATGCTCCTCTGCCCCTTTCTCCCATCCATGGGTCTGGGAGTTAAAAAATTGGAACTAGTGCACTTTCTTCTGGGTAGAAGCAGTACAAAAAGTGTCTGTCCCATCCCCCAGGGCGCCAAGTATCCAAGCTCAGGGGCTGCATTATCACATTTGCATTTTTGCTACCTCAAATATTAAATTATGCTTGTGTTTAGTACATTCAGTAAACATGCACTGAGTACCCACTATGTGCTTGGGACTTTCAGAGTCTGCAGGAGAACAGTGTAAATAACCAATGCCTGTCCTCAGGAAGCCTAGAGTATTGAGATTAAAGACCACTAGGTCATACACAAGAAAATATAAACAACCATAGGGTAATAGCTGGAAGGTGTGAAGTGAGTTGAGTTTGGGAATGGGATTCAGCCTGGGGAAGGCCAGTTCCAAGTTGATTCTGACCACAGCATTGAAGAGAGAGGGGGCCATCCTGGAGGACTTGACTTGCTTTGCATACTAAAATGCTTCTGATATTCACATTCAATTCTGAAGGTCAGTCTCTGGAAGTATTAGAATACCAGAGAGTTTCCCTCCTGGGGGTTAAATTGGTGACTATCCTGTTGTGAGAGATGGAGATTGCTTCCTCCAGATGTGCTCCTGAGCCCCTTGAGCCTGGTTCAGCCCCTTCTCTGTTCTCCCGTGTCACCCAAGGCACGTCTCCACATTTGTCCCTTGCGCATATGTTATAAGGATCTGTTTAAAGGTCTCCTCTTGCCCTGGCATTTGAAGGGACTGAGTTAAACCAGATCAAACAGGTTTCTGCTGAAAGCCTTCCCTGAGCTCTCATGTATTGTCAATATGCAGCTTTCCCCAAACATATTTGACTCTACATCCTCCTGTGAGTAATACCTTTCAATAACTCACAGGACTAGAATTCTGAAGAACACAGTTTTAGAAGCCCAGTGCTAGCTGCGGAGTAGAGAGAAATCCCAAGACAGGGTCCCGCCCTCCAGGAGCTCAGATTTTAGTGAGGAAGATAAAAGCCTCAAGGAGAAATTACAATTCAGTCCACTAAGTGCTAGATTCCAGGTATGTACAGGAATGTGGTGGCGGAAGGGTGTAGAGAAATAAGAAAACGTCAGAGAAGGCTTCAAAGAGAAGCTGATACAAGAGCTGAGCATTCGAGGATGAGTCGGCACCCACCAGGATAAAGGAAAAGGGCATGCCAGCTGCTGGCACGCATGCACAAAGATATGGAATTAGGAAAGAGAAAGGCTCTTGGGGAGATTGCCACTAGATGTAGATGAAGCCTGAAGTACTGCTTGGAAAATGGCTGTAAATAAACCTAGAAGGAAGAGGGCAAATGAGGAAGGAGACTGTGGGCCAGGCATTGTGTGTACATTTTAACTGGCAGTGTGAAGTGAGAAGTTACTGAACCGTGGAGAAAGCTCATCAACTTCCCTCTTCGAAAAGGAAGTTACAGAGTGGCCTGGAGGACAAATTGGGAGGTTGTAAAAAGACACAAGTGACTGGTTAGGAAACTGTTGGACTATCCAGGTGAGAGATGATGGGGGATAACCAAGAAATTGGCAGTGGAGAAGGAAAAGTGTGAAAAATGAACAAATGATTAAGAGGCAGAGTTGACTTAGGAATGGAAGAAGGTAGATGAGTCAAAGATGACTCTGCAGTTTCTGGTTTGAATAAGCAGGTGGCTGACTGTATCATTATCAGGAGAGAGAGGACCGGTAGAGGAACCAAGTCAGCTTGGAGGAGAAGACAGCAGCTTCCATTTGGCCATGTTGATTTTTTAGGTTTTTATGGAATCTACAGGTAGAATTAATGGTCTGAATTTTAGGCTGGAGATATATATTTGGGAGTTGTCAACCTAAAAATAATGTCTCAAGCCATGGGAGTGGGTGAGATCACCCAGCAAAGTGAAATTGGAAATAAAAAGAGGAGAGCCAAGTGCAGAACTCTGGAGAACAGATGCCAAGTAAGCCTGAAGGAAGAAGGAGGTCCCAGTGCAGTGGTGTGGCAGAGCCTCATGGAAATATGATCTGGAAATCCGTACCTAAGTGTTGTTCCTGATCCTCTCAGGGGTGCACTAACCCATGGAAGAGCTGTGCCACGGTCAGAACTCCAGGTCCATGAGAGAAAACTTGAGGTGACACCAGATCTGCCTGTACCTTTCACCTCTTCCTCCTCCCATCTTTACTCCAGTCCTTCAAGTTTGTGTCCTAGTTGACTGGTCCCTCCCTCTAAGGTCAACCTTCCTGCTGCATCTCGCCACTCTGCCTCTGTCCTTGTCTACTCCACTGGACCAGTGTTATCGTTCAGCATTAACCCAGGGCTGCTGGCCACTTTGTGAAAGGGAGCCTGCACTCTGCTCCTTCACTCAAGTCCAGAGGACCAGGTCCAAAATGATCAGGAAAGGCATCAGCGTTTGAGTCTTAGATTCAGAAGTCTTCTTCATAGAAGCGGTCCCTAAGACCATGAATGCCATTGTCAAGGTAGAGTTTGGAGAAGGAGAGGGACAAAAAGAAATTTAAGTTAGCCTTTGCTTTCAGGGGACTAAGAGAGGAACAAGGCCAGCAAGGGAGGCTATACACTAATATTGATGAAGATTGAAAAAGAACCAAGAGAACGTGGTGATATGGAAACCATGGGAGGTGAGAGCAAATGAAGGAGGGGTGGTCGCAGTGCTGAATGCTGCAGAGTTTGCAGAAAATGATGAAAGCGGCTCTTTTGCTCCTTTCTTGTTTGCCCGTTTCTATTCTCCTCTAACCTGAAAAGAACCTAATTATAGGAATGAGATCACTAGGCAATTTAACCTAACTTCTGACTTATGGGCTCCTGAAGGCACACCATGCCTTGCTTAACCTGTTGATTCTTCTCCTAGATAAAAAGAAGAATGAAGAATGAAGCAGTTAAAAAATGACTAGCTCCTTACCTCCAACAGCCCCCTTAGCAATCCTGCAGGCAGATCACACAGGCAAGATAATATCTGAAGAAAGAGTCAGCCAGTCTGCATGCAATGGATAATGATGCAGTATCCATCCTCCTGCCTCAGTGACTCACTGGGATTCTTTCCCCTTTTTTCCCTTTAAAAACTGTCATGGCTGAGCAGAATCTTTGGAGTTGGTCTCAGGACACGTGTCCACCTTCTCCCCAGATTGCTGGTTTTTCTGATTAAAGCACCTTTCCTTTCTATTGACATTTGCCTCTTGAATTTTTGGCTTTTGAGTGGTAAGCAGCTGAAACTGAGTTTGGTAACTGTGACTTCAGAAAAGGTCAATGGATTTGGCAACACAGAAGTCATAGGCAACTTGCTAAAGAGACATGTCAGTCACAAGACGGTGGAGAACCCAAATTGTTGAAAGTAAGGGAAGTGGAGGCAAAAAGAAAGTTCTTTCCAGAAGTTTAATGATGGAGGAAACAGTTTTAATTCATTCATTTATTTAATTCTTAAGCATCTACTTGGTCCAAGGCACTAAGATGACCAAAAAAAAATTTTTTAAGCATCCAAAGCTCCCCACAACACCAAGGAGTCTGCGATCTAATTGAGACAATAAGCTGCACATAAAAAATTAACTGAAAATACAAGACATTGAGTTTGCCATCTTCCCTACTCAGCCCTGTTGTCACTATAAACTTTCATCCCTCTGTGATTGCACCCACTCCCACAGTTTCAAGGACCACCTATGACACAGCCCTCTCTCTACTAATGACAACACAGAGCCACACCTTAGCTCCTGACCTGCCCTCCACTCTCCAGATGGGCACTTCTGCCTGCCCACCGAGGCCTTCCATCTTCACTGTTACTACTCTGCCCGAAGGACTATGTACTTGGGCTGGTGACCCTGTTAGTACTGGTGCCAGAACACTGACAATCAAATTTGGGGGCACTTCACCAAAAATGCTTATCTTAGCTCTAGGACTTTAAGGCAATGATTTTCAAACTATGTTAAGTGGAACCTTAGCATGGTCCCTGGTGTATCCTCTAGACTTGATTGACTATTTCCTTTCCCATGTTAGGGAAGTTTTCAACTATAATCACTTCAAATATTTTCTCAGGCCCTTTCCCTTTCTCTTCTTCTTCTGGGACCCCTATAATTCAAATGTTGTCCCAGAGGTCTCTGAGACTATCCTCAATTCTTTTCATTCTTTATTCTTTATTCTGCTCCTCGACAGTTATTTCCACCATTCTATCTTCCAGCTCACTTCTTCATTCTTCTGCCTCAGTTATTCTGCTGTTGATTCCTTCTGGTGTATTTTTCATTTCAGTTATTATGTTGCTCATCACTGATTGTTCTTTAGTTCTTCTAGGTCCTTGTTAAACATTTCTTGTATCTTCTCAATCCATGCCTCCATTCTATATCTGAGATCTTGGATCACCTTTACTGTCATTACTCTGAATTCTATTTCAGGTAGATTGCCTATTTCCTCTTCATTTATTTGGTCTTGTGGGTTTTTACCTTGCTCCTTCATCCGCAACATATTTCTCTGTCATCTCATTTTGTCTAACCTACTGTGTTTATGGTCTTCATTCCACAGGCTGCAGGGTCGTAGTTCCTCTTGCTTCTGTTGTCTGCCCCGGTGAGTGAGGTTGGTTCAGGGGCTTGTGTAGGCTTCCTGGTGGGAGGGCCTGGTGCCTGTGCTCTGGGGGGTGGAGTTGAGTCCTTTCCCTCTGAAGGGCAGGGCTTTGTCAGGTGGTGTGTTTTGGGTGTGTCTGTGAGGTTAGTACTTTAGGCAGCCTGTCTACTGATGGGTGGGGTTGTGTTCCTGTCTTGCTGGTTGTTTGGCATGAGGTGTCCAGCACTGAAGCCTGCAGGCAGTTGTGTGGGGCTGGGTCTTGGTGTTGATATAGATACCTCCCGGAGCATGCACGCCGATTAATATTCCCTGGGCCTGGGAATTCTCTGGCAATCCAGCGTCCTGGACTCTATGTTCCCACCTGGGAGGTCCAGGCCCAACCCCTGACTGGGTAACCAAGAGCCCGCAAGCCACACAGTGAAGCCCAAGAAAAAAGAAAGAAAAGGAAAAAAAATGAAAAGAAAAAAACAGGCAAACAAAACCCAAGACAAATAGCAAAACCAACAGCAAATAAACAGCAGCAACAACACAACACACATACTCACACACACAGAAAAAAGAAAAAAAAGAGAGAAAAAACCAAAAACAAACAAACCAAAAAAACTAAGGAAACAGACAAACAAACAAAAGAATTTTAATATGAGAACAGTCAACAAGGACTAAACTAAAAAAAACAAAGAATGAAAAATAAAACAAAAACAGAAAGCAAGCAAACAAAAAAGCAAAGAAAACATAAAATATACATATAAAAACAATGGAAAAAAAGAAAAAACAAAGAACAAAAACAAGGAAAAAACCACAAAGCAACAAAAAAGTAAAATAAAAACAGAAAAATTTAAATTATATATATATTTAAAATTTTTTTAAATAATAAAAATTAAAAATAACAGATAAAAAATAATAAAAGCAACAACACCAACAACTGAGCAAAAAGAAGCAAATAAAAAAAGAATAATAGTAATAAGACTATTTTCCTGGGGCCTCCTCTGTCAGTGTCCTTGCTCCCACAGTGAGCCAGAGCCTATCCCTGCCTCCCCAGGAGGCCTTCCAATACCTCTAGGTAGGTCTCTGCACCTGCTGTGAGCACTGTAGGGGCAGCTCAGACTCTGACCTGGCCCGACTCCCACGTGTACTTGCCCCCAAAGTCCACTGCTGCAAAGGCTAGACTGGTCTCAGAGGTGGGAACACTTGTTGTCTATTCAGGTATGCCACAGAGGCAGGATTTACCCAGGTGATCTCAGGGATTTAATCCGTAGCTTGTGCAGCTACATGGAAAGATTTTCGTTCCTCTTCCTTAGTTGCACCGCCCCTGGGACTCAGCTTTGGTTTCAACCCCACCTCTGCACATGTGCCGCCCTCAGGTGTCTGTTCCCCGCCCAGGTGAGAGGGAGCAAAAGCAGTGGCTGCTTGGGGCACACTTACTCACACAGGCCGGGGCAGAGGTACCGTGGCCACAATTGGAGTGTCTGCAAGTTGCCTGTGACAGTGGAGACCAGCAGGCAGTTGGAACAGATTGGGGCGTGCTCGCTCTGTTGGGAGCCCCTCCCGGTGTCCACAGAGGCAGGAGCTGGTGTGGGGAGCTGTGACGACCCCGCCACCTAACCTCTCAACAATAGCGCCTCGCTTTTCAGGCAGACCACGCATCATCTAGGGGCATTCCTGGCCACGGAGCCCCTCACTCCCGTCCCCTCTGTTGTATCCACGCAGCCAACGATGTTCCTCTCCCCAGATCCGTTCTCCCAACCCCACGTTTTAGCACTCAGCCCCTGCCAGCATCAGTGGACTCTCGTCCCAGGCAGGGGCGCCCAGGGCTGATCTCCAAGGAGGCTTTGGGATGGGCAGCGCTCAGGCCCCCGGAACCCATGCAGGTGGAGGAGACCCTGGCCCAAGGAGGGAGCAGGCCTGCTCAGGTGGGAGCCCTCCCAGTGCCCGCGGAGGCTGAAGAAGCCAGCAGTTGGAGAAAGGGCTCCACCCTTTGCGTACCACTCAACAATGACACCTTGCTTTTATGGTATCTCAGGCTTTTTCCTCAGACTTTCCTGGTTGTGAAGCTCCTTACTCCTGTCCCTTCAGGCTGTCTTTTCACAGCCAACAGCTGTCCCCTCCCTGGGTTCGCGCTCCAAACCCCACTTTCCAGCAGCCAGCTCCCTTTCACAACAGATGACTCATGATTCAGCCTGGAATGCACAGAGCTGCAGTGTAGACCATGCGTGCAGTTCTTACTTTGTCCTACCTTCTGCAGACTGTCGGCTGTGTTCTCCCTTGATCCCCCAAAGGTCCTTTTCTGTCCCAGCTGATTTCCCCACTGTGAGGGAGTTTTTCTGAGTGTGGAGACCTCCCTTCACCTTCAGTTTCCTGCCAGGGTTGCTGGTCCCTTTTATGATTCCTCTTTTCTTTTTTCCTTCTTTCTTTCATTCTTTTACGTGTCGAAAGTCTTCCGCTAATGTTCAGCAAGTGCTCTGTGGGAACTGTTCCACTTGTAGATGAATTCTTGGTGTACTTGTGAGGAGTGACAAATTCCACGTCCTCCTATTCCGCCATCTTGACTCCTCTCCTGGAGTCAAGAGAAAGGAAAAGCCTTGAATTTTAAAACTCATATGTCTGACTCACTTTCTGTCCTTGCTCTTTGTTTTATAGCTACTTTATTTTATCTATTTTTTTTTTTTTTTTTTTTGGCTGTGTTGGGTCTTCGTTTCATGCAAGGGCTTTCTCTAGTTGTGGCAAGCGGGGGCCGCTCTTCATCACGGTGTGCAGACCTTTCACTATCGCGGCCCCTCCCGTTGTGGGGCACAGGCTCCAGACACGCAGGCTCAGTAGTTGTGGCTCACGGGCCCAGTTGCTTCATGGCATGTGGGATCTTCCCAGACCAGGGCTCGAACCCGTGTCCCCTGCATTAGCAGGCAGATTCTCAACCACTGCACCACCAGGGAAGCCCCCTTGCTCTTTGCTTTATCTGTGACCCATTTCTAAGTGATGTTCTTTCACTGGAAGCACAGCTCCTGGGAAGCCTGCTCTTCCTCTCTCTCTTGACCAAGGTCTGGGTGAGGTTTAGGACCCAAAAAGGGGCATGGAAGGGCACACCCATTCCTCATTTGGGAAATCCAGGCATCTCTCGGTAGGATGGGGAGGATCATTGCTATCTCAAAGAGGGTAGTGAGTGCAAATTCTCCCATATTTTAACAAATAAGTATTGAGGGTCTACTATGGGCCAGACATTGTGTTGGGTGCAGTTGCCTGCCCTCAAGACAGTGAGTTATTACAATAAAGTGGAAATGATGCTACAATAAAAATAAACTACCGTTCTCCTCTAGGGAAACACAGAGAAGGGGCAGGCAGCCAGGGGCTGAGGGAGTTAGAGCTGCTGTCAGTCCTTTACCTTCATAGAGGATCTGCAGTTAGCCCCTGAAGGATGTTGGGGGAAGGAGAGGAAAGGGCCCAGTGAGGTGGGAGTAGCACAGGAGTGAGTCACTGTGGCTGAGAGTAAGAGTGCTGACACTCGCTGTGGTGGTGGCCGCTGGGAAAGTGTGCCTTCAAACACAAGGCTATTTATATTTGATCCCTAAGACAAAAAGGAACCAGTCTTAAAAGTCCCAGAGCCACTGCCACCCATTCATCTCTTAGAAGGATCCCACCACGTGATTCCTGGATGCAGCTGTAGAATGCATGTCCATCTAGATTCTAATATAGACCAGTGCTTCTTGACCTTTCTTTCATTATCATCTCCCTAAGGAGTCTTTGGAGACATTTTTTTCCCTAATCACTTTGCTGCCTCCCATGAAATTTTAATATCACAAAAATGCTGTTCAAGTGTTCAGGTACTATAGACATACTGTGCTTTATACATAAATGATTATGTGTTTTCGTTCCCCAAGAACTAGTTTTCACCTCCTGGGGAGTGATAACGTCTCTCAAGGTTCAGGTTCCGTAAGTGCTTGCCCACTCTTTCCAACCCCCGCCCCCAGCCTCTTCCCCCCTCCCATGCTCAGGATCCAGCTTGTCATTTATCAAAATCCTATCTGGATTCCCTCTTAATCACTCCAGCACAGGTGTTCTCAAGCATTCGGGGCTGGGTCATTCTTTGTTGGAAGGGGGAGGTTGTCCTGTGCCTTGTATGACTTTGAGCAGCTTCCCTGGCCTCTGTCCTTAGATGCTAATAGCACCCCCCGACCAGTTGTGACAACCAAAAAATGTCTCCAGACATTGCCTGTGTCCTCTGATTGAGAACCACTTCTTTAAGGCTTTAGCTGCAGGTTCTTCTGCTCTTGCAAAGCAATATTTGCAAGCACAGTAATTTTTCAGTCCACAAGAGATGGCATCCTTGGTCCAGAGGGGTCCAGGAAGGGAAAGCCCCTGCCCCTTGCTTTGTAATCCTCTCACCCTACAAGCTACTTCTGTGTCTTTTCCTTATGCAACACTGAACTGTCCAGCTCAGACCTCCAGGTCCTGAGTTGATAATCTCATTACAGCTAATCCTGTTTACAGCCGTTCTCTTGGCAGAACAATCTTGTCAGGACCGAGGCTCTTTCCTTGCCATCCACTGTGCTTGCTGCTCCATTGTTCCTGGGGATGGTGGCCTGGCTGCATATAAGCTTTCATTGATAGGGCCTATCCTGTTTACGAGGAGCCTGCAGAAGGGCCCCATCAAATACTTCCATCCCTTCCTTCAATAAATGGCTCTCTTTGATCTGTGCAAGGCAAAATAGTGTTTGTCAGCAGCTGGGCTTCCTCTAGCTGATGATGGGGACATCCTGTCCCAGAAGACTCCCCAAAATAACACTTTTTGAATTTCAGAATATTTTCAGGTTTCTCTTTTTTTGTAAGCATTTTTCTTTTTTTGCAGGGTATCTCTTTATGGCAAGTAAAGAAAGGGGCTGGGGCTTCCCTGGTGGCGCAGTGGTTGAGAATCTGCCTGCCAATGCAGGGGACACGGGTTTAAGCCCTGGTCTGGGAAGATCCCACATGCCGCGGAGCAACTAGGCCCGTGAGCCACAACTACTGAGCCTGTGCGTCTGGAACCTGTGCTCCGCAACAAGAGAGGCCGCGACACTGACAGGCCCGCGCACTGCGATGAAGAGTGGCCCCTGCTTGCCGCAACTGGAGAAAACCCTCGCACAGAAATGAAGACCCAACCCAGCTAAAAATAAATATAATAAATAAATAAATTTAAAAAAAAAAAAAGAAAGGGGTTAATCTTAGTTGTTGAAGCCCAGAGTAACACAAAGCTGAATGGTTTTCTGCAGGTCACCACCAAACAGGAGAAAAGGACAGGGCTGATAATAATATAAATATTTGGAAGCAGGACAAGAGACAAGATTAGGGCTGGCCAGGTGAGATCCCTTTTCATGTTGTCAATTTAAAGCTCCAAGTTATCTAACAAGGTGAGAAAGAGGTCATGGGTATTAGTCACCTGAATAACAAGGTGGTAGGAACTAGTTCAATTATGCGGATGAATGGTAAGTGGAATTTTCTACTTCTGTAGCTTTTAAGAAATTACCAGGTGAAGAGAGATTCTCTACGTGCTGCTGTGGTTCTCAAAGTGCAGGCCCTAAATCCAACAGCATCACCTGGGAACTTGTTAGGAATGTAGATTCTCTGGCTCCACCCCAGATACTGAATCGGCAGCTCTGGAAGTGTGGCCAGCATCTGTGCTAACAATCACCTCCAGGTGATTTTAATGCATGCTAGAGTTTCAGGAGAACCAGTCTCTATCCATAACCTTCAAACTTCCGAGAACCTAAAAATCACTGAGGGAGCTGATGAAAATGCAGGTTCCCAGACTCCATCCCTAAAGATACATTTGGTCCGGGTTGGGCCCTGGGAAGTCTGCCTTGATAATAAGTATCCCAGGGTGATTTGGATGCAGGATCCAAAGCCAGGCTTGAGGAAGATCTGACTTAGACACACAGGGGCAGTAGACATTTTCCACAGCGCTCCACTCCTGTTCTAAAGAGAGTCCCCTCGCAGCTGAGAATGAGCCGGTATCACAACTCAGCTTCCCTTCCCAGTCATTCCGTGAAGCTGGCTGCTAGGGTTACCTATTGTGACAGGTGGTTCTTTTCAGGATTACTCAAATACTAGAAGGTCAGACTGGCCCCATCAGTTCCTTTCACGCTGACATCTGAAGCACGTTGCTAACTCCTAACCTGGGTTGGGCTCGCACAGATAGCTTAGAAGGAAAAGCTTTGTATCCCCTTACTAGTTCCTTGAACCACAATCCAAGACACAGTTTGGTTTTCCCAGGAGTTTTGTTTCGCACAGCTGATGCATTCCAGGCATTGCTGGGATGCATTTTTCTTCTCCTCTTTCCCTCCAGCCCCCAGCCTATGCCATAGGAGCATATATGGCCTCCTGGGGTGATCATCCTCAAATCCTAACCCTCTCTCCCAAAGCTGTCTCTCCCACCAGATACCCGGCCCTTCACCGTGCAGAACTGAGTTCGCCAAGACCACTATCAGCTCCGAATTCCAGCTCAGAGAGGGAGCTGCTGCTACTGCTGCTGCATCTCAGATGTAGGCTTCAAGGTACAGTATTGGCTCCTGTCTTCCTGGCTTTGTTTTCTGTGTCCCTTTTGGCATCTTACCACTCAACTTTTCTGGCGCTTCTGAGTGTTGGGCTCTTTATTTCTCATATAGTTTACTGTGATCTATTCTCAACAGACTCCTCCTCCAGTCAGTCACTGGCACCCTAGAGAGAGGGTCCTTCTTTGTCCCCAGTCACTGTTTGGAGCCCCACAATAGCAATGGATGGGGTCCACTAGAGCCACTGTGTACAGTTGTGCAGTTCGTGCACTGCACAAAGACACCTCAGGAAGGCGGCAAGTGTGGACTGAAATCCAGCTCGTGTTCTGCTCACCAAGAGGAGTGCGTGACACTGTGCTGTGGACAGCTGGAAGAAGGTACACTGTTTTGTTTTGTTTTCTTTTTACATGACAAGTCTATATACATATATATATCTTGACACAATCACATTAGGTTATCAGCTGACACTAGATTAATGTGTTTTATTGTCATCTCAGTGTTTATGTGAAAATGAAGACTTTTAGAGTGCTTGAAACTATTTTATGAGAAATAGTTAATTCATAGGTTTTATTTCTTAGAGCATTTTAGGTTTACAGAAAAACTGAACAGAAATTACAGTGTTCCCACATGCTCCCACGCACTCCCTCCCACCCCACCTCTCGTTTCCTCTATTACCAACACCTTTCATTAGTTGGGGTACATTTGTTACAATGGATGAACCAATATTAATCCATTATTATGAACTAAAGTCCATAGTTTACATTAGGGTTCCCTCTTTGTGTTGTACATTCTACAGGTTTTGACAAATATATAATGCCTTGTATTCACCACGTTTGTATCATACAGAAGAGTTTCACTGCTCTAAAAACTCCCTGTGTTTCACTTCCCCACACCTCCCTCCCTTACTTCCCCTCCCCAGGCCCTGGAAACCACTGATCGTTTTACTGTTTTATAGTTTGGTGGAAGGTATACTTTTCTTTGTACAAAGGAATATCAACCAGCTAAAACCACAGGGTTTTTTCTGCCCAGAGACACACGATTTTTTTTTTAAATTTAGCCAATGCCTTGAGTCTAAGAGCAAACCTAATTTAGGTTCCTTCTCTGGATGACTTCAGTGTATCCCATTTCCCTTGTTTCTCTTTAACTAGTACAACCTTATTTTTTGGTAAACATTACTTTATGGTCCCGTTTCTCCATTCATCCATTCCTCCCCTACTACGATACATCTTTTATGTCAATGCTGTCCCAAAGACCTTTCTGCAATGATGAAAATGTTCTATATCTGTGCCACCCAATACAATAGCCACTAGTGTCATGTGGCTACTGAGCACTTGAAATGTGGCTAGTGCAATGGAGGAACTGAATTTTTAAATTCTATTTAATTTTAATAATTTCAATTTAGCCCCATGTGGCCAATAGCTACTATTTTGGACAGCACAGATTTAAGTTTTTGCCTATGCCAGATCACCCATCCTGATAGGATTCATAAACTTTCCCCCGCCTTCATACTTGAAATCCTCCCTTTCCTCTTGAATCTTCCCTGACAAATTAGAAAAGCAACTAAATTCTGCCTGACCCCGTTCATGGCTGAAATACACAGCTCCCACATCTGTCACGTTTATCACCATCCAATATATTCTTTTCTTACACAGAACATTAAGGTGTCTTGTAAAATCTATTTATGAGGCTCTCCCATGTTCCTTGTCTATGCCTTTTTATGTCTCCCTCTGTTAAGTGTTTTCTGTTTAAAACTCCATACCCCTGGAAAACAGAGTAGAATTACATAACTCATGCTTTAGTTGGCAGTTTCTACAAGCCATTGTCAGTGGGTTAATACATGCCATTTTAGATGATTGTGACACAACACTTCAGGGCTGAAAGAGTGGGAAGAGGAGAAACAATAACATCAAAGGAAATGAAGAGAATTAGGAGTCTCAGTCCAGGACTCAGCACGGCATGAGTAAGGCGATGTGGATGGCGGCTGTCAGGAGGCTGGCATTCTGAGCACATCTGTGCCACCAGCAGGCGCATGACATTGGTCATATCAGGGACTCAGCTTTCTCCTTCATGGAATGAAGGGTTTGGACCAGAGGCTCCAGTTCGAGGTGTCTCCCAGCTTAGAATGCTCCTTGGGTCAAAAGTAGCCTGGGAATGACTGGGACATTGGAAACAGACTTGGTCACGTGAAATATTTCATACAATCTCACCCCCACCACCGCTTCCCCAGCTAGCAGTGTTTGTGATGAACACATTAACTTTGCTGAGGACAGGACTGAAACAATATTTTAAGAACCAACAAAACCTAGTTCAGAGTGAGTCATTGGTCCTGACTATAGTGGCTCAACTGACCACAAAAGTTTGTGAATGATCTATATGGTGTCCTTAAAACATCTGCACAAACCTTTTATTTCCAATGCTTTGAACAGAAATAAACAGTCTTTAATCCAAAGTCTACACTCCACAAAACAGTTGAAAATTTAAAATATAAGCACAGACTCCCTGGCTGAGTGTCTCTTGCCTGTGTGTCCATGTGAGTGGCCAGTTAAATGCCTGGCCTCTGCTATGTAAGCAGTAGGAAATCTTTGCATATAAAAACAGGGCAAGTTGTGCTAAAGTAAAACTCCTGTTCTGGAACTCTTAATGTGCACGTAAAATTACCGCTTAGGCTTGCAAGCTAAATGATTTGCTAATGGCAACTAGAATGTGACATGCCCCCGGAAGAAATAATTGAATCATAACTTGGAAGGGTCTGAGTCGATTATCCTCAGCCAAGCGCTTAAATATTTTTTTCTTTCTCTCCCTAAACCTTGCTTCTGCAGTGAAGAATAGGAATAGTGTTGTTGTGATGACTAAAGGAAACTAGGGCATAGCACTGTAAACCCTTCAGAGTTCCCGGCACCGTTGCAATTACGCATTTGTTTATATAATCACTTGCCTGCTGTCTCTCCCTACTAGACTGTAAGTTCCAGGAGGGCAGGGTTTTTTGTCACCTTTTGCTCAGAGCCTGGCATGTAGGAGGGAGTCAACACAAATCTTTTGAATAAAACATGTAAATCATTTAGAGTCACTGAAGTCAAATCCCCGGGCTTGACTCCTGTGTTCTTGGACAAGTAGCTCTTCGGCCTATGCCTTCGTTTCCTCTTCTATAAAGGAGGATAGTGATGGTATCTACTTGATTGAATAACTGTGAGAGTTGAGTGGGATAATATATGCAAAGATCTTAGAACAGTGTCTGGTACATAGAGAGAACTCATTAAATGTTAATGATTTTTAATCATTAAAAATTGATGATAGTTGATGTGTAATAAGCACTTCATAAATGACAGTTCTTATTATTACTATCATTTTTGAAAGAGTATTTGCCCTTTGAAATAGCAGTTATATGGAGGTCCTCAGTTACGTATTCTACTATACTAGGACGGCTGCTTTCCCTTTGTATGCTATGCCAGACACAAGTGTGGACACAGCACGTCGAAGGAAACACCAAAATGATGTTCACAATGGTACATGGGTCTCTAGGGTCCAGGGAAAAGTGACAAAATGTTTTCCCACTTCCGTATGTTACAGGATCCCTCTCTCACCTCCTGGTACCCTCCCCTCATCTCTATTTGGCCAGTTGTCCCAGAAAGTCCGCAGCTTGCAAATCAACCTCCCCTATAGGATCTGTCTCTACCCATCACCGTTAAAGGATGCTTTTCAGCAATCTATTCTCTTGTGGAAATAATTTATTGCCAGAAGTAAATGATAAAAGCCTATATTTCTATATTCAGGACAGGAAGGAAAAATAAGAAAAAAGACTTGAGACTAATTCTAGATCTTGCCTTTACTAACTGAGTCACTTCTGGTAAGTTACTTGATTGATTGTGTCTCAGAATAATATCAGTTAGACGGAAATAATCAATGTGATCTACCTCTGGGCTTATGAAAATTAAATGAGATAAGCGTGCAAAGGACCTAGTTCCAATTAAGAGAAGAGAGTTTCTAAATTGTGAAAAGAACAAATTTTGCCACCCTTCCAACTCCAGTCATTCTGAGTGTCCAAATTGATCTGGGAGATTTGGCGAGGGTTTTTTTTCCTTTCCCTAGGGACTCCATTTTTAAATGGTGGGACTACTTCCTATCTGAGGACAAAGGAGAGGTGGAGAAGGACACACACGCACTTTCTTTTCTTTTTTGCTCTCTGACCTTTTCTCTAATTTGTAAGTAAAATTTGAATAATGCTATAATTCCATTCCAGTATTTTCTATATACTCTTCTTTAACCGAATATGGTAATCAACTCTTATCCTTACCCTCTCCCCTAATTTTCTGAATTTAATGACTCTAGATTTGAATTTTACAGCATTTCAGGAACAGGTTTTTTCCCATATAATTTGAGATTCAATTTCATTAATTTGAGAATTGATTGTTGTTAAACATCTAATTGTTTTTAATAAGCAAAATCACTTTGATCCGTTTTATTCTTTTTTTTTTTTACAGTTAAGGAGCACTCACTTTAATATTCATAGTTCTTTGAAGTATAACACTATGCGTTACTATTTCTTGTTTAAACATGGTCTAGCAAGATCAATAGTTACTTGTAAAAAAAAAACATGGAAGAGGGGTTAGCATACATTTAAAGAAGGCAGTATTCCAAAGAACATAATTGTAAAAAATGACATCAGTATCATAGATCTCCTCAATGTAAAAGCACAATTAATATTAAGAAATATATGCATAATCTGATCCATTTAATTCTGATAGGTAGAGTATATAAAAACATTGCTAACCTATAGTAAATGGTTGAGATAGATGATGGGGTAGATGATCTGAAAAATAAAGTGAAAACCTCAGAGCATTTTATAAAACTTGCCAAAGCAAACCTCGTTCTAAAGAAAAACATTCAGGCAAATTCCCAAGTTCAGGTCTTAATATACCTTTTATCCTATAGAAGCCATTCCTTTCCTGAGCGTTGAAAAGACAAGATCTGAGAGGTGCTTGCTTACTCCACAGGGATCTAAGGCCTTTTTAAAAAGGAACTCAAAGACCTAAGCAAATATTACCTCTGAATTTTGTAAATATTTTATTCCTTACTTACTTGTCTGAGCAAAATCATATATCCTCTAACAACCCTAACTAGATACAACTTTTAACCTAAAGAAAAAATAATTGGAAAGTAAAAATGTGCTTTGGGATTTAGTTAGAACTGAAAATCCATTTCCTTTCTATGTAGTAATGACTTTTATGGGGCTTTATAACAATAAGGTTGGTTAAAAATATTTAAAGCCATGGAGAATAATTGGACAGTCTCATACCACGCTTTATACAATATTCTTTGTGTTAAAATAATTTCCCTTAAGCCCCTTCCTCTTCCCATTGTCTCCCTACCTCCCTTGTCAGGAGTGAACTAATCAGAGAGAACCTGCTTTTCTGTGTAGCCCTGAGAGTTTGGTTCTGAGAGGACAGATGCTGGTCTCCCAGTTCTGGAACTTTCTACCTGTGTGACCTTGGGCTAGTGACTTAACCTTCTGAACTCCACTCTATTCATCTGCAGCAGGGTACCCACTTCCCAAGGTTGTTGTCAGAATTAAATCGGACGATGGGGATTTTGCTAGCAGGAGAATGGTTTCCTTCACCGCCCCCAGCTGCAGTTAACTTTCACTCTGACATAATGTTGCTATCGGTCAAAAATAAAATGGGTCTTGGTTGCAGCATGAGGACTTCTTAGTTGCGGCATGCGAAGACACGGCGCAGCCAAAATTAAAAAATAAAAAAAATTGGCGAATGTTAGTGTACATAAATTTTTAAAAAATAAAATGAGGGACCTCCCTGGTGGCACAGTGGTTAAGAATCCTCCTGCCAATGCAGGGGACACGGGTTCGAGCCCTGGTCTGGGAAGATCCCACATGTCACAGAGCAACTAAGCCTGTGCTCCACAACTACTTAGCCCACGTGCCACAACTACTGCAGCCCACGTGCCTGGAGCCCGTGCTCCACAACAAAAGCCACCGCAATGAGAAGCCCGTGCACTGCAACGAAGAGTAGCCCCTGCTCGCCACAACTAGAGAAAGCCCACGCACAGCAATGAAGACCCAACACAGCCAATAATTAATTAATTAATTTATTTATTTTAAAAAATAAAATTAAAAAAAAATGAGCCTTGGGACACAGATAAATGGATGGGGTCAGAATACAGATTCCAAATTCCACTGTCACCACGGAGAAGGAACAGAAGACAGGGCCTTTGAATCCCTACACCTTATATACATAGTAAGCACTAGATGCATGTGTTTTTGAATGGTCTTCTGGTGGATTTGTTAGAAATAAGGTACCCTGACTAGCATGAAGCTGGTAAAGTTAAAAGATGGTAGAGAATGATGGGTTAAGAGCAAAGGATGGGAATCAAGCACGTTGGGATCAGATTCTAGCTTTGGAGTAACTTTGGACAAAGGTGCTAATTTCTCTGAATCTGCATTTAAATCTGATCATTCTTCTCCCTCTCCCTCCCCCTCCCCCTCCCCCCCCCCCCCACATTCCCAGTCACACAAAACAGTGACGGCTACCACTCTGGATAGCTTCACCTTGCCTTTAGGATAAAGTCCCAAGCACGGCCCACGAGATCTGGTCCCTCTCACCCTTCTATCCCTGGTTCTCTTAGCTCCAACAATAGTGCTCTTTTTCAGTCCCCTCGGAAGTGCTGTCTGGCCCTGTCTTGCCCCTGTGTGATCCAATAACATCTTGTCTCATCTGCCTGGAATGATGTCATCCCCAGCACCAGTACCTCCTCCCCCATTTAGTGAATAGCCCTGAATGTCTAGGCTTAAACATCATTTTCTGAGTGAGATTTTGCCTCCCACCCCACCCTAGGTTAGGGCTCCTCCTGTGCTCTGTGTTTCCCTCTTTCTTCAGTTTTGCTGCACTGTGATGTCTCTCCCCCCCGCATTAGACTCCATGAGATATCCGTGTACATGCAGAGGGTGGATCCAGCGTAGAGCAGGGAGCATTGGGTTTACCTTGTTCTCTACTGCAGTCCCAGAGTCCAGCCCAGCGGCTGCTCGTAACACACACTGACTGGATGCGTGAAGGACTGAGTATCAGGAGACTGAGGTCTCCTCCCAGACTTGTGAGGGCTAAAGGAGATGATGTCTGTATCAAGTTCAGAACCACTCTTGGCACCTGGTAAATATCTCAGCCATTGGTGGCTATTATCATTAATAGAAAGGTTTAAGTGATGAATTTGTTTCATTTCTAAATTCTTTGGTGGGCACTTCTCCAAATGGGAGAGTTAAAGGAAGGTAAGCAAGCTGCCCATTTGTACCCATTCTTCTAAATACAATTGGAGAGTTTTAGAGCAGAACAAGATGAAACAATGTGCCAAACCAAAATTGGAGCCAGGACAGAAAATGGCTTTGATGTGATGGATCGAGTGTAATTGTATGTTTGCATGCGCCTCGGGTCTGGCTATGCTCCAGGTGCAAACATCCATAACCCAGTCCATCAACCAGATGTTACCAGTTTGGAGAGTTTTTTTTTTTAAACAGAAATATGATCTATGCCTATAGAAACCTACATGTTAGCACACGGAAAATGACTGTAGTCAATATCATATAAAAATACAATTTGCAAAAGATAATTATGGAATCCACATGAAAGTCTTATACCTGAGTCTTAAACTTGAGTAATAAAAGGTGAATACTCCTTTTCCAGCTAGAATTTAAAGATAGGATTTTCATAATGGAGACCAGATTATATAAAATTTGATGTAATAAATTTGTATCTTCTTTTATTAAAAATTATAAATAAGTGTGAGACTTCTTTTATTTTCAACTGACCAGGCCTCTTAAGTTACAAGCTTCGCTGAAGTCTAACATGGGTAGGATAGATGCTGATGATTCTTAGTATTGGAAGAAACTTCATGATTCAAAAAAATGAAGTCATAATGTTGGTATGTCATGTATCAGGACTGATGTTTTAAAATGGGAACTTTTAATTCCATCTTCTATGACTGGTCCAAAATTTCTTGAGGATGTTGCAGGGGAAATGAAGGAACATTTGGAAAGGGGGAGAAAAATCTATCTGCTACCTCTTCTAAACTATTATCTCTCTACTACTAGTAGCCTGAGACTGGCTTTTCTCTGAGCATCCCTAACTGAGCTTCTGTTAATAGACTTGGTATATAAGTTAGGGATATATTTGGCTGCAAGTAATAGAAAACCCAAACAATAGTAACTTCAACAAATAGAGGATTCTTTTTCACACATTACAAAAATCCAGAGTTAGGTGATTGTTGGCATTGTTTGCAGCTCACAATGCCATGAGGGACCCAGGTCATTGTATATTTCTGCTCTGCTATCCTTATAGCCTCATGTTTCAAGATGTTCCAAGATGTTTGCCACAGTTCAGGCATCACATGTGCTTTGAAAGCAGGAAGAGAGTATTATCTCTGTCTCCTTTTAACAGGAAATCAGAGGCTTTATCAGAACTCCCAGGCAAATATCTACTTGTGTTTTATGGGCTGGGAAAGAGAATATTTATCTGGACAAGTGTTTAGTGAGGAAAAAGAGGGAAGTGGATATTGGATAAGCAACTGACAGTGATGCTACACTTGGCTTGGTCTTCACACTACCCTGGTTGCTGATGGGAGGTGGGGAAGGGCACTGACACTCCTATGTGATCTGTCATGCTCTCTTAGTAGGGCTGGGTGAATAAGTGAAGATTTGACAGGCCATTTCAGGGAGCTTCCAAATCTGAGCTCAGCTAGCAAAGGAACTCACTAATAATATTTTGCTTGTCTAATATTTTAGACTTTCAAAATCATGATGTTGGGCTTCCCCGAGGGCACAGTGGTTAAGAATCCTGCCAATGCAGCGGACATGGCCCTGATCCGGGAAGATCCCACATGCCGCAGAGCAACTAAGCCTGGGCACCACAACTACTGAGCCTTCGCTCTAGAGCCCACGAGCCACAACTACTGAAGCCCCCACGCCTAGAGCCCATGCTCCGCAACAAAGAGGAGCCACCACAATGAGAAGCCCGCACACCGCAACGAAGAGTAGCCCTCGCTCGCCGCAACTAGAGAAAACCCGTGTGCGGCAACAAAGACCCAGCGCAGCCAAAAATAAATAAAATTAAAATAAATAAATTTAAATAAAAATGATGATGTTATTTAGATTAAGGTAGATAGCCATTCTGAGCTGAGCTAGATGCTTTCCTACACAGAAAAAGAGTGACTAAGTAACCATTCACGATGGTTCCTAGGTGACTGTGTGACTGTGTGTCCCTGTACTCTAGAAATAGCTGGATCTTCCTGATGTCCAGCGTGGCATCTCTTGCCAAGTCGGAAAGAGATCTGAAAATTCCCATTCCATTCCATTTGCGGAGGATACCACAGCATTTCTTCTTCCGACCCTAATGGGAAGCACATGGAGATCACTGAACATTGGGAGCTCTTCTTTGCTCAAATTATGTTTTTCAAGCAAGGGCTATGATAAAGTAACCTCTAAACATGACCCTGGCAAAAGTCAGTAGCCTTGCTTATTCTGGCCACGTTCCTGGTGCAATCCAGGGTTCTGGGAAGATTTACTTTAATTACAACCTCTTTTGCCCTTTTTCTCTCCCTCTTATACTCATGATCTCTTACATAACATGTGTTAGAGTTACCAAAACTGAAAATTTCATTCTTGAGCTAAATTAGGTAAATGTAATTTGCACTTGGCTTCCTTTCTTTTGGAAGATCTGGTCAAATTAGCATGTTGTACTGTTTTTCTAAGACACACATAGCTTAAATTCTCTTTCTGTAGTTTTTATGTCTCAGTAAAACTTTCATTTTTGTTTTTGGTGGCAAGGATAATAAAGAGACATTGTATCTTCTAAATTTTCTTTAGCCATACAATGTCCTATGAAGAATATTTTTTAAAGACTTTTTTCTTAGGATACTAATAAATTCTCATGAGAACTGGTTCATTTCCAAAAAGTTTTCCACAGAGCTTATATATAAAAGTTAAAATTCATATTAATTAAATCAAAACATAAGAAACACTACATTCTTCATGAATCATGAAAATATTATCACACATTAAAACACCAGATCAAAAAAATGTTTTCAATTGTACTGTATTACTTAGCACAAAATGTGTAAGCCATAATTTTTGCATTCAGTTCAACAGCAACTCAATGTAACAAACATTAATTGAGCACCTTATGTATGTGCAAAGGCACTCTGCTCTGATTAAGAACTGGACACCACAATACCTGCTGTCAAAAGACTCACTCCATTAAGAGGAAACAGATGCATAAACAAATAATTACAATGCGATGTGATAAAACACAATGATAAAAAGATATACAGGGACAGGATTTAACCCCGTTGGTGGATGCTAAAGAGAGGGCATTGGAGAGAGTTCAGAAGGAAGGTGATGCCTGATGCAAAGGCATCTTTCATCAATCAAGGCATTCTTGATTGCAGGAGAGTATTCTGGGCAGAGGGAAACCAAGTAGGACTCTGTAGTAAAAGTGCAGGTAAGGAGAACCCAAACTAAGACAGTGCTGGAGGAGAGAGATGAGGATGAGGGGATGAGTTTGCAATACTTAGGAGGTAAAACTGAATATCTTAGCAATTTGATTTAGTATCTTCCCAGAAGTTTACCAAAGATGATACTTATTGATGGTTCATCAAGATGGTTTTTTACTGGTATAGTCTTTTCAATAGATAACTGGATTTGAAACAAGTTTTGACAAATACTATATAGGCATAATCTGTTTTCATTTGAATATTACATGTATATAAATTTCTAAGACTATATGCAGAAATAGTATCTTTCCAAGGCATTTTGTCTTGGTACATAGCAATGGACTAAGAGCAAAATAAGAAAATTACATAATATTTGGTGGGCATGGAGGAAAAAAACCACACTGGCTTCTCACTGGTCAAGTCTCGTTTCTGCCTGCATGAAGGAGTTACTTAGTTACTTGGCCATTTACCACTGCATATTAGCAGAAAAGCTTAACCAACCTTGCCTATAAATGGCCAAGCAACAAACTGCCTCATTCATTCATTCTGTTGACATGTTCTGAATCCTAGGAGGCTTAGATCCAGGGATAGAGAAATCAAGAAGTTGTAGCCTTTGCCCATGAGAGAAAGGGGGATGTAAACAGATACTCTTAGTATAGTCTGACAAGCACTTTATTAAAAGTGGGACTGGAAAAAAAAAAAAAAAAAAAAAAGTGGGACTGGAGTCCTGAGAGGATGCTGGGAAGTGAACTAACTGCCTGGTGCAGGGACATGTGATGGCATTTCAAATATAGGGAATGACGGGAGACTATATTATTGTTTCTAATTATCTGTTTCATGTCCCTAGTATAGGGAAAGATATATAGGGACAGGAGAGGTTTATACTTCCCCGCCCCAATTAAGGTCACACTTGGCCAGGTGACTTACTTTGGCCAAGAAAATTTGAGTAGAAGTGTTTTGTGCCACTTCTGAGCAAACCTTTAAAATCCATCATGACATTCCAAAGTCACTCTTTTCCCTTTGCCACACGAGAAAACCATTTCCAGAAAAGGACTGCCCATTTAGTGTGGATCTCAGAGTAAAGAAGACTCCTGGAGTAGAGTTGAAGCCACCCTGCAGGCAACACATAATGTAAGTAAGAAATAAACCTGTGCCGTTGAAAACCACTGAGACCTGGGGATGGTCGTTATAGCATCATAACTTAGGAAAGCTGACTAACACAGAAGTAGAACATGCAAAGGTGCAGAATTATCCCTGGGTATAGAGTGTTTGAGGAATGCTGAGAAGTTTAGTGTAAACTCAGTGTTTAAAGCCTAGGTGGCCAGAAATAAACCCAAAATGGTAGTTAGGAAGAGATTTTTGAAGGGTCTTACAGGTCCTGCTAAGAAAGTTGAATGTTATTCTTTAAATGGTGGAAAGCCAGTAGAAGTTAAGGAGTGACATGATGAGATTTGTTTCTTAGGAAGATGAGTCTAATGAGAGTGGAAAAATACTATTACCAGTGAAATTAGCTAAAAAGTTGTTATGATACTAGTAACTAACATTTATTGCGCATTTACTCTGTGCCAGGCATTTTGTATATATTTACCAAAGCAATCTTCACAACAACCCCACTTGGTAGGTACTGCAATGATCCTTCCCTGTAGAAGAGGAAATAGAGGCACGGAGAGGTTAAATAACTTGGCCTGGTCAGTCTACAAGAAGCAGTTAGAGTCAGAGTTCCATCCCAAGCTGTCTGGGTGCCAGAATCCATACTCTTCACCGTGACACCACACACTCAGAATCCAGGCAGATGGGGGCCAGCATCTGAACCAAGGCAGTACGTGGAGACAGAAAGGAAGTCTCAAGTCTCATACTTCTGAGATTGCACAGAATGTGGGCATGAGTTGGAGCTTTGGGGTAGAAGAAATGGAGAGGTCGGAGATAACGTCCCATTTTTTACTCAGGAGACTAAATAGGTAGTAAAACAATGAATGGAAACAGGGAATATAAGAACAAGTTCGGGAGGAAAATGAAGAGTTTTGTTTGGGATACATTCATTGTGAGGCCGCTATGCAGCAACTGGTGGAGATGATTTGTCAGCACTTAGAATATGGTACCAAAGCTGAGGAGCAAGGCGGAGACAGATCCAGGTGGGGCAGAAGGCCAAGAGAGTGGACTCATTCATCTTGGCAGGTGTAGAGTGAGTTGAGAGACGGCCAAGGGAAGAATCAGAAGAACCCAATAATTTAAGGAGTAGATCAGGAGGAAGAGCCAGGGGAAGACTGAGAGGCAGTGATAAAGGAGAGAAAAGCATCAGAGAACAGAGGATGGGTTTTCATAAAGGTGTTCACCACCAGTGAACACCACAAAAGTGTTAACGCTGGAAAAATTGGGAGATGACCACAACCACCTCTGCTTGTGGCATGCTCCAGCCACACAATGACTTTGAGAAACGAGAACCTCCACTTACACAGCAGCAAAAACCTTGTACATCACCAGCATCCCAGCGGAGGTGCAAGGATGCATTGGGTGGAGGTAGAGAAAAAGGAAGAAATGATTTCCCCCATCATGACACTCATAGAATTGAGTACTTTTATGCTTATTTATAACTGCAGAACTGCTTATGATCTTTTAAAATGACAGGTTCCCACAAATGGAAAAAAAGTGCATTGCTTCAATTTACAGGAATTGCCTAATTCCAAACATGGTAATGAGAAAGATTTAAAAGTAAAATCTTTTCTGGAACACTCATCATACCTGGAAGAACCGGCTTATTAGATTCACTCCTTAAGTGCTCTCCAGTAACGCTACTAAATTTCAACAGCCTGTAACTAGTTGGAATAACATGAAGGATATTTGCATAGACTTAGTAAAATACTAAGGTTTTTTGATGACTTAGTAAAATACCAGAATTTTTTAAACGCATGAATAGCTTGAAGCTACACAGAAGTTATTACACAATATTTGGCTAGGAACATCCCACATGCATGCTTTGTCATAGAGGAAGAAGAAAATGTTATTTTGTCTACCACACAAATGACGTCTTTGTCCAGTGAACTTCAGATTGTTGAGGTGTGTTGAGATGGTGTTCAAAAAGGCATCCATGGAAACAAAGCTTGGAAACATGGGGTTAAATAATCTTAACTTTTTTTCCATTGCAGGACTTCTGAGAGCCTTTAATATGCTGCTTTACATTGTGCAGCTCCAGGGAGGGCTAGAGTAGGCAGGCAGCAGTCCCCAGACTTACCTGACCGTAGATTCCCCCATTATTTTTTTCAAGAACACATGAAATTCTTTATCAAATGTCCTATGCGGTAGATTATATTTCTGTTCAAAATGTTTGCTGTTCCTCCCTTTAGTATCCTTTTCTATAGGATTATCCTTCCCTACTCCACTGAACACAGGAATGGTGATGTAACCTGCTTCGGTCAATGGAACATGGCTGCAAGTAATGTGTGTCGCTTCCAAGCAGAGACTTTAAGAGCCAGCCTGCAGTCTCCCTCTTCTCTTTACCCTCCATTACAAGACCAACTCAACTATGTCCTAGAGAAAGATTGTTCCAATAGCCCTGAGTTCTGGAGTGTCCTGTGTTGGAAATGGAAATGCATAAGAAATAAACCCTTGAAGTTGTAAGCCATTAATATTTTAGGTTATTTGTTACCACAGTGAAGTTAGCCTGAGCTGACTACATCCGGCCTCTAAGCATTTATAAATTACCTGAACCTTACTGCTTTTTATAGGTGCGCCCATTCAGTTTCAGTCTTATCAATGATGAGATGGTCTTTGAGTTATTCTTTAGGTTCAGACAGTAACACTTGAAGGTTTATTAAATATTATATATATATATGTATATATATATATATATGCAATAAGACTTAAAGCAAATGGTGCTCAAACTCTTGTATGCCTAGAAAATTACCTGGAATTTCATCCAAAATGAACATTCTGAGACCTAATTCCCAGAGATTGTGATTCAATGGTCCTGGAATGTGTCCAGGGAATCTGAATTTTAAACCAGTCTCCCAAGATATTACCAGTGCAGGTGGTCTGTCAGCCACAGTTGAGTGTGTTGCTCTAAAGCCACTCATTTAATTACCAGTTGTATGATAACATGTATTTAAAGAAATGCCATTTCAATTTAAAGAGGCACCATAGAGACTCCTCTTTTGAATTACTAGATGCATGTATAATTAGTTTCATCACATTTTAGTTTATATGCATTATATTTCATTATATTTTACTGCAAAATATTTTGTGCACAAAATGCTACTCTGTGCTTGAATGCCTATAATATTCAAAAAACCTGACTCTAGGTAACCCTTGACTCTTCCAAAGAAATCAATCTGCTTGAAAAAATCAAGTTCTGTTACCTATGAAGATCAAGGACTTTCAAGTTGCAAGTGACAGAAACCGAATTCAAACCGCCTGAAGCAAACCAAATTTATTGGTTACAGAACTAAAATGTTCATGGATTTGAGGGAATGAAGTTTAGTTGCTGGTTGAGCATGGTGGACATGTTGGAACTGGAGACCAGACCTGCCTTTGGGAAGGTGTTGGGAGTGGGAGATGTTGCAGGTAAGAGGGCAAAATGAGGGTAGTGTGTAGGTCCTCATGGGAGGAAGACCCACCAGGCAGGGCACTACCTGGAGGGTCTGGAGACGGGGGCAGGGGGGGAGTCTAGGCAGGTGATTTGCACCAGAGAAGTTTGGCAGGATGTGATTAGGTAGAAGTCCTGGAAGTCGGGCAGGGAATGACCAGCAGGTAAGGAATAGGGAGGTAGACAGAGTAAAGAATGTCAGTCATCCAGAATCAGGGTTTCATTTATAGTTGGATCTAGATGCTCAAAAGATAACTTCAAGTACCTGGGGGTTTTTTTTTGTTTTTTTCAGCTCTGCTTTCCTCTGTGTTAGCTTCACTCTCAGGCAGATTCTCCCATGAGGAGCAAGATGGTGGCCACCAATTTAGTAATCCCCAAACTGGGTCTTATTGGTCTGGCTTGGGTCAAGGCCAATCTTTGACCCAGTCATTGTGGCCAGAAATGCCCTACTGGGCCATGTGTTCATCTCTGGAGACAGGAATGGGTTACAGCTATTGAATCACAAATGTTCCCCAAAAGAAAAAAGTTCCTGCTATTCATTCCCAGCAGGAAGGGGATAATGAAAACCGGGCAGGGAAAATTCAATTTGTCTACTATAGACTTGATGATACTTCTCCTACACTGGGTCAGCAATCTGACAGGGAAGGGAACTCACACACTGGATTTTCCTTTCCCTCAAAGGGGATTTTTTTTTCTAAAATGAATAAGGCAAGCAATTTTATTCCAAAGTGTTTGAATTAAGCAAACTGTGCCTATTCCTTCTTGGGAAAATATCAGAAAGGAACCCAATGTTACAGACTGCAGTTAGGTTTAAGTGCAGTCGTAGGAACCCATGTTTTCAACTTCAAGGTTGCGTGTTAATGAATGTTTTCCACTAGATATGTTGAGCCTACATACCTAATTAATTTTGCTTGAAATTCACAATTATTTAGTTTGATAGAGGCCAGATTTTCTATAGATGCATAAAGTTTAAGGGGAAAAAATGCTGGCAACCTCTTGTCCCTTTAAGTCAATTACCAAAGGCTAAAATCAGAGCTGTTTGCTACAGAGTTCTCAAAACATCACAGAGAAAAGCAGTTCAGTCTTTATTATGACCTTTACTGACTCACTTATGAGTATTAACCAAGATGCACTACATCAAGTCTCTTGACAAAAACAGGTTTTGGATTTTGCTGTGTCTTTCTATTTATAGCTTGTATTTTCGCTTATTCATTATCAGGGAACAACGTTAAGGTAAGGAAGTTTGTAAGTAAAGTTGTTTCTCCATTACCCTTTTCCTTTTACCTAAAGAAAGCTTCCTCTGCTTGTCCCCCTGGTATAATTAGGCTCCCTTTCTCGTATTTTTGTTTGTATACTGTGTTAGTATGATGCCTTGTATACAACGAGTGTTCAATAAATGTCACTAATTAATGACTCAACACAGGATCAACATGTTTTGCATTATGCCACCATTCACTGAAGCACTGCGGAGACAGTTCTGAGGCAATTTGGAACTCTGCCAAGATCTAGATATTTGGGCATTTTACCAGAGACTTGGGAAATTCCAAACATGAGATTTTTAAAAAAAATATCGCTTCCTTTTTTTAAAAAATCAAAACATAACACTTTTATTTGTTAATGCTCAAAACGTAAAGGGAGCACAATTAATAAAATGAGGTTTATTTAGGAAGACTATTAAACTCTATCTAGATGTTGACAACCTTAGCACTCAAGATTTCCACATCTGACTGCAGAGAAGTCGCTCCAATGCGTATAATCCATACATAACTTGTGTGATCACAGAGATTGAGCCGTTTCTGCCCTTTCTCACGTCACATTTCCTCCTCTGCAGGGCTGATACAGTAACAAGTGTATTTATCATTTTCAGATCACTGTAGAAAACAGAGAACCAGCCAGGAAACCAGACTCTTGTCCTGCCCCTGCAGCCTCCTGGCCATTGTGAGGGTGATAAATGGCTGTCCTCCCACATAGCACTCAAGCATTGAAAAGTTCAAGGGCATAGAGGGCTTATGTCTGTCAGCTCCTTCCTTTGGTAGCTTGTAGGAAAACTGTTAGAAGTCAGCATGGGAAGAGAGAGGAGGGAGGAGAGTGGGTTGGCTGGATCTCATGGCCAGATGTTCAGAAACCAAATCATAATCATCTTTTCAGCTAGTGTCCTTGAATTCCTTGAGCTATTCATGATTCTTATAACCTCGAATATCTGTTTATGTCATCAGTGTCAGTTCAAATCATGGATTCCATGGACAGTTTGATAAATGATCTTCAATTTTATCACAGGCAAACGCATTATGGTTCAATCAATGGTTTTGTTTGTGTGACCACTTAGGGAATGTGTCCACAGATCTATTTCTAGGTAAAAATTTAGTTTTAAGAGTGTTGCTTTGCCAATTTTTACAGGTTTCTACTTTGGGTATATCTGGATTTTTGCCCCAAATGCCCAACAGCATGCAAGCGAACCTGAGGTAGAAATATTATGTGTCTGGTTACTTGATTCTTGCTTATCACAGGCAACTAACTACTAACTACTAACATCAATACCTAACTAGCACCCAGATCAAGAAACAGAACGTCATTGGTGTCATGAAAACCTTCACCATTTCCTCCAATCTTCAATCATTACTCTTCCAAGAGTAGCCAGTATCCTGACTTGTAATACTATAAATTAGTTTGCCAGTTTTTGAACTTTTTATAAATAGAATCATATAATATGTACTTGACATTTTTCCCTCAACATTATGTTTGTAAGATTCACCCATACTGTCAGGTAAAGTTGAAGTCCCTGCTGACATTATTGTGATGTCTGCCAAAGAAGCTGTGTATTGTCACGTTAACGCAACAAAAATGACCAACCTTGACTCCAAGTTCTCCTTCACTTGAGGCATCTTGACTCTTGGCATTTACAGTTGTTCACTTACTGAACGGTGTTAGGTTTCTACAGCTCTGAGTGCTGGCTCGCATTACAGTTAAGTGGAAGCAAGAAAACTCAGGCAGCCTTTCATGGAAAGAAAGGCCTGCCACAATTTCAGGTTTTGTGGTAAATAAACAGAGAAACGAGAGACGTCATCTCTTGAGTTTTCCAAGATTTTGACAGAAGGAAGTTGTGGAGTTGGGGACATCAGTAGGTCATGTCAGAACTGGGGATCAGACCCATCTCTACCTCTGGGAAGGTGGTGGGTGAGGGTGTTGCTGGGAGAAGAGGAGGGGTGAGGACAGTGTGCAGGTTCAGGGCAGGGAAGGAGAGGCAACAGAGGGTCCCAACACCCAGAGAATCTAGGGACAGGAAGGTGGTGATCCAGACAGGTAGCCTGCACTAGGAAGGTGGATGTGAGGGATGAGCAGGTGAATATCCTGGCAGGTGGGCTAAGCATGACCAGAGGTGGTGGGAAGGAAGGAAGTAGTCACAATCAAGAGCGCTAGTCAACCAAAGTCATGGTGCCATCTGGAGTTAAGGAGTAGACCCTAATCTTGGGGAATGGAAGTTACAAGAAGAACAGTAAGACAGAAGAAGCACAGTGATTAAATCCTAAAGCATTCTGGATGTCATTTGAATGTCAGACACTGAACTGGGCTCTAGATTGTATTCATTTATTTATTTATTCATTCATTTATTCAACAAGTTTTAATTGAGCATCTACTATGTGTCAGGCACTGTTCAAGGCACGGGATAGAGCAGTGAAGAAAACAAAATTCTTGCCCCTTTGGATCTTATATTTTCATAAGGGAGACAGGCATCAAACAAACTAAATAAATTTTATGCCAGGTTATCAGGCAATAAGTGCTCTGGAGAAAGATAAACCCAGGTGGAGAGACAGGGAGTATGGAGGATTCAAATTTTAAATAAAGAGGCCAGGGAAAGCCTCACTGAAAAGGTGACCTTTGAGCATATCCTTGAAGGAGGTGAGGGGGTGAGCCCGCAGATACCTGGAAGGGACCATTACAGGCAGAGGAAACAGCTGGTGCAGAAGTGAGTGAGAGCGTGTCTGGTGTATTCAGAGGACAGCAAGGAGGCCAGATGGCTGGATTTGTACAAGTGAGGGGCAGAAAGGAAGATGAGAGAGGAAGCCGGTGAGCGATGCAGGTGAGGAAATCATCTAAGCCATTTTAAGCCGGTGGTTCTCAACTGGGGTCAATTTGTTTCCCAGGGGACATTTGGGAATGTCTGGAGACATTTTTGGTTGACACCACTGGGGGCTTTTTTTTTTTTTCCAAGTGAGACTTTAAACAATTCAAAGTGGGCTCTTTACATGCACAGGAAGCTCCCATCTGGGCAAATAGTGGCCAGCACGTCAGACACTAGCATTAGATTTCAAAATAGTCTCTGTAAATTGAAGTAGTCAGAAACAAACAGATATGAAGTCGTTTCATAAAACCTGTTATTGAAGTCTATTATACATAAAGAACAGTGTACACATTATAAATGCACATATTGATGCATTTCCACAAGCAAAACACCAATACCTAACTAGCACCCAGATCAAGAAACAGAATGTCATTGGTGTCATGAAAACCTTCACCATTTCCTCCAATCTCCAATCATTACTCTTCCAAGAGTAGCCACTATCCTGACTTGTAATACTATAAATTAGTTTGCCAGTTTTTGAACTTTTTATAAATAGAATCATATAATACGTACTTGAGTTTTTTCCCTCAACATTATGTTTGTAAGATTCACCCATACTGTCATGTAAAGTTGTAGATTGTTCATTCTCATTGTCATATAATATGCCATTGTGTGAATATAAAATAGTTGGTCTATTCTACTTGGATGGGCATTTGGATAGTTTCCAGTTTCAGGTTATTACGAGTAGTGGTCTATGAAAATTCCAGTACATGCGTTTAATGAACACATGTACACATTTCTGGTGGGTATACATCTAGGAGTGGAATTGCAGGGTTGTAGGAGAGAAAAGATGTCTTAATAAGATGAAATGTAGCATATTATAGCTAGACCAGTAAACAAGTTGTATAAATATGTTAGGGAAGATTTGGATTAGTTCAAGAATGAAAGAAAAAACCCAGAGCCCAAGATAGAAAACATTGCGACAGCAAGGATGCAAAGTAGAGTGTAGTTGAAGCTACAGAGAACGATGTGTGTAGATAGGCATGTAACTTGCAGAAATCAAGTGCCAGCCATGTGGGGTAGTAAGGGGCTTGGGTAGGAGTCAGAAAGACTTGAGTGTGAACCTTCCTCTACCAAATATGACTGTGTGACTTGGGTGCATCACTTGACAGCTTGAAGCTTTGACTTTTCCATTGCAGGAAATACAGTTTGTTGAGAAGATTAAATTCATTCATTCAACACCTATTGATTGAATGCCTACCTATGTGCAGGGTACTGGGGACTCAGTGGTGAACAAAAAAGAAGGGTCCTTGTCCTCATTGATTTTACTGAATACACTGAACAATTATCAGTTAATTATGATTATGGTAAGTTCAATGAAGGGGTCTAACCTAGTCTTGCGGTCAGGGAGGCTTCTCTGAGGCCAAGCAGACATGAGCCAGGACAAGGGTTGGGGTGAGAATTGCAGGCAGATGAAACAGCACAAGGGAAATCTAAGGAGGGAAGAAGCTTGGCAGGTGTGAGGAAAAGAGACGGTGAGTGTGCAGACAGAAGGCACATGGAGGAGCAGGGAGAGATGAGATGGAGGGGCAGGCAGACTTTTTAAGTGATGAAATTTATAACAATTGATTTTTAAAGGTTTTAAACTGAAAGTAAGGAGAGGGCTGGGAAATGGACAAAATCAGATAAGTGCAAAGATACAGATTGATTTGTGCATTTCCATATTTATCCATGAATTCATTTACATTTATGGGATGTGGGACTACCAAGTGAATCTCATAGTGTATGAAATTATTTGAGTATCCATAACTATTAAATGGATGAACACATAAATAGTAATTTATGAAGTTAACACAACTTGAAAAAAATCTGTTTAATATTGTTTAATTCTTTTTGCTCTGATATTAACTTAGTTTGAGTAGATCTCCACTCTAGTAACAGTAGCTAATATTTATTGTGTTACTGTGTACCAACTTCCATTCTAAGCAGGATGTAACAAATATATATTCTCATTTAATCCTCATCCCAACAACCCAGGGAGGTATGTTTTATTACTATCCCCGTTTTACTGATGGGGAAGTAGATACTGAAAGGAACACTGACCCACTTGCCTGAAATCACCCAGTTAGTAAGCACAGAGGCAGGATTCACACTCAGGCAGTCTGATTCCAGCCCACAAGCTCTCAATGACTACTCATTATAGCTTCCAGAAAGAGGTCACAAACATGCCAACACAAACATCTGGTTGGCTGGATTGCTCCACTTCTCATTGTAAATTAATAAATTAATATTGTGCAGTACACATTCATCTCTGGCGAGTTGATTAGCATGACTCGATTCCCTAGGGCTTCATCCCCTCATAGTGGACTAAGAAGACTGAGCATTCAGACTTGCCAATCCAGCTGTGGATCCGTGACTGCACCTCAGGAGAGTGATAGGTGTAGAGATTGGGGAGGGTCCAAATCCTGCCGGCCTTGGAGACCATGGAAGTGTTTCAGATTGTTCTCTTAGTGCAGAGGGAAGCAATATGATTGGTTAGGAGGTGATCGAAATAGTCTGGGTGAGAGACGCTGGCCAGTGTGATGGCAGTCAAAATCGAGATGAAGTGAGGGATTCTAAATAAAAGGACTCGCAAAATGCTTGGCACACAGTAGGCACGGTGTAAGGGGTGGATATTGTTAACAATGAAGGCAAGATCATTTCAATCTAGCAGGCCAAATTTCACGGATTGGAAATTGTTATCTAAAGCCTGGCATTGAGAAAGATTTCGTACCTCTTTCAGATCTGCATGGAAAGAGTTCTTTGATGGATTGGAGATGTCTGCCATGAGAGCTGGATTAGCAGCTGGTAGCACATATGCAGAGGAGTGCTTTAATAACGATCTTCAGGTACAGATAACATTCTTACACTGATGATTTTGAGTCATTTTCATCTATAAAAATAATATTAAAATATAACATGAAATATTATATGATATGAAAGATAGGCTTAAACTATAAAAGGATTTCTTTTTAATTAAAAAAAAGCAGTACCTAATGGATGGTGGATTATAGAGGCTTACAGAATTGACCTTGGGTTCAGAAATATTCATGGACAATACACTGCAAACAGAGGGTTCCGTAGGCAAATTAATTTGACTTAGATCAAATACTTTATCCCCTCGTAGAGATCCATGATGCATATCAGCAAGTTAAAGTTTCAGGACATGAAGCACACTGCAAGAAACCTCTTTAATGCTCTTGCAGCAGAATTTTCCAAATTGATGTGACCGTGGAAATTTTTTTTCATCTAACACTTATTAACATATCAGAGAAACATGATAACATCTGCACTGATATTGTGTTATAGTAACATGACGCTGTGCTACAAAATTTGGAATGCCATCTTTTTTGGTCCTGGATTTTGTGGAGCTCAATCAGTGGGAGAAAGAGAGAGAGGGAGGAAGAGACCAGTCTGCAGCATTTGCTTGTTTTTAGAGAACGATTCTCACTTAATAAGAATTGGTTGTATATATGGTTATATGTTGATTGTATATTGGTTGTATATGTATGACTTTGCGACTGACAATATTTAACCTTTGGCTGATAAAGGTCAATTCCTAGCCTGAACCCATGTTCTGAAGTCCCTTGAATTTGAACGACCCAGCAGACACACAGATTCCACAGATGTGGGCCAGTCTCCGAACACTAGGGCTGATTCATTTTAAAAGTTTCCAACTTTCAGTTCACTGCTTGGTACATAAAAGGCACTCCACAAATATCTTTTGAGTAAATGAATGACTACGTAACTGAATAATAATGGACACTATTTGTTCTCACAAGAAAAGCTAAGTATGAAACTACTAGGTATTGTACCAAATCAAGGAGAAATTTTCAATTAAACAATAAGTCTGAGAAATAAACACTGTTTCTTTTTTTGTTCTCTGGAGAATTAGCAAGTTAGATCTACTTTTGTTTGAGTTATACATACTGAAGAAAGTAGTGTCTTTGGGCAAAAACTGGATAATGTTATTGAGTAACTTTGTCCTTTAATAACTTTGATAAGTTTGTATTATCAATTAGACAAGTCACATAATCTCCTTGTTTTCTTGTCTCCTGGACAGGGCGATCTCTAAAGATCTTTTCAGTTCAAAAATGTCTGTGAATCTGTTCACTTCAAAATGTTATGCTTTGCGCTTGCAACACTGGAAAAGTGCATAATATTCATTATAAAACCAGGTCTGAGTCCAGATTGAAAGGGCCCCAGGAAAGCAGAGAATTCCAGAACATTTTGCAAGAGTAGCCTCACTCATTAAAGGAATGTTCATAAGAGGAAAACAAGAGCTCTGTTAACAGATTTCCCTGCAGCAGAGCTGTGTGAAGGCCCTTTCACTAAATATATCATGCTTAGAGAGGGCAGCGGTCTCCTCTGTGACTGTCTTGATGAGCACGGGTAAGCACGGGTCAACAAGGGCACTGGTGTGACACGGACCCTATTATGAGCCAACACTTGCATGTGCTTATTAAGTAGCAGCCACTGTTCTAAATGCTCTAGTTATACTAATTCGTTTAATCCTGACAACAACCCTATGAAGTAGGTGTAAGGATATGAAAATGAGGATTTTACAGATGGGTAAACTGGGGCATAAAAGGTTAAATTTGCCCAGGATTATGGACCTAGTAAGTGATGGAGCCAAATTTGAACCCAGGTAGTAGAGATCCAGAAGTCCTGGTTGACCACTCTGCTCTACTGCCATCTCAGGATATTGTTTAGCCTTTGATGAAAGCTGAAAGAGTCCAAGTCACCCCACATTTATGGAGCGCCCACTCTGCTAAATGCTGCTGGGGACTGAGGGGGGGTGAAATGATGAGGACTTCATTACTGTGCTTACCCAGCTAAGAAATAAGCAACTCCGTCCCGGCAGAATGGAATGAGTTACTAGAATAGAAGTTCTGGGGAAAGAAGAAGGTAGAATTTGAGCGAGCCCTGAAGGATGGAATTTTGATAGATAAGGTGGGAGGAGAACATTTCAGGTTCAAGCAACAGCATGGATTATACGGTCTGCCAAATAGGCTTGTCTGCATAGATTGTGAGACGGGCAGTAGGGAGATGATGGGTGGCTTTTAGAAGGTTCTGAACACTGTGCTAAGGAGACTAAATGTAATTCTATAGGCAACAACGAGCAATTTGGCTTTTCCTTGGAGTATAATTCTGGAGATAGCATGGTGGGCTATAGCCTAAGCAGGAGGAATGAGAAATTAAATCAGGGCAGTTTCAGTAACAAATGTAAAAAGGGATGGTGTAGTGGATATTGTGATATAGTGCCCAGACCCCCCTTCAGGAACAAAGGTCTTACTCTCCAAGTCACCGGGAATGCTGCCATCAGAGAGCCCTCAGCTGTCAAGCCCCTTTATCCAAGGTCACGTCCTCTTCCTGGGATGACTAGCATTCAGTGACTGATTGCTGTGGGGGTATAAAGGCCCCTACCCCTCACTCCAGCTGGGGACAGCTCTGAAGGATCATCCCAGCTTCAGAACTCCATGCATTGCAGTTGAACTTTTTTCTCTGCCCAATCCTGCCTCCTTCCTTTTCTCTTCGAAAGGCTATTATCCCAAGAGCACTCCCTAATCAACCTCCTCCTTCCTGCCTTAAGTCTTCATCCTGGGAAACTCAACCTGCTTCCAGTGGCTGCATGGTGCTTTGCAGGAACAAAACCCACAGTTGGGCATCTCTGCGGGTATGTAGCAAGTGAAAGAGAAGGCAAGTCAAAGATGCCCAACCAAGGTAGCTAGAAGAATCATGGCCTAAGCTAGCATGGTGTCTCCACTGGACAACTGTAAAAGGCCCCTTAATGACCTCCCTGTTTCTCTTCTTGACCATCACAGGGATGATCCACTCTTCACACATATGCCAGAGGGATCACATACAGAAGAAAATAAAAAGTCCTTATCCTCCCTACAAGGCACCACCTAACCTGGCCCCCTGATGCCTCTCCAACCTCTCCACACTTCCCATGCTCCCCACGTTCCAGCCACCCTGGCCTCTTTGCATTTCTGGAACATTCAGCCATGCACATATTGGTCCCCAGATATTCCCTAGGTTCCATCTCTCATTTAATTTATACCTCTTTGTTCAAAAACTCCTTCTCTGGGAAGCCTCCCCAGTTACCCCATTTAGAATAGCAACCTCTGTCATTTTCTATCCCTCAAACCCACTTAATTTTTTTTCCAAAGTACTTATTTCAAGTTGACATTGACATTGTATTACTTACCTATTTGATGGTGTGTTTTTCCCTCTAGAATGAGAGCTCCATGAGGGCAAGAACTGTGTCCTTCTCTGTTACATCTCTGGTCAGGAACATAATTTGTGTATAAGTTAATGAAAACCAGGGACATCGGAGGAGTGTACTTCCAGTAGAAAGAAAAATGAGTTTCACTTTGAATATGTTGAAGTCTGAACAGTCTTTGGAATAGTCACATCAGAAGTTTAGAAGACAGTTACCAATTCAGGTTTCTAGGTAAAGACAGAGAAGTGGAAGTTCCTCAGAGTGTCCAGTACCCTGTAAAGTGAATGGGGGAGAATAAGCTAGAACAGCAGTTCCCAAGTTGCTCTAGGGAATATTAGTCCCATGAGAGGCTCTTTGAAAAAAAGAATAGCATGGCCATATTCTTTCAGTGGAACAGAACCCAATCCAAACAGATGTAATAAAAGAAAAATAAATAAATAAGCAAAGAAAGAAACAGAGACAGAGAGACAGAGAGAGAGACAGAGAAATGAAGGAAGGGGAAGGGGACTTAATGGCTCATGTAACTGCAAAGTCCAGAGGCTCAGGCTGGTCCAGATCCAGGGACTCAAAGAGCGATACCAGAACTTGGTCTCTCTTCACCTCTCAGCTCTGTCCTTCTTTTCTCTGAGTTACTGCACTCTCAGCCAGCCTCCTTTGAAATGGGCCAAATGGCAAGTAGGTCACCAGAATTGGTTCCAATTCCTTCAATCAGCAAACCCAGCTAAACACACTTCCTCTTCCACAACAGTTTCCCCCCACCAAAAAAAAAAAAAAATTCAAGGAATCAGACCTAAGGAGCTGGTCTGGCTTGAGTCATGCACCCAGAGGGATAAGTGTTCTGATTCTGAGTCTGGGATGTATCTGATATGGTGTGCTAGAGGCCCCTACAACTCAACTCTGCACATCTCTTCCCAACTCCACATTCAGTCATTTCACTTGGTAGCATGAAACTGGCCACGGTGGGAGTATTTACACCATGGAAATTGGCAAATGCTATAAATCAAGGCTTTTTTTCTGTGGAGAATTGGTTGTTAAATACCTACCAGCACCTCATCTTATGACCATTTCTAAAGCAAGGCAATGGGAAATGGACCCCCAGAACTGAAGGACTAAGAATGAGGTAGGGGCGGCTCTCTAATGGGAAATCAGAATATTGTTACGGAAAGATGGGAGAATGAATGTTGGGCCGTGTCCTCTACACCGTATATTAAGTTATATTGTATTATCACATTGCATCACATCACATTATATTATAATTGGAGATCTATAATGAACTAATGGCTCTACAATGGCCTATAATCTAAAAAGCTGTTTGACTTTATTTAACCCATTGTCACCCAAACTTCTCTGATTAGGGAGTCCCTTTTTTCATAAAACTTGGATTAACTTCTTAACATCTTTGGAAACTAGTGAGCCAGAGTATAGAGACAGAAGATAAGGGAACTAAGAATAAAAATAATATTAATGTGTAGATCTATTGCTGTGTTAGTGGCTGGGAAAAGAAAACAATTCTTTTGTTTCCCTCTCCCTTGAATAGCAATTAGAAAATACCTAAAGTAAAGAAAGCGTTGATTTTAAGCCAGCTAAGATGTATGCATATTTTATTTTGACTTTTAGCCAATAAAAAAGGTTTAAAATCAAAGGAACAACAAATTTCCTATATATTTTAGGCTGGATAGTACATGTTAATTTCTAATACTTTTGTGAGCTGTAATTAACCTTGGGTCTTTGAGAAATCAAATGTTAAGGTTTTAAGTATTTAAGTATGAAACAATCTAGTGATATGATAGGAACAAAAAATGAAAAACAGAGAGCAATAGAAAACTATTTATACTTAACTAATAGGAAATTGATTACACTATGTTTTGAAAGGGTCTTACAATGCAAACTTCATGAGGATAAGCACTCTGTTTGTTTTGCTCACTGTTGTATACTTAGCACTTGTATGTAGTAAGCTCTCAATGAATATGTATTGAATATTGAATTTAAAAATCTAAAATTGATGACAGAGGAATGTTTTTATCCCATCTTATGTTTCCTCATAAACCTGCCCATCACGCATCCCTTCATTTAGGATTGATCTTCCTTCCACAGCCCTGATCACAAATCTCCACGGCCATCTAAAAGATTTTATGTTTTTTCATGCTCTCTCCCCAACCCCGTTTTTGCCCTGCGTTGCAAACTTAGTAAGGGTTGCATTTCTATCATTTGCAGGAAAGGAGTCGTCATTGATCAATCTTCACTGATGTCTATTATACTGAAAACTGTATTTGTGAATTATTGATATTCTTTGTTCTTTAACTGAAATTTCTTATTTCCTAAAGATGGACAAATGTATTGAAAATCCAGGGCTCAGTAAATATAATTCTTGTGTAATTCTAAGAAACTCCTAACAAAACTTCTGTGTGTAAAGATGTTGTCGTACGGCAGAAGCAAAACCTACACTCTCTTTAAATCCGTTGGAAGCAACTGGGGGTGCTCCTGGCTGTTGGGGTTTTGAATACAGAGACACTTTCATTTGGAGGGAAGCAGTAACCCCACAGAGGTAAACGGTAGTGTGAAAATCTGATCGTGGGGTCTCAGTGCAGACCGGAGAAGCTTGGGGACAGTGGGAAGGGCCAGGCCCTGCAGACCCAGTCCTGTACGAGATGGCAGAATGCAAATAATACGCAGAAGAAATAGCACATCATCTATCTCACTGAGTAATAAAATCCGAAACAGGGATGTAATGAGAGAAAGAGTTAGATTCATGCCAACAGAGGCAAAGGAGAGGAGCAAATTGCGCTAAGGAGAGATTGGAGAACATTCAGACCAGGCCTTCAGATTGAGAAGGGCTCTGCATAGCACTCGGTCAAAGCTCAACTGTGTCAGAACCTCACCTACAGCAGCAACAAATTGTAGGTGAGATCCTAGTGAAGCTCCTGAAACTAGAAGCGGCAAAAGGGTTAGCAGTCAGACTGTCACTGATAGTGGAACACAGCGTCCAGTAATTAGGAGTGTAGGTTTTGGAGGCAGACTGCGGCAGGTTGAATTACACGGTTTGTCAATGTCCATGTGGCCTCCTTTGTAAATGGGGGTGACAACCCTCCCTGCAACTCACAGGGTTGCAGAGAGGATGGAGTGAGTTGGTACACGGTACCTGGCACCCTGTAAGTGCTCAATAAATATTCATTGCTGGTATCTAGCAAGTAAGTGTTCTGAACCCTACTTTTAGCCAGTGTCTTCTAAATCACTATAATGACTTTTGAATTAGACTGGAATTCAAATCTTTGTTATTTTACTTCTTTGAGCTTCGGTCTCTTCACCTATAAGTGGGACTAATACCTATAACACAAAGAAAGTGCCCAGAGCCGAGACTCTTCATGTTAATAACCAATCAATACTCATCTCTCAACTTGAGGGTCACGTGTACACCTGTTTCTCTTTCCTAGAGTTAAGGAAAAAATCTAGCGAGCTTAGATTAATCAATGTAGTCCAGGTTAGGCCTATCTAGGTGGGTAGAATGAGATTCTATGAGCACTCGAGTTTGAACTGGATGGTATTTTAATTTAGGTAGCGTTAAGGTTTCTGTCAGCTCTTTGAGTGTAAGATTCTGTGATTAAACAGCCAGAAAAACCAGATTTCTTGGGCATGTCACAGAAAAGAATCTCAGAGCTGCAGACGTCTTTGAGAGCGGTGTCCTCAGATACCTTAAGTTCCAGCAGGGAAATCATCAACAGCAATGTCGCTGTTGGCCGGAGCTGCCACAGTGATGGCCACTTCTGTTTTCCAATATGAGACCCAGGCGGTGTACCAGATTAGGTGCCCAAAGGAAACTCCAGGGACATTGCAGTTATTAAAATTAATTATTTAACTGACTTGTTATTTTTCAGCTACCCGACGTTAGAGACCTTGAGTTAATTCTGCTGGCAAATGTGTAACCATTGAAAATTCTCCACAGTCAGAAACTGGAAGCAAAAACTCACTCTCTTTCGGTTTTAGATTTTTTGGTCTTGTACAGTACATTGAAGGTTAAGTGCACTAGTTAGAATGATACATTCAGGGCTTCCCTGGTGGCGCAGTGGTTGAGAATCTGCCTGCTAATGCAGGGGACACGGGTTCGAGCCCTGGTTTGGGAAGATCCCACATGCCGCGGAGCAACTGGGCCCGTGAGCCACAACTACTGAGCCTGCGCGTCTGGAGCCTGTGCCCCGCAACGGGAGGGGCCGCGATAGTGAAAGGCCCGCGCACCGCGATGAAGAGCGGCCTCCACTTGCCGCAACTAGAGAAAGCCCTCACACGAAAACTAAGAGACCCACCACAGCCATAAATAAATAAATAAATAAAGTATTAAAAAAAAAAAAAAACTAATCTTTAAAAAAAAAAAAAAAGAATAATACATTCAAGGATTTAAGGAATCTGGGTCCAATTTCGAACCACTCCACTACCTCTGACTTGACCGCAGCTCAATTCCTTAATCTTTTGGCTTCTTTTTCCATCTGTGCAAGATGCCTCTGGCAACACACTGAGTGCAGTAGCTGTAGGAACAAATTAAATAATGGGCTTAATATCACCACCGAGATTGGAGTAAATAGCTCTTTTGTGGGATCCATTAGCTCAACTGAGAATATGATCACAGGATTCTGGGTTTATGATGGACTATAAGGAATAATGTAGCATCAATTTGAATGTCTTGTGTTGCCCCTCAGTGACTCTAGACAACACATAAAGAATATAGGGAAAGAAAGAGAAAAGCAAGGACAGAGGAGAGAGCTTGGTAAGTCAAAAGGAAGAGATAAAAGCTGAAGGGATGGAGGACCAAAAGATAAGACGTGTGATGTGAGTGGACACATATGCAGAAAAGAGAAGATGGGAGAGGCAGGAAGAGAAACAGGAAAGTGACTGAGTGAGAGGACGGCAAGGATTTGAAATGAAGTTTCAATCAGACAGTTCATTGGGACCTAAAGGGAGGGATGGAGAAGGGGGCAGAGCAGAGGGGGCGGGCAGGGTTTATTCCAGAAAGAGAGGATTTGCTAGTGGTGTCCTCTCCTACCTTCAGTGGCTCTCTCCACACTCCTGGTACTCCCTCCCCAACCCTAGGCTCTGGCTCTGGGAGTTAGCCTTAACAGCTTAAGACTTTTAACCTCTCAGAAGTATAAGAATTTTAACAAGATTCTTGAGGTGACAGGTCTTAGGACCCAGGGAGTTAACTAAATGTTAGTCTCTCAGGGGAAAGGACCCCCCCCCCTTACTCAGTGCTTCTCAAATCAAACAATTTCTAATTCCTAGGCTTTACCCACTGAGGATAACAGGATTTATAACCACCTCACGACCACATATAGTGATTTTTTAAATCACTTTATTATTAATTAATTAATTTATTTATTTATGGCTGTGTTGGGTCTTCGTTTCTGTGCGAGGGCGTTCTCTAGTTGCTGCGAGCGGGGGCCACTCTTCATCGCAATGCGTGGGCCTCTCACTATCGCGGCCTCTCTTGTTGTGGAGCACAGGCTCCAGACGCGCAGGCTCAGTAGTTGTGGCTCACGGGCCTAGTTGCTCCACGGCATGTGGGATCTTCCCAGACCAGGGCTCGAACCCGTGTCCCCTGCATTGGCAAGCAGACTCTCAACCACTGCGCCACCAGGGAAGCCCTGGAAAAACTATTATGTACACCCCTTGCCTGAGGAAAACTATAGAATATTCAACGCAGCGCCGTAAGAGGTTTTATAGAAATTAACTCATTTGTCCTCTCTGCTACCTTCTGATAGGTACTTTCAATTAGTCCTTTTTATAAAGAAAGAAACTGGGAAAACCAAGATTTGATATTATGTCCTTGGCTTGCCTTCGTAGGGCAGAATAAAAAAAAGAATAATAACTCTATAGGAGTCCACTACTTACTTTCAACAATAGCAATTTCAAAGTTATTCACCAGAAAAAATATATCAGCTCTGCCTGTCATCAAAAGGTGGCCAAAACCAATGATGTGTCATGCAGTGTCCCTGTTAACTTAGACATTTGAATATCCGTCATATAAGGACCCTTATGACAAATTCCTCTCCAAGCTTGAGCCAGAAAAGACTTTCTCCTAAATAAATTCTGCTTTATGATTCCTTGCACTTGACAATGAGAGTTACAAAAACCTTCATTTCCCCTATTTCATTTGGCTATGGGGAAGCCTGGAGCTAAGTTTTGTGCTCAAATGCTATTGTTTGTCTTAGCCAGAAGGTTTGTTTGTTTTTGTTTTTTTGTTTAATATTTGTCTTTCATTGTAAACCACCTTAAGTCTCTTTGAAAGAAGGCACAGTATAAATAAGCAAAAGACAAAATGCAATCCTGTTGTGGCCATGCTGGGGATATAATAATTTACCAAAATAGTTTACATAACACCCCTGAAATCTTTCTATTTGAAAGAGAATATTTTAAACAGAATCCAGGGAAGATAATATCTTTCATGGTGTTTATTGCATTTTTCATGCCCCTCAAATAACATTCCAAACCACTGTGGGTAAAGAACATAACATCTAGAGAAAATTAGCTGATTATTCTCATGTATCTTCTTGTCATATACCTAATTCAAGTTTTGTATCTTGTCCAAAACTGTGCTCCAAAATAAACCAATTTAAATCTACATTTATTAGTCAGGCTTAAAGTGAAGAACAGCTTCACTCATTTCAACTATTCGCTGGCTAATAACTATGCTTAATTTGTAGATTTTTATTTGTTTCCAAAATTTCTTCCAGGAACAAAGCCATATCTTGTCCCACTGATTGGTAAACAGTACGCATGTTAGATCACACATCCCAAGAAGCCTGCGTATGGGCCAAGATATGAGTAATTTAATAACAAAACCCCATCATCTCACATTTGCTGCTTTTGTGAGTGATTGATCCTTTCAAAGAATAAAGCCTTTCATTTCCAAAATTTTCATTACAGGTGTGATTATGATTTTTGTTTTACTTAAAGATTTTTTTTTTATATTTAAGCATTTCAAATGAAATCTTATTTACAAAAAGATTTTTTTTAATGAATAAAACAGAAAATCAGGGAGAAAAGAAAAGCCAATAGCTAGAAAGAAGAACACAAATCTTGGGCATAAAATAATTAACAAAGAAATCAGCTCTGCTTATCCAGCAAGTAATTTAAGTTCAACTTTTTTGCTGCTTCATTCCCATTCAATTTTTTTTTTTTTTTTTTTTTTTTTAGGATTTTTCTTATTTTTATTTATTTATTTATTTATTTATTTATTTTTGGCTGTGTTGGGTCTTCGGTTCGTGCGAGGGCTTTCTCCAGTTGCGGCAAGCGGGGGCCACTCTTCATCGCGGTGCGGGGACCGCTCTTCATCGCGGTGCGCGGGCCTTTCTCTATCGCGGCCCCTCCCGTCACGGGGCACAGGCTCCAGACGCGCAGGCTCAGCAATTGTGGCTCACGGGCCCAGCCGCTCCGTGGCATGTGGGATCCTCCCAGACCAGGGCTCGAACCCGTGTCCCCTGCATTAGCAGGCAGATTCCCAACCACTGCGCCACCAGGGAAGCCCATTCCCATTCAATTTTAGCTTATTATATAATCTACCTTCTTACTTCTAATTATGTAATCATTTCCATTTCATTCTTTGTTCAACAAACATTGAATGAGAACTACTGTCAGACTCGTCATATTATACAACATAAACTTCAAACCAAACAACTTTATGTTCTGATACTTAGTTTGCAACATCTTAGATTTTTTGTAAAAAAAAAAGTAATTATTATATAAAATAGTATTTACAACATAGACTGGTCTATGACAAGGGAAATAAAAATGGTGTCAATCCGTGGCACGCGAAATTGAGTTGAAATTCCTTTAAGAATCCACAGTGATTAATTCACCTTTTTTTTTTAAAATTAATTAATTAATTTATTTATGGCTGTGTTGGGTCTTCGTTTCTGTGCGAGGGCTTTCTCTAGTTGCGGCAAGCGGGGGCCACTCTTCATCGCGGTGCGCGGGCCTCTCACTATCGCGGCCTCTCTTGTTGCGGAGCACAGGCTCCAGACATGCAGGCTCAGCAATTGTGGCTCACGGGCCCAGCTGCTCTGCGGCATGTGGGATCTTCCCAGACCAGGGCTCGAACCCATGTCCCCTGCATTGGCAGGCAGACTCTCAACCACTGCACCACCAGGGAAGCCCTAATTCACCTTTTAAACAATAGTTAAGGAAATTTTACTACTATCAACTCAGATAGCAGGACCATATCAAGTACTGCACACTGAGTTTCTGGTCATAATCAGAAAATTGCTAACATATTTTTAAAGCCCTGGTTTTGTTATGGAAATATAAAATCCATTATTTCTCATGAAAAGTGTGTCTAACACAGCTTTTCAAACCAGACCACAGACCTCAGCATGGTGCAGGCACCGAGGTGCTCCTTAGAAGCTGTGGCAAGTTCCTGAGTTTCCTGAACTATGAAATGGGGGTATACATCAGAGGCAATTAGCTAATCAAAGCATAAGCGTTAAGGCGTCTTTCCAGCCCCACATCCAAGGCCCTGGCAGGAGACCTAGCAGTACATTCAGGTGGTCATGTTTTTGTACAGCTGGCAAAAGCAAGATATTTTAACCACCATAAGCTGAGATTGAGGTCTCTTTCTATTTGGATTTTCCCTTTGTCACTTTCCCCTGGGTTGGGTAGTGCTGGAGCAGCTTGGGTGTGCTATATTGTTTTGTTTTTCTTTTTCCTTTGGGAGGGTCACCCAAATTGCATAAATTTCTCATAAAACCTGCATCAACCCCCGGGTGTGATAACAGTACCTATTTTACAGGTGTGTTGTGCAGATTAAATGAGGTGATGGATGGTGCCAGACACAGTATGTAGCCAACAGATGCTGGGAATTATTATTCCCCCAAATGTTTCTCTGTCTCTCTCTCTTTTTCTTTGTAGCTTTCTCTCTTTATATATATATAAAACAAAGTCACAGAAGTTAGCATTCTATGTAATATGTTTAAAATTAACTACAAATTTTTCCTACGAAAGGAATTTCTCAACTCCATGTAGGGGCTGCATCACGATTTTCTTAGACCCTAGGCACTTGTGCCTTTGTTGAACCCCTTCATCCATTAAAAAATTAAAAATAAGATAAATTTCCCAAACCACCAAGGACTCAAGAACCAGGGTAACGGAAAAAGCAACATTGTACATCTTTTTTTTTTTTTTTTTAATAAATTTATTTATTTATTTATTTATTTTTGGCTGTGTTAGGTCTTCGTTTCTGTGCGAGGGCTTTCTCCAGCTGTGGCAAGCGGGGACCACTCTTCATCGCAATGCGTGGGCCTCTCACTATCGCGGCCTCTCTTGTTGCGGAGCACAGGCTCCAGACGCGCAGGCTCAGTAGTTGTGGCTCACGGGCCCAGTCGCTCCGCGGCATGCGGGATCTTTCCATACCAGGGCTCGAACCCGTGTCCCCTGCATTGGCAGGCAGACTCCCAACCACTGCGCCACCAGGGAAGCCCAACATTGTACATCTTAAACAGGGGTTCCAGTACACATAGTAGAAGACTGTTTTGCAAACTAGGTCTTAGGGATAATAGGAAGCATTTAGTTTTGGCGTTCAAAATATGCACACAGATGAAGCTGGCCCTTAGAAGACTAGTGGGGACCATGTCTTACTGCGAAACACATATTTTCATTTAGGGAGCCTACTTTTCAATCAATGTACTTGCTGGTGTTCTGCGCCCATTTTAGTTACATTATCAACAGGGAAATGTTATCTCAGAAGATAAGCTTCGTTTTGCTAATTTAGAAATTGCTCTGGAATTTCATCCAAAGGTCTCTAAAAAACACGTTGGCCTTGGTGCTGGTGCATCAAATAAATCACAAATGAAACAAACAAGCTGGCTTCCTATTGAAGGTGTGTCTGCAGAGCCCTGTGACTCTGCGTGCCAGGGGCTCCATCTGGCACATTTCTGAACGTTGCAAAATTAATTGTGTCGAAGAGAACATCATCAAACGCGTCCGGCATAGAGCGTAAACATCTTCAAACCACGATTCTGCGCCATCAAACGCTCTCCAGCTAATTACATTTGGTGCATTACTCTGGAAGAAAATCGAGGCCAAGTGAAACTGCGGAAATGGGAACAATGCAAGGAGGAAAAATCTCACCCCATTAAGGGATCCGTTTTTTCTCCGCACAAATAAGCCCACCACGCCTTGGAGGCAAGACTAGATGGCTCCAGGATACTCTCAGAATGCTCCCGCGGGCCCTCTCGGGCTGAGGGAGCCCTGCATCGGGGAGGAGGAAAGTGGCCTGAGCGGCAGCGCCCCAGCCATGGGGGCATTTTAGGTAACTCATAAAATCTAAGCAATCGCTCCCCCTACCCCCGCCCAGGCGTAGAGGCTGGTTTTCGTGTGTCTTTACAAAGGAAGCTAAAACACGGCCCCACGTCGTCCTCTCCTCTATGCAATGTTTGCAAAGCGCATTGACAGCGTTTTGGGAGCCGCTCTCCGCACAGGGTCGCCGCGCACTAGGCCGGCCTTCCCTGAGCATTTGCACCAGCTGGGCCGCTCCTCTCCCCGACTCTTCCATGACCTTCCGAGATTGGCCTCGCGACTGGACTCTCCGCGGAAGCACCTCCCTCGGTACTCGGCCCCCGCGCGCGGCCGCTCTCCTCCTGCTCTCAGGGGCAGCCCCGCGGCGAGCGCCGAACGCGCTTGGCCCCGCCGAGGGGGACGGCGCCGGGGGCGCGCGGGAGGCTTCCGGCGGGGGCGCGCGGGCGGCGGGGCGGGGCCGGGGCCGGGGGCGGGGCCGGGGCAGCAGCGCCCCCCGCCGAGCGGCGTGCAGGCACCGCCCCCGCGCGCCGCAGTCCCCGCTGGAGCGTCTCGCCACTGGCCGTGGCCGTTACTGTTGCCTCCGTGAGGCTCTGGCGGCGGCGGCGGCGGCTCCCGGGGCTCGCGGAGGGCAGCGGGCCGACCCTCGCCCGTGGCCGC